>NC_085108.1:6010018-6611020 GCF_030269925.1 Bombyx mori | reverse complement strand
GACCTCTTGTGAGTCCGCACGGTTAGGTACCACCGCCCGCCTATTTCTGCCGTGAAGCAGTAATGCGTTTCGGTTTGAAGGGCGGGGCAGCCGTTGTAAGATAGGCTAGGATGGGATGGGAAGTTTAGATGGGTGGACGAGCTCACAGCCCACCTGATGTTAAGTGGTTACTGGAGCCCATAGACATCTACGACGTAAATGCGCCACCCACCTTGAGACATGAGTTCTAAGGTCTGAGTATAGTAAAACGGCTGCCCCGCCCTTCAAACCGAAACACATTACTGCTTCACGTCAGAAATCGACAGAGTGGTGGAACCTAAGAAACTCACAAAACGTTTAACTGCTAGTAAAAATTCAATAAACAAATTCAAAAGGAATTCAATAATGCCGCTAGTGGCAATGGATACCCTTCAAGCGAAATGCAAACTACAAACCCTTCGGAGGTCTTATATCAAAGGAAAAATACTCAAAGGGCCGTTTTTCTTTGTGCCACTCAAAAAGGATTAATGTGATTTCACTTGGTTGCTTCGTGCATAAACTTGTCAATAATTAATTTGATTTCGAGCATCAAATTTAGGTGGTGGTAGGACCTCTTGTGAGTCCGCACGGGTAGGTACCACCGCCCCCCGGCTATTTCTGCCGTGAAGCAGTAATGCGTTTCGATTTGAAGGGTGGGGTAGCCGTTGTGACTATACTGAGACCTTAGAACTATATCTCAAGGTGTGTGGCGCATTTACGTTATAGATGTCTATGGGCTCCAGTAACCAGTTAATACCAGGTGGGCTGTGAGCTCATCCACACATGTAAACAATAAAATAAAATAAAAATTTAGTAAAGCTACGGAACACTGCGCTAATAATAACGAAACAGGCTTAACCGCATTTGATTCACAAAAAAAAAATTAATAATTAAATTTCGAATCGCGGAACCCGAAAACAGCGCTATGCTCATTTTCAAATAAAGAACTACTTCCAATTTTAAACACACAGCCAGCTCTCTAGAGCTACAAGAGAACAGTTACGGAAAATTGTGACTTGTTTAATTTAAGAACATTCGAAATTCGAATCTATTCCGTGACCGTTTAGGACGAATGTCGAATTTGAGACGGCCTTTCAATAATTTTTTTTACTAATAGGGCTATGTAAATGTGAAATAGGTAGGTATCGATTTAAATTGTTTTTTTTTTGTTGTTCATTCGTGACTCTTTTAAATAGAAAGATATTGTTTAGGTGTTGTCAAGCGGCTACTAGAGATAATGGGCATCATGATGACATCTTCGACAGAACCATCCCGAAAAAGATCCAATGTTATATGACCTTTAAGTCATTTTGCAATTTCTTTCATTAGAATTTTGCAGAATCTAAGTTTCAATACGCACAGCCTAAAATTTAATATCTGATAATATTATATACAGCATTAAATCTTTTTGAGATAAAACAGGGATTCATTATTCAGAATTGTTTTCTTTTTCACAAAATGCTAACATTTAAAACTTTAGCGGCTTAACAAAATAAGAACAAGATAATAATTCCGAAGCTGTTAACGTATCATAGTTTTAATCGAACGTGCAAAGACCTCATTACGGAGATATACCAAAAAAAAAAACAGCCAACTATACGAGTACCATCCCTAGCGGACCACACACGTCGACGGATTTTAAAAAAGGAACGCGCTAACCGCGCCTCGTTCGTTACCTCATCGAGTTCTTTTTTCAAATTCAAAGTTTTATTATTCTTTTTTTTTTATTTCAAATCTCTCGATTCTTTTTCGTTACCGCCTTTTATAGGAACGCGCGGGTCGGTGTGGCCAGTTCGAAAAATGTTAAATCGTCTTATGTAATTTTCTTTTGTGTCGACGGGCAAACGATCTAGCGCACTGATGGAATCATCAAGGTTAGCGCGCTCCGTGAATTAGTACATTCCATTTGTGTTTATTTCTAATACGCTTTTCTATACTTCTATACTAATATTATAAAGAGGAAAGATTTGTTTGTTTATTTGTATTGAATAGGCTCCGAAGCTAAAGAATCGATTTGAAAAATTATTTCTCTGTTTGGAAGCTACACTATTCCCGAGTGACATAGGCTATAATCTTTTTTGAAAAACATTAGGGATCCTTACTAAAACTCCAATAATGTAACCCAAGGTGTAAAAAAAATACCTAAAACATTATTTACATCGCGTGCCCTGCGAAAATTATTGATGATAGAATAAAATAATGTACTACGACTTTGTAGAACACATTATTGTTTACAAAAACTGTCTCGACAGCATATGTCTAACTATTATAGTTGTGCCGCAATAAGTGTTCTTTTATTTAAAAAAATAAAACAACGTCAAATATCGTTGAAATTTTTGTTAAAGACCCGAGCGGAGCCGGAGCGGGCCGCTAGTAACTAATAAGTTTGTTCGTTTGAATTATAAGAAAAAATGGCGACACGTATTTAAGATCTACTTTATATCAACGAATATATTTGTAATTTGATTTTGTCTACTATTCTAAAACCATTCGACATTCTGGCCTTGGTAATAGTGGTATTCACATATCAGCGAATAGAAAACAGTACATGCAGTAGTATCTGAAACCTGTTAGGACATTTTGGCGGGAACGCGAGGAGTGAAGTTGTGTGATTTGTTTTATTTTGTCTATTTAGTGTTTCTTCAGATTTAAATGTGTAATAACGGTGGTTTATTAACTGTTTAGTATCTGTGAAAGTGCACAAATATGGGATAATGAAACAAAGCCGCTGGACGTCACTTCACGTCACTTCATTTTACTGAGATTATATTTCATCCCATATGATAATTTTTATTTCATTTCATTTCACTCCATATTATCATTTTTCATAAGAAAAAGAATATAAATTAAAATAAGACTTAAATTAAAGGTCTTAGTTACCAGGTCATAAAATCTCTTAAAAAATATGGAGCCTGTTAGTACTTTTTATTTTGGATCATCGAGTGAAGCTGGTGGTAAGAGGCTGTCATCTCCCGTAGGCATGGCGACGTGGTCACAGTTAGACACGAGCTCGAAATCTCAATTGTAATATCAAACGGAATTTTTATTAATTTTTAACCGACTTCAAAAAAGGAGGAGGTTCTCAAGTCGACTGTGTGTTTTTTTTTGTGCTGATTACCTCATAACTTTTGACTGGGTCAGTCGATTTTGATGATTCCTTTTTTTATTAGAAAGTTGACGCTTCCCGTGTGGTCCCATTTCAATTTAATCCAGTTCTAATAATGTTGTCCATGAGAAAACCATATAAGTCTTAAATTTGCATTAAGTACGTGCGCGACAAATAGATGAATAACTCAATAACTGAATATCACGCCAGCCGATTTATCCGATGATTATTGTTTTTAGTGTATATTAATTTGTTTTGGAATATCTTTTATTTTCTATTTGATGTCGGTTTTTGTTAAAGCATGTCTATTTACAATTATATTTCAAAAAGTTTTGTTGTATAAAACGGAACTTTAATTCTTATTTTTCCCCACCTTATCCCACTAGGTGAGGTCGGCACAGCTAATTTTTCTATTCCATTCTCTTCTATCAGCCGTCATCTCAACACTCACTCCTCTCTCTCTCATATCGTCATTCACACACTCAATCCATGTCTTATTCGGTCGACCTCTTCCCCCTCTACCTTGCACTACCATTTCCATACATCTCCTAGTCACATGCATCTTCTCTCTACGCATCACATGTCCATACCACGCTAACCGTCCGCTCCTTAATTTGTTGCTTACCGGGGCTACTTTCACACTTCCTCTGATATACTCATTCTTTATCTAGTCCATTCTTCTCACTCCACACATCCATCGCAACATTCGCATCGCATAAAACGTTCCTTTAATTACAAAGATAAATGTCGTAGTGTTACTTCGCTTAAAACTTCGCTTAGCCAAATAGTCTTTCATCGCTCGATATGATATTTGACAATTGCCTGAAACGCGCTCACGATATATCGAGACATACCCGATCCTGTGGACCGAATGGTAAACAGTCGACGTCGCCCTAAGCACGTCATTACGGATCCTCCCGATCCAGTAACGGTGCTTCTAGGTACCTCAAGCACCGGTCACCGTCCTCGTCGAACCCGTCGCTTGCAACGAAGGGCTCGACGAGTAAATTAACTCTCAGACACAGCCCACTGAGTTTCTCGCCGGATCTTCTCAGTGGGTCGCGTTTCCGATCCGGTGGTAGATTCCGCGAAGCACTGCTCTTGTTAGGGTCAGTGTTAGCAACATTCCGGTTTGAGCCTCGTGAGCTCACCTACACGTCAAGGCGAAGCTGAAATAGCCTCTCCTTTTTAACTGGTGGTAGGATCTCTTGTGAGTCCGCGTGGGTGGGTAACACCACCCTGCCTCTTTCTGCCGTGAAGCAGTAATGCGTTTCGGTTTGAAGGGGGGGGGGTAGCCGTTGTAACTATACTTGAGACCTTAGAACTTATATCTCAAGGTGGATGGCGCATTTACGTTCTGAATGTCTATGAGCTCCAGTAACCACTTAACACCAGGTGGGCTGTGAGCAATAAAAAAAAGGCTATCAGCATAGATAGGAGAAAAAAAATCCACTCGAACCCGCGAACCTTAATCACGTGGTCTCTGGTGGTAGACCGGGTAACGGTGAGACCACACCGCTCCCCCCTAATCCCCCCACCACTAGGTCAATGAAACTCTACCCGATAAGTGTATCAAATCTCCACTGAACAAATATAAGGGCTTAATACAATGCCGCTTAGATCTACCGCTACCACTTACAGCGCTTTTAAAGACGCGGTCATGAAGTTAGCGGGTAGCGAGTTGAGCAAAGTTATGTGTAAAATTGACTATGGGCTTTTTTGTCAATATGGAGTGGTACGTGGCAAAAATGATCTCTGGAAAGGCACTATGGATGACCGCAGTGGCTCCAGGTAGTATGGATGAACTCCACTCCGGTGGCGGGCGGTGCGATGGTAAAAACGAGATGTCGATATCATTTCAAACAATTCCTCAGAGCACTAAAGACCAGGTTCCCACAGATTAAGCCGTAAAAGTACTTTTAGTTCTACGGCTCTAACCGAAAAGAATACAATGATCTATATATTAATATGTGAAGTAAAAACTTTTTACCCCTTTTTACGAAAATTACGTGGATGGTGGAGTATGAAATTTCCCACGCTTATAGAGAATGTAGAGAAGGAGTGCAGAATGTTAATATTTTTTTCTAAATTATGCATAAAAAATACATTAAATCAATAAAAAAGACATTACACACACTACCATGTATTTGACACACACACACATGCATACCTACTATTTGTTTATTGTCTAACTTTTCTTATTCCTTACAGTCTGTGGTCAAATTGAGAATAGATTAAATATTTGTTTGTCATTATTAATATTTGTCTAAAGTATAGTATTGGCGAAATTTGTGATTAAGGAAGCATAATAAATAGTCTTTGACAATAGAATCGTAATAGTGTACAAACTTATAATTTCAATAAATTATAGTCGAATTTCGACTAGGGGGGGACCACTAGTTCAATCAAATCTTTAAACTCTGCCGCCCTTAAAATCTACCGCTTGAAGCTCCTGGCCGTAAATCCACCAATTCAGTAGCCACTACTGAAGCTATTCAAAACGCTTGAAGAAAAAGAGTTGAAGTCGTCGTGGCCTAAAGGATAAGATATCCGGTGCATTCGTGTTGAGCGATGCGCCGGTGTTCGAATCTCAGGCGGGTATCAATTTTTCTAATCAAATACGTACTCAACAAGTGTTCACGATTGACTTCCACGGTGAAGGAATAACATCGTGTAATAAAAATCAAACCAGCAAAATTATAATTTGCGTAATTACCGGTGGTAGGACCTCTTGTGAGTCCGCACGGGTAGGTACCACCGCCCTGTCTATATCTGCCGTGAAGCAGTAATGCGTTTCGGTTTGAAGGGTGGGGCAGCCGTTGTAACAATACTGAGACCTTAGAACTTACATCTCAAGGTGGGTGGCGCATTTACGTTGTAGATGTCTATGGGCTCCAGTAACCACTTAACACCGGGTGGGCTGTGAGCTCGTCCAACCATCTAAGCAATAAAAAAAATAAAAACACCAGCACCGCCAGTGTACTCCCGCTATCACAAAACCCCGGGCTTACGTCCCCGAGAGAGCTATATGATTCAGTTAATGCACTTAAGGGCGATTATATTAACACAATTCACATCGAGTATAGGGGCGTGACATTGCTTGTTTCAATTCATATTTATATAAGCTTCGTATTAAGCTTCTCTCCCCTCGGACTTTTCATAGAACGAATACTGTCAATGTTAATAACGTCAAAAACGCGTTAATATTAATTATTATTATTATTATTATTAATACTTTATTTCAGTTTTTTTTTTTTTTTTAAAACCATAACATTTTGTTAGTAAGAATTACTTATAATCTATGTTAGTAACTTAAAAAATCTAACACATAACTATCATTATATACATTTTATATCATTACTTTTTTTTTCTCCTTCCATGTGCCTGCTGCAAAGGCTTTTGATCAGCAGTCCCTCGATCTTGCTCGATATGATTGTCAAAAGACTGTTGCCACTGTCACGGACTCGACGCAATAACGATGCACTTCTCTTCCGCATTATTGCAAAGAAGTCATCGGTGTGAGATGTCGCAAGCATTGTGGATGCACTACAAAAGAGCGGCAGTGACAACATCATCCTAAACGCATTATTATATTAAAAGCGGTGCGGGGCAGCCGTTGTACTGTAAAAACTGAGTTCTAGGACTCGTGTCTATTTTATTTTGCTACCTATGCTGATAGCCTTGAGAGGCTATTTCAGCTTCGCCCTAACATGTAGGTGAGGTCACGGGGCTCAAACCGGAGGGTTTCTAATACTGGCCTTAGCAAAAGCAGTGCTTCGCAGAATCTACGACCGGATCGGAAACGCGACCCACTGAGAAGATCCGGCGAGAAACTCAGTGGGCTGTGTCTATGGATTAATTTACTCGTCAAGCCCTTGCGACGCTCGTCGCTTGCGACGGGTTCGGCGAGGACGGTGACCGGTGCTCGAGGTACCTAAAAGCACCGTTAATGGATCGGGAGGATCCGTAATGACGTGAAGTATTGTAAAAACTTAGACCTTAGAACGCGTGTCTTATGGTGTATGCCGGCATTTACGTTGTAGCTGCCTATGGGCTCCGGTAATCACTTACGATCAGGTGGGCGGTGAACTAAAACAATATATTTAATGCTTAGGTTATTCCAAACATGCAATATCATAAATTTGTTAATAAATAATTTAAGCGGTTACAATTTATATACCTACTGTTGACACGCAATAACTATGAAATTTATTATTGGTTAACTTACTCAACGCGTTCTTGGATAATTCTAATAATTCTACTCGATATTGATTTATCGCGGACAATTAATCGTGTATATCTATATCTATATCAGTATTTATTTATTTATTGAAGTGAAACTTCTTTAGAATCGTTGTGATTTCAAACCGGATGCAATGGAAAACACGACAGGTAAGAGACACAAATACAAAAATGTGTAGGATGAAGCCTGCAAAGAATGAGACAGAAATATACATACTATTTTATATTATCTCTCTCTCTCTCCTCTTTTATATATATTCATCTCATTCTTTTGTCGATTTACTGAAGTTTCACTTCTATCGTGTGTGAATCGCACACACCCCTTTTTTATTTTTTATTTAAACACACCAACAGCTATACACACAAAACATTCAAGTATAAAATTAAGTATTAAACTTTACAAACAACGGAAGAATAGCTTAAATTTAAATGTTAACAGTACGACATAAGAAAAAGAACATATTTAGTGACAACTTGTTTAGTGACACATGAAAAAATTTTATATTTGTTACTTTTCATTATCATCATCATTTCAGCCTATCGCCGTCCACTGCTGAACATAGGCCTCTCCAATAGATTTCCTGTGCGACCAGGTCCATTGCCACCTGCATCCAACGAGACCCAGCGCTTTTTACTAGGTCGTCGGTCCATCTAGTAGGTGGCCGTCCCACACTGCGCTTGCCAGTACGTGGTCGCCACTCCAGGATCTTTCTGCTCCATCGACCGTCCTCTCTTCGTGCTATGTGGCCGGCCCATTGCCACTTCAGTTCACTAATTCTAATGTTTAATTTTTAATCTTGAATGTTTTGTGTTTATTGCTGTTAGTGCGTCTAGATAAATACATATGAGGAGTGACTTTTCAAAACGGCTTATTTCGGGTTCCCAATTTTACTTATTTTTTTAATGCCAATCGGGACTTTTGCCTCCAGAGAGCTCAAAACAGTATCCTGAGGGTACTCTCGTCGGCGCCTTGGTATACCTACTCGAAATTCGGAAATCCACGAGTACCTGGAAATCCCAACCGTCTTGGATGAAGTTAAACGATACTCAGCCAACTATAAGAACCGCTTGAAAGCTCACCCAAACCCGTTGTCCGGCTTACTATTGCAGCCAAATCCAATTAAAAGACTCAAGAGAGCCGACGTGCTACCCTACTAAGGCGAGACGGAGCATTGGCTCTGTCCCTCCAAACCATAACCTCTCGCAACTCACCTGATTATAGTCTTGGCGACTGATCGCAGGTGTTAAAGGGGAAGAAAGAAAAAAAAAAAAAAAAAAAAAATCGGGACTTTTGTACACTCACATCGTATGACGTGAAGTGTTCGGTTCTAAAGTAGTTAAATCTCGAAGAAAATTGCCATAGAAAATGCTTCCCGCAACAAAATAGTTTAATTCACATTAATTTTCGGCCCTACTAATTATTATAGGAGTTTTTTTCAAAATGGCTCGTTTCTAGAACATTCTGTAGGCAAATTTTGTTAATACGTATCAAAAAGGCTTAACAACGTAACAAAATGGCTTATTTCTTAGGAGTGCTGAAACAAAACATCTTATTTCTTGGAGTTTGCGACTAAATGGCTTATTTCCTTAAATCATATAAATAATAACTCATAATTTAGAGTATTAAAAAATATATATACACTGTGAAATGATCTATTAACCTACCTAGATTATGTACATAAAAGTTTGTTACTAAAAATGTTCATGTAAGTTCCTGACAGAAATGATCATACAGAAATAAGCCATTTTGAAAAGTCACTCCTCATATAGATATAGAACTACTTTTTTTTTTTTTATTGTTTAGATGTGTGGATGAGCTCACAGCCCACCTGGTGTTAAGTCGTTACTGGAGCCCATAGACATCTACAGCGTAAATGCGGCACACACCTTGAGATATAAGTTCTAAGATCTCAGTATAGTTACAACGGCTGCCCCACCCTTCAAACCGAAACGCATTATTGCTTCACGGCAGAAATAGGCGGGGCGGTGGTACCTACCTGTGCGGACTCACAAGAGGTCCTACCACCAGTAATTACGCAAATTATAATTTTGCGGGTTTTGATTTTAATTACACGATGTTATTCTTTCACCGTGGAAGTCAATCGTGAACATTTTGTTAAGTACGTATTTCATTAGAAAAATTGGTACCCGCCTGCGGGATTCGAACACCGGGTGCATCGCTACATACGAATGCACCGGACGTCTTATCCTTTAGGCCACGACGACGACTACTTAGCATTCTCTCATCAATTATAAACAAAGGAACTTGGATACTGGTTTGTTTTTGAGACCAAGATACGTGTCGTTAAAAATGTCGATTCCGTCAATTATTTTTACATTTTTATTATTACACTAGCGACCCGCCCTCGCTTCGCTTCGGAAACATTAAAACACACATGAATCCAAAAAATAAAATAAAAAAAAAATTAAAAAAGTAGCCTATGTTCATCAGGGCCAATGTCGGCTTCTAATGGAAAAAGAATTTTTCAAATCGGTCCAGTAGTTTCGGAGCCCATTCGAAACAAACAAACAAACAAATCGTTCCTCTTTATAATATTACTAGCGACCCGCCCTCGCTTCGCTTCGGAAACATTAAAACACTCATGAAACAAAAAAAAAAAAACAAAAAAAAGTAGCCTATGTTCATCAGGGACAATGTCGGCTTCTAATGGAAAAAGAATTTTTCAAATCGGTCCAGTAGTTTCGGAGCCTATTCGAAACAAACAAACAAACAAATCTTTCCTCTTTATAATATTAGTATAGAAGTATAGATTTGGTTATATTCACTAAAAATCTTTGATAATTTTACCTAAATCCAGGTATACCGTTTTAGTATTTGAGTATCTAAATTTAATTGCGTATGCTTGTGGTTTTGAAATGCAAATAATAGAATCTGCAACTGATAGAGCAAAAGAAACGCTTTAAGAAGAAACAGTTCCTCTTTGTAGTCCCTTGCAGTGGACATGCATGGATATATGAACCGAGAAAGGTTGACGTCAGACAGCTTTTCTTTCCTACCTATGCTGATAGCCTTGAGAAGCTATTTCATCTTCACTCTAACATGTAGGTGAGCTCACGGGGCTCTAACCGGAGTGTTGCTAGCACTGGCTAGTAAGAGCAGTGCTTCGCAGAATCTACCATCGGGTCGCGTTACGGATCTGCTCTTGCTAGGGCCAGTGACCGCTGGTCCCTAGGAAGCGTGGTGAGGGGATATACAGCACCGATCTCACGTAGTCTATACTAATATTATAAATAGGAAACATTTGTTTGTTTATATTGAAAAGGCTCCGAAACTACTGAACCGATTTGAAAACTTCTTTCACTGTTTGAAAGCTACACTATTCCCGAGTGACATAGGCTATTGACATTTTTGAAAAAAAATAGGAATCCTTACTAAAACTCCAATAATGTAACCCAAGGTGTAAAAAAATTACCTAAAACATTCTTTACATCGCGTGCCCTGCGAAAACTATTGATGATAGAATAAAATAATATACTCCGACTTCGTAGAACACATTATTATTTACAAAAAGTGTCTCGCGACAGCATAATAACATGTCTAACTATTATAGTTATGCCGCAATAAGTGTTCTTTTATTTAAAAAAATAAAACAACGTCAAATATCGTTGAAATTTTTGTTAAAGACCCGAGCGGAGCCGGAGCGGGCCGCTATAACTAATAAGTTTGTTCGTTTGAATCATAAGAAAAAATGGCGACACGTATTTAAGATCAAATTACTTTATATCGACGAATATATTTGTAATTTGATTTGATCTACTATTCTATAACCATTCGACATTCTGGCGGGATAAGGACAAGAAGGAGACAGTGCCTATTTGTGGCGGATTGTGCTTACAATACGCCCTACGAGAGGCAGCACACAAAAGGACTCAACTTGGGACATGCATGGTCTCAGCTAACCACTTAACACAAGCATGAACCGTGAGCATATCCACTTTTAAATTGCTTTTGATGGGTGGACGAGCTCACGGCCCACCTGGTGTTAAGTGGTTACCGGAGCCCATATACATCTACAACGTAAATTCCGCCACCCACCTTGAGATCCAGAGATCTTTTTTGCCACGTACCATCCGGCTATGGAATGAGCTCCCCTCCACGGTGTTTCCCGAGCGCTATGAGATGTCCTTCTTCAAACGAGGCTTGTGGAGAGTATTAAGTGGTAGGCAGCGGCTTGGCTCTGCCCCTGGCATTGCTGAAGTCCATGGGCGACGGTAACCACTCACCATCAGGTGGGCCGTATGCTCGTCTGCCTACAAGGGCAAAAAAAAGATATAAGTTCTAAGGTCTCAGTATAGTTAAAATAGTTACTGCCACGCCCTTTAAACCGAAACGCGTTACTGCTACACGGCAGAAATAGGCAGGGCGATGGTACCTACCCTTGCGGACTCACAAGACGTCCTACCACCAGTAAAAACATGTTAAGTGCAATATAAAAATCAATCTCCCTCTACAAGAACTCTGTTCGACAATGAGAAATTTCCGTAAATTCACAGCGAAAATCTCATCAGTGCTTTCAAAATACAGTCTTTATTAACATATAAATTGTTGTTTGTGGAAGCTCCGCGTAGCTTTTAAGCGATAAGGCACGACGCCCCCCCGAATTATTCAACTGAACTTTAAGCTCGGGCACGTCGGCTATCGAGCTTTCAATATGATTGTGTTAGAAACGAAGCTTTATTTAATGATTAGATTATTTGTTGGAGGCGTCTCCGGAGTCAATTTTTACGTCCGTGCATATTGAGTTTCATGGTTATTTTTAGTATATTGGAGATTGGTGACTCTCTCTCTCTCTCTCTTCGAGACTATGCGTAATGGTAGGACCTCTTGTGAGTCCGCGTGGGTGGGTAACACCACCCTGCCTCTTTCTGCCGTGAAGCAGTAATGCGTTTGAAGGGTGGGGCAGCCGTTGTAACTATACTTGAGACCTTAGAACTTATATCTCAAGGTGGGTGGCGCATTTACGTTGTAGATGTCTATGGACTCCAGTAACCACTTAACGCCAGGTGGGCTGTGAGCTCCTCCGCCCATCTAAGCAATAAAAAAAGCAGTAACTGTTAGAATAAATTTGTAACATAATTACGTAGCGAAATGCGCATATGTGATTTTGATGCTAATTCATGAGCCCTCTACCAGAAAACAGCGCTAATGTCGACTTTGTAGCTAACCAGATGTGTTTACTTTTATAAATTAGTAGTGGTCCCGCAGTAGTCGAAATTCGACTATAATTATATGTAATTATAAGTTTCAACATTATTATGGTCCTATTGTTACAGATTTCGCCAAGACTACACTATAGACAAATGCTCGTAATATTAAAGATAAACAATACTAACCTATTCTCAATTTGACTACAGACTTTAAGCAATAACAAAAGTTTGACAATAAACATAGAGTATATCTGTATGTGTCAAATACATGGTAGTGTGTGTAATATTTTCTTTATTGATTTAATGTATCTTTCATGCATTATTTTAAAAAATATTAACATTGTGCACTTCTTCTCTATATTCTCTATAAGTGTGGAAAATTTCATACTCCTCCGTTTGCGCAATTTTCGTAAAAAGGGATACAAAGTTTTTGCTTCACGTATTAATATATAGATATATGTAGAATAGAGATCGCGGCGCTTAACATAAAACTTCCAACGTTCCAAAATCTTCTGTTACAATAATAATTAAAAATTAATAAACACTTTTATTACGACATGCTCATTTTTTTTAAAGGAAGATCTTCCACCGAGCGGTTGGATATTGCTCGGTAGACCGACGGTCCGAATGTTGTTTTTTTTTTTTTTTTCCTACCTAAGCTGAGAGCTTTGAGAGGCTATTTCAGCGTAACCCTAACGTTTGTAGGTGAGCTCACGGGGCTCAAACCTGATGACGTTGCTAACATGAACCCTAGCAAGAGCCGTGCTTCGCAGAATCTACCACTGGATCGGAAACGCGACCCACTGAGAAGATCCGGCGAGAAACTCAGTGGGCTGTGTCTGAGAGTTAATTTACTCGTCGAGCCCTTCGTTGCAAGCGACGGGTTCGACGAGAACGGTGACCGGTGCTTGAAGTACCTAGAAGCACCGTTAGTGGATCGGGAGGATCCGAGATGACGTGTTTTGGGCGACGTCGACTGCTTTCCATTCTGTCCGCAGGATCGGGAATGCCGAATGTTGTTGTTCGGAACTTGTATATATGCAACCTTATCTTGAAAATGTCGTAAGTGAGATTCAGGTATCTGTCAAATATCTTGTGTTCTATGATGGCTACCCGCCACAGATAAAAACAAAAATACCGAGCCCACGTCCCTTCAATGTCAACGATAAACATGTCCACGCGTAGACTCAACTAATATATGTTGTAATTAACACATGAATTGCCTAACTAATGAGCTTAAAATTCTTATTCGCGTCTACGAATACATAAAGGAACACACTAGAACGATTACGTTTACATTCTTAAATGCATTTATGGTTTGGCATCGCGTTTTACGAGTTTCGTTTGCCTTTTCGTGTGCAGTAAAAAAACAAAAGCGGTTTTGGCGGGAAGCAGCTGACATTTCGAGTTTTTTTTTTTTTTAATGAGTAAATAAACAATGATATCGCCCTACACATTGGTCTCGAAATGAAAAATAATGTCAACTAAATATATGACGGAGGAGAAACGCTGAAGGAATGTTTTTAAAAAGTGTGACGTCAGCATTGCTGACGTCACGATCATTAAGTTCTCGACGATGACTCATGTTTGGGCTTCCAAAACAAAACTTCACGAGAACTGCGTATATTGCACGAGAAGCATAACAACGTTACAGAGAGATCCGAACTGTACTACGGCTCGGACACGAATGAATAAACGCTAGACAGCACGGCCGTATTTATAGGACTTCGTACACGTCAGCGTGTTTACAAGTATTAAACACGTGAGCGTGTTTACAAGATTTTAAAGTATTGAAATTACAATAAAAGGGACTGTTTAACATCAATTTCTTATCACAGAGTAATTAGTTGATGATCAGTAGGTAAATAGTCATATTTGCGCCGACACGGCCATACTGACAGGCGGTGCGTGCTCTGCACCGGCCTCGTTGATTCTCGTAGGTTTTTCTTTGATTCTCATTGACCTGTAGGAATAAAAAGTTTCTCTGAGTAGCGCATCTGTTATACTTGCGTTACTTGTAACTATGAAGGTTTGAGACTTATTAATGCGATTTGATTGTAGGGTTCTCGGAGGGTATCGTAGGGTTCTCGGAGGGTATCGTAGGGTTCTCGGAGGGTATCGTAGGGTTCTCGTAGAATTCTCGGCGGTTCTCGTAGAGTTCTCGGCGGTTCTCGTAGAGTTCTCGGCGGTTCTCGTAGAGTTCTCGGCGGTTCTCGTAGATTTATTTAAGGTGTTCGGATAAGGATGTTGTGTAGTGTGATGTTGTGGCGTACACTGTGGTACTTATGTAGTGGGCGTACACTGTGGTACTTATGTAGTGGGCGTACACTGTGGTACTTATGTAGTGGGCGTACACTGTGGTACTTATGTAGTGGGCGTACACTGTGGTACTTATGTAGTGGGCGTACACTGTGGTACTTATGTAGTGGGCGTACACTGTGGTACTTATGTAGTGGGCGTACACTGTGGTACTTATGTAGTGGGCGTACACTGTGGTACTTATGTAGTGGGCGTACACTGTGGTACTTATGTAGTGGGCGTACACTGTGGTACTTATGTAGTGGGCGTACACTGTGGTACTTATGTAGTGGGCGTACACTGTGGTACTTATGTAGTGGGCGTACACTGTGGTACTTATGTGGTGGAATTTTAGTAATCAAAAATAAAAACTTATCTTTGAGTGTTGATTTTGTTGCTCGACCATGCTGATTTGTGAAGTAGATGTATAGGCTCATCGGCTGTTGCTGGAGGGTAGTCTTCTTCCGCCGATATGGTTAAATGGTCTCCAGGTTCTTGCTGAGCGGAGGCGGCATGTGATCCCACTTCTGATGACGGAGGAGAAACGCTGAAGGAATGTTTTTAAAAAGTGTGACGTCAGCATTGCTGACGTCACGATCATTAAGTTCTCGACGATGACTCATGTTTGGGCTTCCAAAACAAAACTTCACGAGAACTGCGTATATTGCACGAGAAGCATAACAACGTTACAGAGAGATCCGAACTGTACTACGGCTCGGACACGAATGAATAAACGCTAGACAGCACGGCCGTATTTATAGGACTTCGTACACGTCAGCGTGTTTACAAGTATTAAACACGTGAGCGTGTTTACAAGATTTTAAAGTATTGAAATTACAATAAAAGGGACTGTTTAACATCAATTTCTTATCACAGAGTAATTAGTTGATGATCAGTAGGTAAATAGTCATATTTGCGCCGACATATACATTAATTTGTTATAATCAAGCATTTAAACACTAAAAACATATGAGTCGTCTATTATCAAAGGTGGCAATCTGTGTATTTGGACAAAAAAAAATTATTGATATGTCAATACAGATTGAGTTGAATATAATCGTCTCCTTCAAAGAATACGGTTCAAAACCTGCATTAGATAAAGGTTAATAGTTAACCTGTTATTTACCTAAAATGTCGTTCCGAAGAGTTTTGTGACTGCCAATGGAATACAAAGTCAATAATTCGTTTTTCTGATTTACCAATCATTGTCCAAAAGTCAGATTGCCGGCTTTGATAATAGTCGACTCATATTAGACTTTTATCTTTGTAGATTTTTTAGTAATTTACAATGTTTTAAACAAGTTAAGATGCAAGCTAAATGAACCCAGATAAATTGGAAATCACTGATTTCTCTGTCTACCTATCTGCCAGTATCCACAAGAGATAATCTAGCTGTACACCATGGCTAGTTAAGGAGCTCACGGGCTTCAACTTGATAGGACCTGCTAACACTGGCCCTAGCAAGAGCAGTGCTTCGCAGAATCTACCAGCAGATCGGAAACGCGACTGGGAAGATCCGGCGAGAAACTCAATGGAGTTTGAGCGGCAATAATATTAATCTAACCAATATGTCTCTGTCTTCAATTTAATTTCTTTGTTATAGCGAGGGTATAATAGTCACCACGCTGGGCGTTCGGGCTTGTGACCACAGTTACACGTAGGATTGTGGGCAGTGGACGCAAATGAGACGCCAAGGATTTAGTTGAGTTTAGTTAAAACAAACAAAAGTAATCTGTCCGACGGGGGATATATCAAAGGAAAACAAAATTTTTATTTTTATTTAATTCCGAGAATTTTCATATTTATCTACCTTTTAAACCTTCTCTGGACTTCCACAAGTAATTCAAGACCAAAATTAGCCAAACCGGTCCAGCCGTTCTCGAGTTTTAGCGAGACTAACGAACAGCAATTCATTTTTATATATAGAGATTATTTAATACCACTCAATTATACTCATATTGTCACGTAATGACTTAAGTCAACAATAATAGGATTCTTTTAATAGATGCATCTTTAAATTTAATAAAATATTACAATTAAAACTGTTAGTTCTTAGTGGTAAAGCAAATACTTCTAAAATAATTCCTTATTGTAGGTAAATAAATAATATTAAAAAATATTTTTTGTGAACTTTATAATATTTTACCCGAAATGAGACAAAAAAAAATGAGGAATAGTCAAACACAAAACAGACCTCTATTGAATACAATAAAACATCGTAATTCCTTAAGCGTCCAAACAAAATTGATATCCTAAAAGTAATTACACAATATAATATTTCCTTATCCGCCCCCTTATTTTTTTGTTGATACACCAGATGTACTACCCGACTTGCGTCCCGGCCAATGAGGAGTCTGCATTTTTTTCTATAACAATTAACATCTGCTGTTATATGGGCAGTATTATCGAAACTCGCCCGTTTTGACTCTACTACGACTCTACGATCAGTTTATTGACTATACAAGCGCTACCTGACCCGGCTCTATGGGAATACGACAAAAATCTTAGCTGAAATTCTATCGATAGCTCTATGGCCGTCTGGTGTAGTGGTAAGTGACATGGTCACTACACAAGGGGGTCGCGGGTTCGAATCCCGCCAAGATATTTGTATGATAAATATAAAATATCTTTTCCAGGGTTATGGATGTATATTAAGTATACGTATGTGTATAATAAAAATCTTACATTTATTTCCGTTATCTGGTACCTGTAACTCAAGTTCTTTACGAACTTATCACGGGACCAGTTAACGTGGCGTGATTGTTAGTAAATATTTATTTATTATTATATTATTTTATTTATCTATATATTAATAAGTGAAGCAAAAACTTTGTATCCCTTTTTACGAAAATTGCGCGGCCGGAGGAGTATGAAAGTTTCCACACTTATAGAGAATATAGAGAAGAAGTGCACAATACTAATATTTTTTTAAAATAATGCATAAGAGATACATTAAATCAATAAAGAAAACATTACACACACTACATACCATGTATTTCACGCACACACGCATGCATACTATATATTTATGGTCAAATTGAGAATAGATAATATATATTGTTTGTTTTTATTAATATCTTTTTATAGTGTCGCCTTAGCGAAATTTGTGATTATAGAAGTATAAAATACAATAATAATAGTGTACAAACTTACAATTCCAATTAATTATAGTCGAATTTCGACTACTACGGGACCACTAGTAATGATAAATCTTTGATTCGACTATTGTTCCTATAGTTACGTTTCGGTGCGCGATTTGTTGGCGAAATTTTTCGATCAACAACGCCTATTTTTTTTTCTACTGTTGCTGATAGCCTTGAGAGGCTATTTCAGCTTCGCCCTAACATGTAGGTGAGCTCACGGGGCTCAAACCGGAGAGTTGCGAACACTGGCCCTAGCAAGAGCCGTGCTTCGCAGAATCTACCGCCGGATCGGAAACGCGACCCACTGAGAAGATCCGGCGAGAAACTCAGTGGGCTGTGTCTGTGGGTTAATTTACATGGCTAGCCCTTCGTAGCAAGCGACGGGTTCGGCGAGGACGGTGACCGGTGCTTGATGTACCTAAAAGCACCGTTAATGGATCGAAAGGATCCGTAATGACGTGAATCACCTTAATTAGCTTTCCTTATCTTAGCTTTAGAGACCTGATAAAGAAATCAGTTATCCTTGATACGGCGCGTGCTGTGAGGAGATCGCTCACTCTGGATTCCTTAATTATTTTATATAGTATTTAGAAGAAAAAAAACCTATTTTTAATCCTTTATCCTTAATCCTTTATTGCTTAATGATACAAAATTGAAATAGATGCGTCTCTAAAATAAAACTTTTTTTTATTACTTAGATGGGTGGACGAGCTCACAGCACACCTGGTGCTAAGTGGTTACTGCAGCCCCTAGACATCTACAACGTAAATGCGCCACCCACCTTGAGACATAAGTTCTAAGGTCTCAAGTTACCGAAAGAAGTTCAAACCGAAACGCATTACTGCTTCACGGCAGAAATAGGCAGGGTGGTGGTACCTACCCGCGCGGACTCACAAGAGGTCCTACCACCAGTATTTAATAACATTTTAATTGTCTTAATACTCCTAGAAGCAGCAGAGAGCTTCAACAGCTTTACTTCGGCCCAGACTAACCTAAGCCCGCGAAGTATGCTTGGGACGCTCTCTTGCCGTGGGGGTTCGCTCTGGGACTCATCATGGGCTGAGAGTGAAAAAAAAAAAAAACGCACCGCGCTAATAAAATCGTGTTAAAAAAATAATGAGCCGCCTCGTGGATTGCAGACTCACAAAGCCAGTTTCCACGTCACCTCGCGACCGGACCCTCACTCACAATAAGCTGCACTCAATTAAATACGTCTTTGTAACGTCAACGAGGCGGCGAAAAAAAGCGCGAAAGCCAAAGCACAAATTACAATGGGATTTACATAGAAAAACTGACAGCAAACCACGGAGACATTTGTTGGGCGCTCCATTGTATTCGGGAGGTCGAGGAGCGGACTTGAGCGTCGACGGCGTGGGTCAAAACGGGGGTCAATAGTTCCATCCGTTGACTGATGCAACGTTGTCGGGGTAACAAAGTCCACAAATTACTTCTAAGATGTAAACCAAAAATTATCAGGAATTTATGGTGATAGATAGGTAGACGAGCTCACAGTCCACCTGGTGTGAAGTGGTTACTTGAACTCATAGATATCTACGACGTAAATGCGCCACCCACCTTGAGATATAAGTTCTAAGGTCTCAAGTACAGTTACAACGACTGCCCCACCCTTCAAACCGAAACGCATTATTGCTTCACGGCAGAAATAGGCAGGGTGGTGATACCTACCCGCGCGGACTCACAAGAGGTCCTACCAGGTCTAAAAGGTCTAAAAACTCTTTAGCTTAAGGTCGATTGGTAACATTTACATTACGGTCTGTATTGACTCCAAATCAAGTAGATGAGGCGGAATATCCTTTTACAGCAACCACCGAGAAAACAAGTAATTTAATATTATATATCGAAGTTCAATGACACCATAATTTCGCTTACAAATAAAAAACAACATGGCCGAAAATCAAGCTTGGGTAAGCTTTGAGTTTATAGACAGAACTTGGTTGCGGGTTGCGATTCACGCAGTGGTAGATTCAGCGAAGCGCTGCTCTATGTGCTTAGTGCGAGCTTTTTAACGTTCTCGATAGCGTAAAAGTTAAGCCAATTTTGTATCATGCAATTGGAACAGCGGCAAACGTACGCAAACGATCCCATTCCATACAAACATGAGTTAACTTTTACGCTTGTTACGCGGTGAGCCATTTTGTAGTTTTAAAAAAAAACTTTATTTTAATACGCACTGAATTTATTTATCCTTTACAACAATCTGATGTTACACGGACAGATTTAGGATGTTATAAGCTTGAAGATTGGTGTCGAACTCCTAAGTTTGAAGGAGAAATAGAATTTATACATGAATAGTATTTACTAAACAATTAGTAAATGAGTCACTTAGACTATGACCCTTATTGGTAAACATATTTAGAATCCATAACGACACAATTAGTAAATGACGGAATATTACTAATGTGAATTAAATACAATATTAACTAATGTTCTAATTCCAAATGAAGATCAGATCTTCATTTGGAATTGTAAAGTAAACAATATACCTACATATGATTTAGTAACATGAGGAAATAAGTATGTTTTAATATAGTACCAATGATTTAGAACTTAAGAACTAAGAGTTAGAGTACATTATGTGTTTATGACTTAGGTACTAGTGTGAGGGGCATAACATAACACGCTATCGAGAACGTTAAACAACTCGCACTAAGCACACTGGCTAAGGCCGATATTGGCACGTTCTCTGAAGCTGAACTCCGTGAGTTCGCTCACCAGTCAATGTAAAGCCAGTACAACCCCTTGAGGCTAGGAAGACTATACAAAGCAAGAGCTCTATAAAATTCATGTTGTTGAATTGAATTTTAATGATTGTATTGATCTACCGCCGCCAATTTGCAATTATGTTTAAACAGTAAATAAAATTATAAACGAAAAGGGACCATTTAACCAAGTCCCTGAATCCGTTCCAGCACGTTGACTTATTTATATTTATAAAACGTACGTATTTGGTGTTTACTAACAAGATGTTTACGCTCCGGCGGTCCGTGTCAAAGTGCCCGCCGATACGTATGAATGGTCTTTTTATTTGTACCATAGACAATTTGACTTTCCTTTTCGGCAAAGGCGTTACGCGGTAGGTATTCTCTGGTAATCTTTTATTATCGCGCATTGTAGTTTCCGAACGTCGCATTAAATTTAGTTTCACGTTGTGGCGAATATCCGTTAAATTGGATATTTTGGCTTAGAGCATTTTAATGTAACGCTCCACTGGTCGAATGTTATGCAAACGTGTCTGTATTGTGTTTCTTTTGTTGTTATGTAATCCTATTTAAGGAGAAGTTTCATTGATATTTTTTTTCAAAGGAATTGTCGTAATTATTTCAACTAGAAATACTTCAATGGCCAATAGGTTTATCGTGAGCATTGATTTTTTTATTGCCATTGTAGGTAGACGCCCATCAGTCTGGTGGAGAGTGGTGGGCTCATGGACATCAGCAATACTGGATGGGTGGACGAACTCACAGCCCACCTGGTGTTAAGTGGTTACTGGAGCCCATAGACATTTACAATGTAAATGCGCCACCCACCTTGAGATATAAGGTCTAAGGTCTCAAGTATAGTTACATCGGCTGCCCCACCCTTCAAACCGAAACGCATTACTGCTTCACGGCAGAAATAAGCAGGGCGGTGGTACCTACCCTTGCGGAGTCACAAGAGAAATGAATGGTCCCCGCAAGCCTCGTCTGAAGAAGGGCGAACTTTCTTAACACATTTTATCATTGGATCTTAAGTGAGAGTCTCCAAGTGTATACAGAGCGACCAGATCTTCTCCCGCCACGCGGCTGTCACTCATAAGCTAATGATGCGCAGACTCCACTACGCCGTAGTGTGTCCTATCCATTATCGATGGACCATGTCTTCCGCGATGGAAGCTTGGTTAAAAGTTTTTATTACAGTCAAAGCTTTTCATTCGCGCGGTAAAAGTTCCGTGAATGTGCCGTGAATACAGAAACCTGTCAATATGGAATGTTAATTTACATAATAATTTATCGGATTAGGGAATACGTTTTTAGGCGACAAAATAAAAACATACTTTAGATGTTTTTATTAGTAATCTCCAAACGCTTGAAGAAGCTATACGTGATGCTAAGGCTGGCTGATACTTTGAAGTCTGGCTATCCAACGAGGTAACGCAGCCAATATCTTGGGAACTGTCCCTCCTTCAAGCGCATTGGAAGATTTGTTCTACTGTTTTTTTTTATTGCTTAGATGGGTGGACGAGCTCACAGCCCAACTGGTGTTAAGTGGTTACTGGAGCCCATTGACAACTACGACGTAAATGCGCCACCCACCTTGAGATATAAGTTCTAAGGTCTCAAGTATAGTTACAACGACTGCCCCACCCTTCAAACCGAAACGCATTGCTGCTTCAAGGCAGAAATAGGCAGGGCGGTGGTACCTACCCGTGCGGACCCACAAGAGAAATGAATGGTCCCCGCAAGCCTCGTCTGAAGAAGGGCGAACTTTCTTAACACATTTTATCATTGGATCTTAAGTGAGAGTCTCCAAGTGTATACAGGTCGACTAGGTCTTCTCCCACCACACTGCTGCCACTCATAAGCTAATGATGATGAGTTGACTCCACTGTGTCCAGTGTGTCCTATCCATTATCGATGGGCCGTGCCTTCCGCGATGGAAGCTTGGTTACAAGTTTTAATTACAGTCAAAGCTCTTTAGTCGCGCGGTAAAAGTTCCGTGAATGTGCCGTGAATACAGAAACCCGTTAATATGGAATGTTAATTTACATAATAATATATCGGATTAGGGAATACGTTTTTAGGCGACAAAATAAAAACATACTTGAAGTCGTCGTGGCCTAAAGGATAAGACGTCCGGTCCATTCGTGTTGAAGCGATGCACCGGTGTTCGAATCCCGCAGGCGGGTACCAATTTTTCTAATGAAATACGTACTTAGCAAATGTTCACGATTGACTTCCACGGTGTAGGAATAACATCGTGTAATAAAAGTGAAACCCGCAAAATTATAATTTGCGTAATTACTGGTGGTAGGACCTGTTGTGAGTCCGCGCGGGTGGGTACCATCGCCCTGCCTATTTCTGCCGTGAAGCAGAAATGCGTTTCGGTTTGAAGAGTGGGGCAGCCGTTGTAACTATACTGAGACCTTACAACTTATATCTCAAGGTGGGTGGCGCATTTACGTTGTAGATGTCTATGGGCTCCAGTAACCACTTAACATCAGGTGGGCTGTGAGATCGTCCAAGCATCTAAGCAATAAAAAAAAAATAAAAAAAACTTGAGATGTTTTTATTAGTAATCTCCAAATGCTTGAAGAAGCTACACGTGATGCTAAGGCTGGCTGATACTTTGAACAGAGAGTGAGTCTGGCTATCCAACGAGGTAACGCAGCCAATATCTTGGGAACTGTCCCTCCTTCAAGCGCATTGGAAGATTTGTTCTCTTGTTTTTTTTTATTGCTTAGATGGATGGACGAGCTCACAGCCCACCTGGTGTTAAGTGGTTACTGGAGCCCATTGACAACTACGACGTAAATGCGCCACCCACCTTGAGATATAAGTTCTAAGGTCTCAAGTATAGTTACAGCGGCTGCTCCGCCCTTCAAACCGAAACGCATTACTGCTTCACGGCAAAATAGGCAGGGTGGTGGTATCTTCTACCCGCGCGGACTCTCAAGAGGTCCTACCAACAGAAGTAAGCTGTATAAATTCATTTATGTTAAATTATTTTGATTTGTTTAATTGTATAAGTTCCCTAATATTATTCAGTGAAATTCCATTACAATTAAAGTCTACATTTTCTTTAGACGTAGATCTAATAAGGTCTATTTTACTTTTCTATTAGTCCATCCGAAATGAGGAGATCTGTAGAAGAACGAAGGTTGCTGACATAGCCCGTAGAATTAGTGAACTGAAGTGGCAATGGGCCGGCCACATAGCACGAAGAGAGGACGGTCGATGGGGCAGAAAGATCCTGGAGTGGCGACCACGTACTGGCAAGCGCAGTGTGGGACGGCCACCTACTAGATGGACCGACGACCTAGTAAAAAGCGCTGGGTCTCGTTGGATGCAGGTGGCAATGGACCGGTCGCACTGGAAATCTATTGGAGAGGCCTATGTTCAGCAGTGGACGGCGATAGGCTGAAATGATGATGATGATGATTAGTCCATTTGACGACGCGCTTACAAATGATTAGATACCTACATAGTGGAATCCTTTTTATCAATGTGTCTATACAGATATACTGATTAGATGCGCGAATAAATAAATCTTTGGTCGCTAATACAGGAATTGGGTCGTATTTTTTTATTCCGCGAATAATGAACACGCGAATGAAAAAGCGCGAAGCTTTTACTGTATATTAAGCTTACTATAAGCTCGTCTAACTTGTGCAGATAAAAAGAAATTCACTCTGATATTACATCCGCGATGAAGTCAATTCAGCAAAAGCTTACCGAAAACTACGTATTATTGAAGTTTCAGAACTTATTCCGTAAAGCTCAGCTTACGAGAGCGATATGAAGAAAGCGCTATCCTCGCTTAGAAATATGTAGGCACAAAAAACATTTGTCCATTCTGTGGTACAATGAAAAGTTTTAACTTTATAGTACCTTTTCTTTATTGCTTTAATGGGTGGACGAGCTCACAGCCCTCCTGATGTTAAGTGGTTGCTGGAGCCCATAGACATCTACAACGTAAATGCGTCACCCACCTTGAGATATAAGTTCTAAGGTCTCAGTATAGTTACAACGGCTGCCCCACCCTTCAAAACGAAAACTCATTACTGCTTCACGGCAGAAATAGGCGGGATGGTGGTACCTACCCGTGCGGACTCACAAGAGGTCCTACCACCAGTAATTACGCAAATTATATGTTATTCCTTCACCGTGAAAGTCAATCGTGAACATTTGTTGAGTACTTATTTCATTAGAAAAATTGGTACCCGCCTGCGGGATTCGAACACCGGTGCATCGCTCAACACGAATGCACCGGACGTCTTATCCTTTAGGCCACGAGGACTTCAAAATTATTGTTAATTATTATTCTTAATTACTCACTATTCTTAAGTAATATATTGATCGGTCTGTTACAAAAACTGTTTGTTATAATAATATGTTGTGTTTTCCGTGTTAGAGTATACGCGAAACAAACTTAATATGAATTATTTATATTACATGATCGTACATAATTGTTATGGTTTTGTTTCATTCAATTTACATATTCAATTCGACTTTGTGCTCATATCTCTTCCCCCAACTCTCTCGTTCTGCGGCGGTTTTATTAAATAAACAAGGGAAGACACGATATGTCATAGTTTAGAGCTCGTAAGAAAAAAAAAACTATCATACCATAGACAATACCGCGGGAGAACCATTTGCGACACATGGCGCCCGGGCAATATGGCCGCCGTCCTCTTTATTGGCTGTCAACACGTTCGCAGAACTATCCATTTGTGTTTTATTACTTTCAGTTGTAATATATTATTCGTTGGAAAGTATTATAATGAAATCGAAAAAGTTCTGAGGCAATTTTTCACGTGTAACGCGATAATAATGAAATAATTTTATGTAGTTTGGTTTGTATCCCATTCTTAAGACTTGACTTAGAGGTTGTTGGACAACTTTGTATACCTGGGCGCAAACTTTAGTTGTGACGGCTCCTCCAAAAATGAGATACGGAGAAGGATCGGAATGGCAAAGGGGGCCATGGCGCAACTTAATAAGATATGGAAGGATAAAAACATCTCCCTGAAAACCAAGAGCAATCCTGTACGCACTTTAGTGTTCTCCATATTCTTATATGGCGCAGAGACCAGGACCATGAAGAAAGCCGATCGCGAACGAATTGATACATTTGAGATGTGGTGCTGGCGACAGATGCTAGGAATTCCGTGGACAGCACACCGCACCAACGTCTCGATACTTCAAGAACTCCAGATAAAGACGAGGCTTTCTACCATCTGCCTACGTAGAGTTCTGGAATACTTTGGCCACATTGCAAGAAAGAATCACGGCAGCTTGGAGAAGCTAATGGTGACTGGCAAGGCGAACGGAAGAAGACCACGAGGTAGAGGCCCGACACGTTGGACTGACCAGATACGCACTACTCTCGACACCACAGTTCAGGATGCTCTACACTCGGCGGCAGATAGAGGCAAATGGCGTGGAATGGTCCCTAATAAACTCCTGTTGCGAGGAGGTGGTCACGACCCTCAGTATTGAGGAAACCGAAGCAAGAAGAAGAAGTATCCCATTCTTTAAATGCTATTGTTACGGACTTCAATACGTCAAATGAATTTTTAATACTAAGAGACTTGCACGCGCATCGAGGACCGATGATCTTACAATAATATTATAACTAACTATACGGAGACCTTAGAACTTATATCTCAAGGTGGGTGGCGCATTTTCGATGTAGATGTGTATGGGCTCCAGTAACCACTTAACACCAGGTGGACTGTGAGCTCTTCCAACAACCTAAGCAATAAAAAAAAATCGGAACAAAGTTTTTTTATTTATTGCTTAGGTGGGTGGACGAGCTGACAGCCCACTCGGTGTTAAGTGGTTACCGGAGCCCATACACATCTACAACGTAAATTTCGCCACCCACCTTGAGATATGAGTTCTAAGGTCCCAGTATAGTTACAATATCTGCCCCACCCTTCAAACCGAAACGCATTACAGCTTCAAGACGGACCCGTACGGACTCACAAGAGGTCCTACCACCGGTAAATATATATATTACATATAAAAATATACATTACAATTCCATAGATAACTTGGCTATAGGCCATGTGGTATCTAAGTTGCACTATCTAAACACTTCTCACACGTGTACTCCCTATAGAAGGCGGTCGTTACGAACTAGCATTTGCTCCCCGAGATAAACACCCAAACAAAACGAAGCTGCTGTACCAAAAATCCCTTTTACAACCGCATAAAGCGACATAATACCACCGCAAGCGACCCCATAGCGAGGGTGCGAAAAGCCGTAAACCGATTATGGCGTAGATACACCCATTTTTATGGGGATAATTGTTTTAAAGGGATCATGTCTTCGAGGGATGAAAGTAATAACAATGTTCGACTGACTCGATGGTGTAGCAGTTAGTGCTTAGGGTCATAGTTTCGATTCCCGTATCGGGCAAACGTTCGTGTGATAAACAGGATTGTCTGCTATTCGTCCGGGTGTTAATTATCTATAAGCCCGCTGAGTTTCGCGCTGGAACTTCTCAGTGGGTCGCGTTTCCGATCCGGTGGTGGATTCTGCGAAGCACTGCTCTTGCTAGGGCCAGTGTTAGCAACACTCCCGGTTTGAGCCCCGTAACTCACCTACACGCTAGGGCCTGACGCTAGGGTAGGCAGCGGCTTGGCTCTGCCCCTGGCATTGCTGAAGTCCATGGGCGACGGTAACCACTCACCATCAGGTGGGCCGTTTGCTCGTCTGCCTACAAGGGCTATAAAAAAAAAACTTTATAGGTAGAAAAAAAATGTATATTCAATGTATTTATTTAAAAACGTTTATAAGTACGTATGTCAATCTCTGGTACCCATAACACAGGGAAGTCGAATTTCGTATTAATCGTAATCACATTTTGTGATTCCGCACGAGTAGGTACCACCACCGTGCCTATTTCTGCCGAGAAGCAGTAATCCGTTTCGGCTTGAAGGCTGGGGCAGCCGTTGTAACTATACTGAGACCTTAGGACTTGTATCTCAAGGTGGGTGACGCATTTACGTTGCAGATGTCTATGGGCTCCAGTAACCACTTAAAACCAGGGCTGTAAGCTCGTCCATCCATCGAAAAAATAAATAAAAAAATCCACCAGGCTTTATTGAGTCGATATTCCATGAACCAAGAATGCTATGCAAGAATGGATTCGGCAATCATTCTCCGGGGCCTATCAAAGCTGTTGTTGTTGTTGTAGTCCTACGGTACCCCGCTGGTACATAGGACCCTCACAAGTTGTCTCCACTTGACCCTGTCTTGCTCTTGCTTCTTGACATCATTCCAGGTCATGCCGGTAATCCTCATCTCCCTCTCTCCACGATGCGTCGCCAAGCATGTACAGGGTGACCAGGTATTGTCATACCAAGCGGTCACTACTTATGCTGGGCATCAGTTTATTTGAGAATTCTAAAATGATTTATAACATCTATATCAACTCCAGAACCACACCCTGTATGTTAATCAGTGCTATAGTGATTACAATCGAATTGAAAACTCTAAGCAATGACGTCATTTACAATGGAAAACCCCCAATTCCTCGAATTTCTAACCCTTCGTCTCGTTAACGAATGACTTATGAGTTTTAACTTAATTGAAGGCATAAAAAAATTTATGTTACTCTAAATTTGTTTTTTAATTTTCATGTAGGTAACTCCTGTTAAACATAGCGAATAAATATAAAAATTAATTTATGTCCGTTAGTCTCGCTAAAACTCGAGAACAGCTGGACCGATTTGGCAAATTTTGGTCTTGAATTATTTGTGTTAGTCCAGAGAAGGTTTAAAAGGTAGATAAACATGAAAATACTCGGATATAAATAAAAATAACAATTTTGTTTTTCCTTTGATGTGTTCCCCGTCGGACGAATTCCTTTTGTTTGTTTTAAGTTTATTATAAAGAATAGTTTAGGTCTTTTATTTATCGATTGAGGCACTACAAAGTCTGCCGGGAATAAAAGAATTAATCGTAGCTTAATTTGATATTGTTTATGACGCCGGAAAATTTTACCAACACGCTGGCAAAGGATAAAAACTTTTGACACTGACAGCTAATTTGACAGACAGCCTAAGAGCACCGCTCGCAAGGTGGCCCGCAATTTCTAACCCATATTTACGTCAATAAATAAACATTGAGGACGTCGGCACATGTCAAATAAAACGGGATCGCACGGCATTCTCTTATTCTTTAAAATCACAAAGGTATCATTGTCCGAACGACAGGCCAAGCCCTACAAGACAGATAAAAACACTGTTTATTTTCGCAACACGCGCTCACAGACACAATAACAAACGATTTGCTGTACAGGAAACGGCTGACCACTTAAAACGACAAAGGCGGAGGAGGCCTTGCTCGCTTTCTTTGCTGAAAAAAAAAACACATAATTTATGGTCTCGTTTTTGACAGCTGTCAGTTTTCCCGCGGAAATCTTTTTAGTCGCGCGTGTACCATGGCGTTTGTCGATATTATGTTATGTCAGTAAACTAAATTGTGAACAACAAAAAAAAACTCAATAAATTCATTAAATTTTTCATGCCTATTCACAACATTTTATTAATAAATTAAAGTCATTCAAAAAATAAACTATTTGGACATTGCTCTATTACTCCCAGTGAAAATTAAATAATTTGAAAAACAACAGTTAATCTTTTTCCATAATCGTAAGTATTGTTCGTCGTTTAAAAAAAAATCTGTTTCTAGAAATTTCCTCATTCTAGAAAATTCTCGCGGGCAAAAGTTTCCAGATTGCTTAGATCGTTGTCGCGAACTGATCTCAATTCGTACCAAAATACCTCATTTTAAACCAATTATCGTAAAACCCAAAACTATCGATAGACGTTAGACACAACACTATCTTCTTTTTTTTTCTTTTTTCTATAAACCGACTGACGGACACAGCTGCTAACCGCAAACTGACCAGTCTAATGACTGGAATTGTTGAAACGTAAGAAAACATTAATTTACTTTCGGTTCTTAAAAATGTTTGCCAAATCCAAAAGCGGACGAATGATACAATGCTGTATATATTATTTTTAACTAGCTTTTGCCCGCGACTCCGTCCCCGTGGAATAGTTACTTTGGCATAACGCTTTTTACCCCCACTTCATTTACGTAGAAATTGAAAATATTTTTGAATTATAAAATGTTAAGGAGCTATTTAAACCCCTATTTTGAAACATTCTTTGTCGGTGCTCCACTTGTATTGGCTTTACCGCGATGTTATATAGCCTTCCTCAATAAATGGTTATCTAACACTAAAATAATTTTTCAAATCGGTCCAGGAGTTCCTGAGATTAGCGCGTTCAAACAAAACAAACTCTTCAGCTTTATAATATTAGTATAGATTCGAATACAATATAGTATCCGCCAATTTTTGAGGTTATTCATTAATGTTATTTTCGCGCGAAAACCGTTTGTCGTGTTGATTAAACTTTTTAAATTTCGTTCTCTGTTCAACAAATCGCCTATTGGCCAGTGAGTTTCTTAAATGTTGTTTTTTTTGGCTGTGCATATCAGAAAATATGCTATTATTAATAATGTTTGTATTTATACAGCTGCCTATCACACAATTACCTTTTTTTAAATCATTATATCAGAGGAAGTGTGAAAGTAGCCGCGGTAATCAACAAATTAAAGAGCGGACGGTTAGCGTGGTATGGACATGTGATGTGTAGAGAGAAGATGCATGTGACTAGGAGATGTATGGAAATGGTAGTGCAAGGTAGAGGGGGAAGAGGTCGACGGAAGAAGACATGGATGGAGTGTGTGAATGTCGGAGAGAGATGTGAGGGCTGAGCTGACGGCTGATAGAAGAGAATGGAAGAGAATCATTCACTGTGCCGACCCCATCTAGTGGGATAAGGTGAAGAAAAAGAAAAATTACCTATTTTAAGAAGCCGATAAACTTTTAGGTGTTATATTATGTACATATCATTAGCCAAATAAGACATGGTAGATTGCGAAAAAATTACGCTTTTTTTTTTATTGCTTAGATGGGTGGACGAGCTCACAGCCCACCTGGTGTTAAGTGGTTACTGGAGCCCATAGACATCTACGACGTAAATGCGCCACCCACCTTGAGATATAAGCTCTAAAGTCTCAGTATTACAACGGCTGCCCCACCCTTCAAACCGAAACGCATTATTGGTTCACGGCAGAACTAAGCGGAGTGGTGGTACCTACCCGCGCGGACTCACAAGAGGTCCTACCACCAGTAATTTATATTTTTTTATATTTTAGTTTTGTTCTAGTTTTCCTTTGACCCGACAAAGAATCAGCCATGTCTTAAACTCATTGCTTAATTATAATTGATTGCACTTGACAATTTATAAGTTCTTCATTTAACTTCGAAAGATTGTTCAATAGTTAAACATACCATTTTAATTTGACCCGCGAAATCGAACAAGTTGCTTTACAACGGAGCTCTAAACGGCACAAACGTAAAAACCAATTTTAATAGAGCCCCTTAAAGTATACACTGCTCTAGCATTTACGGGTCGATTTAAATTGGATGTTACCTGGGTACAGTCGCGTGCTGCAAAAAGCGTGTTTGTGTATACTCAGTTTTTTTTTTTTTTTTTCAATTGTTTGTTCACACAATAAGTCCTTTGAGAGGGCGTTCAAGTGATTGTTTTGAATAAACAGAGAATACCTTCGCCTACCGGTCTTTAAGCTTATTTAAATATTTCCACTAACAAACAACTTTTGTATTCGATCCCACGAAGTGTTTTTGGAAGTGTCTAATGACAGTTATGTTTTTATTTGAGTTCGTTGTTTTTTTTCTTTCGGCAAAGGAATCTTTAACTATGGTGCCCATCGTGAATGTAATTGGATTTTATTACTGAAAACACATTCACCAAACGATTAATCTAGAACAATCGATGCTAACAGATCATTAAGCATTCGTGAGCATTTAGTACTAACTTTGCGTACTAAATTAGGAAATTTTAATGCGATCATGTGACCTAAAGATCATGATTTGCATTATTATAACACCCCTTTATTAGTCATGCTTATGTCTTCAAATTTCTTTATAATACGCTTTTATTAGCTTCAGACGTATGTATGTTAGTAACGGAATCTTTGAACATGATTTTGGCCCCTTTCAAAACGTCGGATTAACTGGAAATTTGGTATACTTATTAAGGACCGATGACACGTCAGTATTAAAAAAATTCATTGAAAAAAAAAATATATATTGAAAAAATTGAAATTCAACTAAAAAATGAAAAAAAAATTGTTTAAAAAAACTAACAAAACACGCTTTCATAGAAAATCCAAAAAAAATAAATAGATAATTAATTTTAATAAATTTGAATTAAAAATAGTGTAAAAAATATATATTTTATTCTAAAAAAAGCGTGGAGTGCATGGTATCAGTAGTTATAAATATTTCACGAACAGATATGAGTAGAAGGGTTATTTTGATAATATCCTGAAAAGCACCCCACGGTCTTTTATAATAAAATCATTTTTTCTTACACTATTTTTAATTCAAATTTTTTTAAATTTATTTACAATTTTTTTGTTGGATTTTCTATAAAAGCGTATTTTGTTAGTTTTTTTAAAACTATTAGTTTTGTAAGCAAGATCACCCTTTTGTACGGTTCGTGCATATTAACTGACTCTACTATATTCTAGTATAAATTATATTATATTTTAATAGTATTTAATATTTACTAACAATCACGGCACGTTAACTGGTCCCGTGATAAGTTCGTAAAGAACTTGTGTTACAGGTACCAGATAACGGAAATAAATGTAAGATTTTTATTATACACATACATATCTTTAATATACATCCATAACCCTGGAAAAGACATTTATATTTATCATACAAACATCTTCCCTTGGCGGGATTCGAACCCGCAACCCCCTTGTGTAGTGACCATGTCACTTACCACTACACCAGACGGCCGTTTATGTAGGTATATAAATAAAAATAGCGATAAAGCCAGATAGTAATATTTTTCCCTACCTATCTATTCTTGTAACCTCGAGGGGCTACACTACAATTTACCAAACGAGTAGGTGAGCTCACGGGACTCTAACCTGGCAACGTTGGTAACCCTAGCCCTAGCAAGGGCAGTGCTTCTCTGAATCTACCACCGGATCAAAATCGCGATCCACTGAGAAGATCCGGCGAAAAACTCATTGGGTTACTTTACAAAAAAACAACGATACAATAACTATAATTAGATGAAGGTCGCTTCTTCGCTGAGCCCAAATCCATTGACTCTGGCTGAACTTGTACAACATACACAGGCGATAAAGGTTTTGTATGACCACAATGGCAACATGTAATCTCGCAATAGGCCAGCGGGGTGGTCTCAGGGTCTCTTTCGAGGTTTTTGTCATCGCAAATACAAAGACACCAAAAACACATCAAACAAGATCAATTTTCTATGCCGATTTGTGAAGAAGAAAAAAAAAATTAGGTACTAATAAAGTATTGCTTATCAAAATTTCAAGGCAATGGTTCCGTAGGTATTAAAAATTATTAATTATAGTGTTTTAATTAAACATCCATTTTACAATTAGTAAGGTGTTAATTTTTACAACGATTGAATTAGGGTTTAATTTTTATTGCTTAGGTGGGTGGACAAGCCAGCCCACCTGGTGTTAAGTGGTTACTGGAGCCCATAGACATCTACAACGGAAAAGCGCCACTCACCTTGAGACATAAGTTCTAAGGTCTCAGGTATAGTTATTAAATATAATTATTACATCACAGCGATTGAATAAAGGATTGTTAATATTGTCGAAAAGCTGTTAAGATTGGGAGCATGCTAATGCTTACCCTAGTAAGTTTTTTTTAAATGTTTGTTTAGTGTTCTGGTATATTTGTTGGCCACGCATCATCTTTTATACATACATATTTCTTCGGTGCGTGTGTTTGTCACCGAAGTCATCCTTCTTTTTTTCCCTACCTAGCTGAGAACCTTGAGAGGCTATATCAGCGTAACCTTAACTAGTAGGTGAGCTCACGGGGCTCAAGCCTGACGACGTTGCTAACACGAACCCTAGCAAGAACCATGCTTCGCAGAATCTACCACCGGATCGGAAACGCGACCAGCTAAGAAGATCCGGTGAAAAACTCAGTGGGCTGTGGCTGAGGATTAATTTACTCGTCGAGCCCATCGTCGCAAGCGACGGGTTCGACAAGAACGATGACCGGGAACTCCTCCTAAACGGCTGGACCGATTTGAATGAATTTTTTTGTATGCATTTGGGTGGCACCCTAGATAATTTAAATTCACAAATCAGCCCTGCAGATGGCGCTGCAGTCGATATCTAGGTTAATTTATCTTTCCTAGATATAATTTATAAGGCAAAACATCGCTTTCCGGGTCAGCTAGTATTCTTTCAAAACTTGCGAACTAAACCGGTTTCCAAAAACCAGTTTTCAAAGCGCATGCAAAACAAAATTGATTTCGAACCACAATTGTTGTGGTTCCCCCTAAGGAACCCTAACGAATCCGTCAAAATGTCACTCCCGAACAAAAACCGTCATTAATGTCAAAATATTTTCAAAATAACATCCCGCGCCCCTTTGTGGTCGCCGATTTGTTCGATCCTTATTATCCGTCTTGCTCGTAGCCAGCACACCTGAAGAGGAAGGTATCAGCTTCTCTTGCGTCCTTTTCGCACTTATTTCGTACGGCAATACTGTGAGCGGGATAAAAGATTACAAGTTTAAAGCTATTAAGTAGTTTTTATTTGTATTTTTTTTGGCACTGATATTACACAAAGCGGTGAAAGCGATCACTCGTGAGCTTTTTTTTATTGCTTAGATGGGTGGACGAGCTCACAGCCCACCTGGTGTTAAGTGGTTACTAGAGCCCATAGACATCTACAACGTAAATGCGCCACCTACCTTGAGATATAAGTTGTAAGGTCTCAGTATAGTTACGACGGCTGCCCCACCATTCAAACCGAAACGCATTACTGCTTCACGGCAGAAATAGGCAGGGTGATGGTACCTACCCGTGCGGACTCACAAGAGGCAAATGCGTGAACAGCCGCTATTGAAAGATGAGTACTAAGCCTCAGGTCTACAGTGCGACAGTTGCCATAAATTTCAAACCGAAATATGTTAATGCTCCACAGCAGGATTATTGCCTACCCGTGCAGACTCATATGCCATTAATAAATTTGCTAACACTAGCCCTAGCAAGAGCAGTGCTGCGCTGAATCTACCACTGGATCGGAATCGCGACCCACTGAGAAAATTTGGCAAGAAACTCAGCAGATTCGATTTATGGGTTAAGTTTCAAGTCAGAAATAATAATATAATGACAATAAAAACGCAAGATGAAATGGTAAAAATAATTTTAAGTTTTTTTTTTCAGTCAATCTATTTACGAAAAATCCTTTTTTTGTTTTAAACTAAGAAGGTTTTATATAAAAAATATACAAAAAGGTTGTTCTTTACATACGTATATAGATAATAAGCACCCCTACAAACAAAAGCAAACAAATCTATTCAATGGCAAAAATGTTTGCTTGATACGGGAAGCGAATCTACAACGCTTGGCGATATGTGTATAGTCACTCGCGTTTACATAATTATTTTTAGGTTATAAAACACTATTTCTGTAAACAACCATTATAATTATTCTATTTATAGTCATTACTTATTCACAGCCAGCTAAGGGTCGCTGAGGGTAGAAACGTACTGTTTTATTAACACAAAATAGCGCCTCTTCGAATTATATTAATGCGGCCATTTTATCAAAACGTCACAATGACAATCAAATTGGCGCGCACTCTCTACCCAGATAAACAGATTAAATCCTTCATAGCGGTTTTGTTTTCGACTGTGGCTGCTGTGTCCAAGCTTTGTAGGCGAAACGGGAGATATTTTTTTTTTCGGTAAATTTGTTAGTTGTGAAAAAAGAGCGTATGGCCCACCGGACGGTGAGTGGTTACCGTCATCTATGGACGTCAGTTTTTTTTCATTGCCCTCGTATGCAGACGAGCATATTGCCCACCTGATGCTGAGTGGTTACCGTCGCCCATGGACTTCAGCAATGCCAGGGGCAGAGTCAAGCCGCTGCCTACCGTGATGTACTCTCCACAAGCCTCGTTTGAAGAAGATATGTCATAGCGCTCGGGAAACACCGTGAAGGGGAGCTCATTCCAAAGCCGGATGGTACGTGGCAAAAAATATCTCTGGAAACGCACTGTGGATGAACGCAGTGGCTCCAGGTAGTATGGATGAACTCTACGCCGGTGGCGGGCGGTGCGATAGTAAAACCGAGTATCTTGGTATCAAGGCCAGAGTCAACCCGCTGCCTTTCGTTGAATACTCTCCATAAGCCGCGTTTAACGGAGATTCATTGCGCGACGTCATTCGAAGCAAAAAAAAACTAGTAATAGAATTATGATGGTTTCATCTCGTCACGAGCATTGGCGATTGTATCTAACAATCACTAAATTTCACACACAATAGGTTTTATTTGATTATTTGACTAGCGCGGTAGGCAGCGGCTTGGCTCTGCCCTTGGCATTGCTGAAGTCCATGGGCGACGGTAACCACTCACCATCAGGTGGGCCGTACGCTCGTCTGCCTACAAATGCAATAAAAAAAAAAAAAAAATACATCTTAATTCTTTTTGTTTGTTTTATTTTCAATAACCATTTGCTCTGAGGGCCTTACCAGACCTTAACACGATATCACGATCTGCTCTTCTATACTAATATTATAAAGAGGAAAGATTTGTTTGTTTGTTTGTTTCGAATAGGCTCGGAAACTACTGGACCGATTTGAAAAATTCTTTTTCCATTAGAAGCCGACATTGTCCCTGATGAACATAGGCTACTTTTTTTTTTGTTTTTTTGTTTCATGTGTGTTTTAATGTTTCCGAAGCGAAGCGAGGGCGTGTCGCTAGTAATTTCATATAAAAAAATTTTCTAGTGGTAGGACCACTTGTGAGTCCGCGCGGGTAGGTACCACCACCCTGCCTATTTCTGCCGTGAAGCAGTAACGCGTTTCGGTTTGAAGGGCGGGGCAGCCGTTGTAACTATACTGAGACCTTACAACTTATATCTCAAGGTGGGTGGCGCATTTACGTTGTAGATGTCTATGGGCTCCAGTAACCACTTAACACCAGGTGGGCTGTAAAAATATTATCGATCGTTTTAATCATGCCGGGACAGTCTACGTCAGCACGAAACGCTTGGTAACCCCGCCGCACACGGATCCTAAAACACAAACGTCACGATACATTAAAATTTTAAATCTCCAATTACGATTCGCGTCACATACGATGTTCAACAAAACGGAAACAGCATGTAACGTTTTATTTACGTGTATATATAAATAATATAATCGTTGTATTTATCGCTTCCGGTTTTATTAGTTACGTAATATTATGTTCCGCCCGAATGAGTTTTGTGCTGTTTGCTTTTAGCGGTCCTTAGTCGAACGTGAAAACCTTTTTAAATTTACTCATCGCCGTGCGCAAAGGTATTTGGTTTAAACGACACTAGATGATGTTTTTTTTTTTTTGATAGCGCCATCTTGTTGTGTCTTTAAAGCGATTAGTTGCCCTCAATTAAGAAAAATAGTATTATTATTCGCCAATAGATGTCGGGAAGAGTTGATTATTGAAAACACGAATAAAACAACATTTTCTGAAAATAAATCGTAGCTAGATCGATTTATCGCCCCCGAAATCCCCTGTATACTAAATTTTATGAAAATCGTTGGAGCCGTTTCCGAGATTCAGATTATATATAACATATACAAGAATTGCTCGTTTCCCACTTCGATAAAGCGGCACGACACGAGAACCCTCTCATCGTGGCCGCCGGTAACTACATTCCCGATCCTGCGGACAGAATGGAAAGCAGTCGACGTCGCCCCAAACACGTCATTTCGGATCCTCCCGATCCACTAACGGTGCTATTAGGTACCTCAAGCACCAGTCATCGTTCTAGTCGAACCCGTCGCTTGCGACGAAGGGCTCGACGAGTAAATTAACCCTCAAACACAGCCCACTGAGTTTCTCGCCGAGTCTTCTCAGTGGGTCGCGTTTCCGATCCGGTGGTAGATTCAGCGAAGCACGGCTCTTGCTAGGGTTCGTGTTAACTTCGTCAGGTTTGAGCCCCGTGAGTTCGCCTACTATTTAAGGGCACGCTGAAATGGTCTCTCAAGACCATCAGCTTCGGTAGGAAAAAGAGAAGATCCCGCAAAGCGTGAAACAATTCCTGTCAACGTGGCCCCTTTGTGCTGGACTTCTTTTGATCTGACTTTGTTCAAAGCGCTACCAATCTTGACAGCATCACTGGCTAGTCCAAAATGAAGATTGCCTGATAAAATCATCGAAATCGACCGAGCCACTTCGCAATAGGTACCTACATAGCGAATAAAGACATACAGACTTTTATGCTATGGAATGAGCTCCCCTCCACGGTGTTTCCCGAGCGCTATGACATGTCTTCAAACGAGGCTTGTGGAGAGTATTAAGCGGTAGGCAGCGGCTTGGCTCTGCCCCTGGCATTGCTGAAGTCCATGGGCGACGGTAACCACTCACCATCAGGTGGGCCGTATGCTCGTCTGCCTTCAAGGGCAATAAAAAAAAAAAATTAAAAAAAAAAAAAAACAAAAAAAAAAAAAAAAAAAAAAAAAAAAAAAAAAAAAAAAAAAAAAAAAAAAAAAAAAAAAATTATTACACAAACACAAGAAAAGTGCCAAGGGAAGTTTTTTTTTAATTCGCTGATAACCTAAGGGGCTATTCCACGCGCGAACGAATTTGCTAACACTGGCCCTAGCAAGAGCCGTGCTTCGCAGAATCTACCGCTGGATCGGAAACGCGACCCACTGACAAGATCCGGCGAGAAACTCAGTGGGCTGTGTCTGTGGGTTTTTTTTATTGCTTAGATGGGTGGACGAGCTCACAGCCCACCTGGTGTTAAGTGGTTACTGGAACCCATAGACATATACGACGTAAATGCGCCACCCACCTTGAGATATAAGTTCTAACGTTTCAGTATAGCTACAACGGCTGCCCCACCCTTCAAACCGAAACGCATTACTGTTTCACGGCAGAAATAGGCAAGGCGGTGGTACCTACCCGTGCGGACTCTCAAGAGGTCCTACCACTAGTAATTACGCAAATTATAATTTTGCTGGTTTGATTTTTATTATACGATGTTATTCCTTCACCGTGGAAGTCAATCGTGAACATTTGTTAAGTACGTATTTCATTAGAAAAATTGGTACCCGCCTGCGGGATTCGAACACCGGTACATCGCTACATACGAATGCAACGGACGTCTTATCCTTTAGGCCACGACCGGTGCTTGAAGAACCTAAAAGTTACTAGTGCAGAAACCTTGATACTACCTCAGACTGATGGGTGTATTCAAGGGCTCAACCAAGAGAAGAATACTTGCTAACATCGAAGATTTGCTGACATATGCCCTTGGCTTGGTAGTGTATCTACCACCGGATCATAATAGCGACCCGCTGAAAAGACCCGGCCACAAACTCAACCCCATAACCTTTTGTCGAGTCATAGATATAAATATCTCGTCAATTTTATTATATTGTTTCCACGCACGCGTTTTCGTCATTAATAAAGTCTTAGATGCGAACTAAAATGCATCATAACCCTTTAAAGTTTTTATTTATTTATTTTTAAATATTCATTTGTCAAATAAAACGTGACCCCAATAGCGGAGTGGGCATTAGCAACGTGTGAGGTCGTATTCGCGCCAAAATGTCTAATGGCCCTTTAGAAGCGGCGTTGGCTGTTCGATTTAGAATTTAAAAAAAAAACCGCGAACGTCATTCTTTGTTTAGAATGTCATGGTTGGTTTATGTTTTTTTTTTTTCGGAGGCAAAGGATTTGCTTTGCTAGGGTTGCTGTTATTAGTATAATGATATAGAAAAATCTAGGATTTATTTTTTTGATTGATGTTCCGTTTGCGCGTCGCATATCCCATAAAGCTGCCATAGCTTTTTATATTTTTTTTATTGCTTAGATGGGTGGACGAGCTCACAGCCCGCCTGGTGTTAAGTGGTTACTGGAGCCCATAGACATCTACAACGTAAATGCGCCACCCACCTTGAGATATAAGTTCTAAGGTCTCAGTATAGTTACAACGGCGGCCCCGCCCTTCAAACCGAAACGCATTACTGCTTCACGGCAGAAATAGCTAGTTGCAATATCATAATAATAATATCTATTAACTAGGTTTTTATATACTAGTTCTAAGGTCTCAGTATAATTACAACGGCGGCCCCGCCCTTCAAACCGAAACGCATTACTGCTTCACGGCAGAAATAGCTAGTTGCAATATCATAATAATAATATCTATTAACTAGGTTTTTATATACTAGTTCTAAGGTCTCAGTATAATTACAACGGCGGCCCCGCCCTTCAAACCGAAACGCATTACTGCTTCACGGCAGAAATAGCTAGTTGCAATATCATAATAATAATATCTATTAACTAGGTTTTTATATACTAGTTCTAAGGTCTCAGTATAATTACAACGGCGGCCCCGCCCTTCAAACCGAAACGCATTACTGCTTCACGGCAGAAATAGCTAGTTGCAATATCATAATAATAATATCTATTAACTAGGTTTTTATATACTTACTTTTAAAGACGGACCTCATAACGACAAACACGCCAACCGAATATGCAATTTGATATCTGGAATCTGTTATCGGTAATATCAACGATAAATTCAACATGAACCACTTGTTTAGTTTGGATGGTGACCACAAAAATCGGGACCAAGATTCACTTGCCAGCAAATATTTGAAGGTCGTTGTGTCTATGGATGTTCTGTCTATGTGTGTCTATATAGACTGAGGCACAGGTGGACCGCATTTTTTTCCTACCTATGCTGATAGCTCAAGGCTATTTCAGCGTAACCTTAACTAGTAGGTGAGCTCACGGGACTCAAACCTGACGACGTTGCTAACACGAACCCTAGCAAGAGCCGTGCTTCGTAGAATCTACCACCGGATCGGAAACGCGACCCACTGAGAAGATCTGGCGAGAAACTCAATGGGCTGTGTCTGTGGGTTAATTTACTCGTCGAGGACTTCGAAGGTTCGATGAGAACGATGATCGGTGCTTGAGATACCTATAAGCACCCTTAGTGGATCGGGAGGATCCGTAATGACGTGCTTAGGGCAACGTCGACCGCTTTCCATTCAGTCAGGATCGGGAATGTAGTTACCGGCGGTCACGCTGAGAGGGTTCTCGTGTCGTGCCGCTTTGTCGTGGTGGCGCATTGATGCCGACTGTAGATACTTACTGATGGACTCTAAGACCAGGTCATCATGAAGGTCGATGTTCCTGACGAACCACGGGGCTCCGACGGCTATCCTGCAAAATCGGGATTGCATAACTTGGATGAACCGCTTTCGTTGAGGTGTTCAGTAAATCATCAAGTTTAAACCATAATCAAATCAAAGATCGTCCAGAAAAACCGGTCGAGTTCGCCTGACATTTAATGAAAATTAACTATTTATTTGCACATACAAAAAAAACACACTTATCCTTAAACGAGCCATCCGAAAAGAAACCCTTATACGATTAATAACAAAAGAACATTAATTTTGTCAAAAATGAATAAATCAATCAAAAAAAAAAACTGAGTTATGTCACTTAAACATACTTATCGTGTGTTTTAACAACAATGGCCGATTTTCGCGGCGTCCATATAAAGTCAATGAAGTCGTTACTCAATTAAATTGATGCCTTCATAAATGTTTTCCGAGATCGACGATCGAATTAACTGAATAATAAATAATCATGTGTAATGTTTTATTGAAGACTCATTCGTCTGATGCGGATTGAAAAAAAAAAAAAAACAAAAACAAAACAAAACAGTGCCGCCAACTTCAAGGAATGAAAAATTCAATATGGCGTACCTATGTATACGATTTTTTGGATGATTAGAAATCGCTTTGAAATGTTTCATTGTCGCATTACAATTATTAATCTATACTAATATTATAAAGCTGAAGAGTTTGTTTGTTTGTTTGGTTGAACGCGCTGATCTCAGGAACTACTGGTACGATTTGAAAAATTCTTCCAGTGTTAGTTAGGCCATTTATTGAGGAAGGCCATATAGGTATAACATCACGATACCAACGAGACCAATACGAGCGGAGCACTAATAACCTCCTCTTTTGAAGTCGGATAAGACTGATAATACTTTCGGTGCATTCGTGTTGAAGCGATGCACCGGTGTTCGAATCCCGCAGGCGGGTACCAATTTTTATAATGAAATACGTACTCAACAATTGTTCACGATTGATTTCCACGGTGAAAGGAATAACATCGGATAATAAAAATGAAACCCGCAAAATTATAATAAATTACTGGTGGTAGGACCTCTTGTGAGTCAGCGCAGGTAGGTACCACCACCCTTTTTTTTTTTCGGAGACCGAACCTCCTATGAGGTCCCCGCGCATAAGGGGCGCACGGGGTATGTGAGACTCAACGATCTGCATGGTGTTGTGAGCAGACCGCGGGCCCAAGGATTTTAGGGCCCACCCACTAAACGACTCCCTTGCACTCTTACACCCTGGTACCACCCTATTTCCGCCGTGAAGCAGTAATGCGTTTCTGTTAGAAGGGAGGGGCAGCCGTCGTACTGTTAAAAATGAGACCTTAGGACTCAAGTCTCAAGGTAAGTTTTTATTTTATTTTATTGTTGTAGTCTTGTAGGCAGACGAGCATACGGCCAACCCGATGGTAAGTGCTTACCGTCACCCATGGACTTCAGCAATGCCAGGGGCAGAGCCAAGCCACTGCCTACCGTAAGTGGCGGCATTTACGTTGTAGATGTCTATGGGCCCCGGTTATCATTTAACACCAGGTGGGCCGTGCGCTCGTCCAACCATATAAGTAATAAAAAAAACTAAACTAGTCTATGTCGATCCTTATTGCCCGTAGTTTCGTTGTGGATCACTAAAAGGACCCGTGTCGTTTAAAAGGGACTATAACTGGGTCATCTAGATGATATCGACGGGCCCCTAATGGCCTATTGTCTTGTGGAAGGTCGTTATAGAATTCCAACTTTTTTCTTTTCGCTTTCAACTAACAAACACGCATTGTGACTTCACATCAGAAAATAATTATGTAGTCACCTTATCATAGTAAGTTGATTTCCAATCAGTAGGATCGATCAATAAAAATACATTAGAAGCAACTAGTATGTTATGGTCCGCATTTAAGGAAAAAAAAAATATGGTTGTCTGCAAAGTCGGTTTACTGACGATAGTTGAACGTGACCGCGTCATAAGAAAATACTGATGGAATGGTTTCATTTTTCAATTATCGCAATTATCGTTGCTATAAACAATTGACATCACATTCACTTTTCACTGAACTTCATACTTGACGAAAACATGTAAATGTATTATTGTATAGCAGCTGTCCACGCGGATGCATCGCTCACTCAAGTAGGAGAGAGACAGATGTCGAACGCGGCCGAACGCGGAGGCCGATTGTGCCTCTTTGTCGCTCGTTGCGCGCTCTCGCTTGCACTTCAAGCCTTAAATGGAACGCCTCAGAGCGAGGTAATGCCGCATGAGTCATGTTTTTTCGTGCGTGCAGCCGGCTCCATCGAATTATAAGACGTTGTCACGTCAATAATAAAAAAAACCGGGACACCGGATAGGAACAAAGTTTCTTATTATAAAAATATTAATTTTAAGTTCTATTCGAGGTATAAAGAAAATAAAACTGGAGGTTTCGCAACAGCCCACGGTCATTCGGTAACGTGCGAACTTATTGTGGTACACTTCATTCACGGCTGTTTGCATAAGAGTTAGTGTATTGCGCAAACGAACGCTCTGACTCGAAAGCTCCATACGATCCGACATTGCTGGTAAGTCAGCGGCGCGGGCATGGTGTGCGTGGGACGCACTTGTTTCTACATCGTTAGCTCAACGCTTCTATGGCTTCCTAAGTAGCTTCATCTATACTAATCTATATCTATACTTCTATACTAATATTATAAAGAGGAAAGATTTGTTTGTTTGTTTGTTTCGAATAGGCTCCGAAACTACTGGACCGATTTGAAAAATTCTTTTTCCATTAGAAGCCGACATTGTCCCTGATGAACATAAGCTACTTTTTTTATTATTTTTTTTATTTATTTTTTTTGTTTCATGTGTGTTTTAATGTTTCCGAAGCGAAGCGAGGGCGGGTCGCTAGTATACAATAAAATCAATAAGCTGATCAATATATACCCCATGACACCCCAATGCAAACATCCACTAACAAATTGGCTTCACGACCTAGACTACGAGCAAACAGAGAACTTACCCCAGACTGTGAAGTAATCTGCTTTTTTGTTTTTGAGCCCAATTAATCAATTAATTATTTATACCTATGTAATAGTAATAATAAACACGCATAGATGCAGATACTCACACATACACAATACAACATGCATACGCGCACACACTCACATATACACATATTCACACAAACACACGCTCACACACACACAAACACACACACACATTCACACACACACACGCGCATAATAACCTTAAATGATGACACCTACTGATCTCTCAACACTAGTCCGCAGCATCTGTTTACGACTTAACCTAACCTAATTTATGTTAAGAAGGAGGGAACCTGGAGATCAGTAATACAGGTATTTGAACCTAGTACAGACTTCAGCTCTTTCAAAGGCTTACAAAATAAATTATAAGGTAAAATTTTCATGATGTACTATACCTTTAAGAGAGAAATAAATAATATATTATTATTATTGTTATCTTTAATATTATTTGTCTATAGTGTAGTCTTTGCGAAATCTGTGATGACTTTTTGGCGGGAACGCGAGGAGTGAAGTTGTGTGATTTGTTTTATTTTGTCTGTTTAGTGTTTCTTCGGGTTTAAATGTGTAATAATGGTGGTTTGTTAACCATTTAATATCTGTGAAAGTGCACAAATGTGGGAAAATGAAACAAAGCCGCTGGACGTAACTTCTCGGGATCCTCCAAAAAGTCCACTGAAAAAATCTTAGTAAATGACCACCAATTTACTGAGATTAGATTTCATCTCATATCATTTCATTTAATTTCATCCCAGTTGATTAATGTCTCAAATTAATCATTTACATTTCATTTCACTCCATAATATCATTTTTCATAAAATTAAGAATATACATTAAAATAAGACATGACTTAAAGGTCTCAGTTACCAGGTCATAAAATCTCTTAAAAAAAAAAAAAGAAATCTGTGATTTTAAAATATATTATACTCTTTGACAATAAAACCATAATAATGTTCAAACTTATAATTTCACTAATTATAGTCGAATTTCGACTACCGCGGGACCACTAGTTATTATTAATCTAATAAACTAAACTCAAAGCCAATCATTTTTGTCCGCTGTCAAAGTTGTCAATAAACAACCAAGGAGGAAAGAACACAAGAAAAACAACATTCAAATTAAGAACGCGACGAGTGAGTATTCCACGAAAATAAATTTGTTATCGAAACTTCGTAAAACGAAAACAAAAACAATGCGGAGTAAAGTAAATGCATTAATAAGGGGCCGCCGCTGTGTGTGTATCTGTTTGGTTCGAATCGTAAAATTAAAAAAAAAAACGTGTTCGTTTTTTAAAAGGTCCAATGAAAAATCGCGGTTGATACGCGCGTAATGCCCTACCGAATTTTGAAATCGGAAACTTTTTAGAATAACGAAATGCTTAGAGTATCTTTTACTATACAATGTTTTTTGTTTTTGTTTTAGTTGCACAAAATATTATTTTTGTTATTTGATTGAAACTCTATATCGTAGGAAAATTATTATTTAAATAGTAACTCTGCTATTAAGTTAAAGAAAAAATAATTATGTTAAGACAAAATTTGTTTGCAGATTAGTTTACATATTTTTGGCCTAATTTGTAAGATACCCGGTTTAGAAGTGCAACTGTAGCATTGGTCAATCCTACAGGTATCATAAAATGTATCGACCTCCACAATAACAAAATAAAATAATAAATAATAAAAATAATTTATTGCCTTTCACACTAAATAAAATAAAAAATAAATAAAAGAAAAGAAAAAGGCAAAAGGAAGTTGCTCAGCTAATACTGCTCAAAGTCAATAAATGGAACAGCGCTAATTTTCAGTCACCCCGTTTCCCTTTGGTTCATTGTGAGAATGAAGGCTAGGTACGTATGTACAGACTTAGGATGTGGTATAAACTAGTATACAAATAAGAAAAACAAAACAAAAACACGTGTAAACTAAGGCACTTGGGGATTTCCGCGGCTAAGCTATTGCATAGCATTTATTATCAAGTTATGCAATTATAATTAGACAATAATAATTTAATAATAAAACAATAATAAAATAAGACCGCGCTATATTTATAAACATTAACAAAAGTAAAAAAGCAACTGTCCCCTTCACACTCATAATCTAGACCGCGCGAGAGAGAAATGGGCAGACTTTTCATGATGCGCATGCAGTGCGACGTCACGCCGAGCGCTTATTCACAAACACTACACAAGCGCAACGTGTAAATGTGTTGAGCGCGAGCTACATAGTAGGCGGAGTGGGGGTGTTAGGTTTTATTTTCGTTACGGAATTTCTTGATTCGGTCGCCGCGCTCAAAGCCCGCGATAAAAGCTATGCAATAGCTTCAAAATCAAATTAAATGGTGAGCCCGAATAACAAAACATACATAAGCATACACAGTATAAACAGCCTGTGAGCAGCCTACAACGAAACAACAAAGAAAATAAAATAAAACACGACATTTACACTTGTACATTATTAAAAAGAATTTTATTAAGAGTATTGACAATTTATGAAGATTTTGACAAACATGGAATAAAGTAATTACTATAAATACTGTTATTTTATTGTGAGTCCAATAAAAATGTTTTCCAATGATAAATAAAGCCATGCTTTGTTCCAATAAAAACAGTAACATAGCCATCTATATACTGGTGGAATACGTGCCATACTATCTGTTGCTATTACAAAGTAATCAAAGGTTGAAGAGTTTTATTGAAACTTTTAATATGAGTGTCAAGATGGCGACCTTAATTCATTGGATTGTGTTATTCGACTCCGCTTACCGCTTAAACAATATCGATAGCTTTCAACATACAATTATTTACTGGTGGTAGGACGTATTGTGAGTCCGCACGGGTAGGTACTACCACCCTGCCCTATTTCTGCCGTGAAGCAGTAATGCGTTTCGGTTTGAAGGGTGGGGACAGCCGTTGTAACTATACTGAGACCTTAAAACATATATCTCAAGATGGGTCTCGGCATTTACTTTGTAGATGTCTATGGGCTCCGGTAATCACTTGACATCAGGTGGGTTGTGAGCTCGTCCAACTAAGCAATAAAATAAATAAAAAATCACTTCATAAAACTCGATACAGTTGAAGTAATGAAAACTTTTAGCACAACATCGACTCCACGACTGGCGATTGTCGAAATGCACAAGCTTAAGGAAAAAAAAAGAACAAGAACGTTCCGAATTCAAATCTCCCGCCGCCGTATATAAATTTGTACGTTGGCGACGAGACGTTCCTCTGTTTTTTTTTTGTTTTTTTTTTTAATTTTTTTTTCTCAATTCATTTCAAAATAACACAGCGTTTACCGGTAAAGTGCTTCCCGATTTTTAAGTATTTTTTTATTACGTTATTAACATTTCGCTTGAAATATATATATTAAAATACAAATCTGCTTATTTTATTCGGTTTGTCGCATTGAAATTTAACGAAATGTGACTTAGCAATAAATAAGCTTATACATATATAGTATATTACCGTGGAACCTAGTATACGTGTAAGATTTTTTGCTGTTGCTTAGGTAGGTAAACGAGCTCACAGCCCACCTGGTGTTAAGTGGTTACTGTAGCCCATAGACATCTACAATGTAAATTCGCCACCCACCTTGAGATATCAGTTCTAAGATCTCAGTATAGTTACAACGGCGGTCCCGCCCTTCAAAGCGAAACGCATTACTGCTTCACGGCAGAAATAGGCAGGGCGATGGTACCTACCCGTGCGGACTCACAAGAGGTCCTACCACCAGTAAAAATGCTACCTACCATTGTGAGAGCTTGGCTTTCCTATGTTTGCCAGTTGGCACTGTTCCAACTCCATACAAATACAAGTAAACTTTTACGTTATGAGAACGTTAAAAGCTCTCACTAAGCACACAAAACAATTACAACAGGCACGAAGAACTACCACAAGACTTGCACAGCTCTCTCTAACCAAAGCTTCGACGGTAAGCATCTCATAACCCACACAGCTCTCCCGAAAAAAATAAAAACTTATTCCAAGCAATAAATAAATAAATACAATTGGATTCAGAAATATATATCCCACCGCGAACGACGTCGCGGGAACAAATTATCACGTCTGCCTCGGTGGATAGATTTCATAATATACCAAAATTATTTTTGGTATTTAACAAATACGGGGTGTTCAAAATTGAGAATAAAAATGATTTACTAACACGATATCTGGCATTGTGACGCTCACGTATATTCGTTAGGTCGTCTTGGCCTAAAGGATAAGACGGCCGGTGCATTCGTATCAAACGATGCGACTGGGTTCGAATTCCACAGAGAGGTATCATTTTTGTAATAAAAAAATATTTACTGGTGGTAGGACCTCTTGAGTCCGCACGGGTAGGTACCACCACCCTGCCTATGCAGTAATGCATTTCGGTTTGAAGGGTGGGGCAGCCGTTGTAACTATACTGAGACTTTAGAACTTATATCTTAAGGTTGGAGGTGGGTGGCGCATTTACGTTGTAGATGTCTATGGGCTCCGGTAACCACTTCACACCAGGTGGACTGTGAAAACTCCATCCATACTACATAGAACCAGTGCGGTCATCAACGGTGCGTTTTCAGAGATCTTTATGACCAGCTACCATCTGACTTCGAGATAAACCTGAGCACTATGAGACATCGTTCTTCAAACAAGGCTTGCAGAGAGAACTCAGAGCGACCTTGAGCGACGGTAACCAACTGACCTTCAAGTGAGTCGTATGATCTTCTGCCTAAAAGGCCAATAAAAAAACATATTATATTTATAGTCTGTGGCAGAGATAGAAAGCCCGCCAAAAACTCATAAATTGCAATCCGAATTTGTTAAACTGTATTATCTTGTTTATAAAACATTGTTAATTGACTTCGTAAACAGCTTCAAAGATTTTAGGGAGGGATATGTAGTTATTAGGTACACAAGGCAGTAAATATATAGTCTATGTATGACTTCATGATAATAATTTACGATTTAATCATTACTGAAAATGATCAAGAATATTCTCGCTTCCATATTGCAAGTTAATTCATCTCTGAAATAATAATATGTATTAACATAAATTAACAAGTACATGAAACAATATTATGTAAAAAAAAAATCGCTTCTAAAATATATCGAACTAAACTTACAATTAATTTTTTTTTTTTTCCTGATGACACCTTTTTTTTATTGCTTAAATGGATGGACGAGCTCACAGCCCACCTGGTGTTAAGTGGTTACCGGAGCCCATAGATGTCTACAACGTAAATGCGTCACCCACCTTGAGATATAAGTTCTAAGGTCTCAGTATAGTTACAACGGCTGCCCCAACCTTCAAACCGAAACGCATTACTGCTTCACGCCAGAAATAGGAAAAGAAATTCACCTCTCAAGCTATCAAAACGAAGATATAATATTATTATTGTATTGTCAACGTTTTATTGACGCGCGCGCGAATTGTCAAGTTAATTAGACGTCTTGGAGTCCGTGGAAATGACATTCAAATATTCCATTACATAGTTAAATAGACTAGTGGTCCCCGCAGTAGTCGAAATTCGTCTATAATTCATTGAAATTAAAAGTTTAAACATTATTATGATTCTATCGTCAAACACTATTATAGTTCAATAATAATACACATATTCATATAATCTATATAATACAGACTTCGCTAAAACTACATTATAGATAAATAATATTAAAAACAAAAAAAATATTAATCTATTCTCAATTTGACAACAGACTTTAAAGATTATCAAAAATTTTCACAATTGACAATACACAACGAGTAGGTATAATAATATTTACTAGAGGTCCCGCAGTAGTCGAAATTCGACTATAACTAATTGGAATTGTAAGTTTGTACACTATTATGATTGTATTTTATACTTCTATAATCACAAATTTCGCCAAGACTACACTATAAAAAATATTAACAAAGACAAAAAATATTTAATCTCGATTTGACAACAGACGTCAAGAACAAAAGTTTGACAATAAATAGTATGCATGCGTGTGTGCGTCAAATACATGGTATGTAGTGTGTGTAATGTTTTCTTTATTGATTTAATGTATCTTTTATGCATTATTTAAAAAAAATATTTGCATTGTGCACTTCTTCTCTATACTCTCTATAAGTGTGGAAAATTTCATACTCCTCCGTCCGCGCAATTTTCGTAAAAAGGGATACAAAGTTTTTGCTTCACGTATTGATATATAGATACCGCGCGAATAAGGATGTGTTAGAAGAAATCCATTTGCCAACACGATGTATGTACATTAAAGAACAATAATAGAAAAATCAAAAAACGCCGCCCGCGTGGTCCCGTGGGCGATAAAAAACATCCTCCGTCCCGCTCTGGCATCGTTTAATTACAGCAGGCGTCTCTTTCGCACGACAAAATGGACGCTCGAATTAATACCACACCAACCTCCCGAGATCTCCGCTTAAATAAGACGAAACTTTAAAAACGCGGGTCCCTCCACTATTCACCTTTCCAATTTTCTTTTATAACAATTTACCTTACCCGGATAGGTATAATAAATCGCTCGTATTTATAACCACGAAGCAAAAAACTTGTTTTATTCCATAACTATTCCCTGGTAGTCTTAAAGGATATTCTAGCTACGCTCAGACTGGTAGAGCTTACGGGCTCAATCTGAGAGAGTTTGCTAGCACTGCCCTAGCAAGAGCAGTGCTTCGCAGAATCTACCAGCGGATCGGAATCGCGACCCACTGACAAGATCCGGCGAGAAACTTTGCTTCTATGGAGGCAAATAACCACTGCTATGTCTGTGGCAATAATTATAGACGCCGGTTTTGCGAATTTTTAAACTAAAATCTCTCGACATTAAAACAGTGTCAAATGGTATGTAGTATTGCACGATAGACCGACGGTCCGAATGTTGTTGTTCGGAACTTGTATATATGCAACTTGTATTTACTGGTGGTAGGACCTCTTGTGAATCCGCGCTGGTAGGTACCACCAGCCTACCTATTCCTGGCATGAAGTAGTAATGCATTTCGGTTTGAAGGGTGGGGCAGCCGTTGTAACTGTACTGAGACCTTAGAACTTCAATCTCAAGGTGGGTGGCGCATTTACGTTATAGATGTCTATGGGCTCCAGTAACCACTTAACACCAGGTGGGCTGTGAGCTCGTCCACCCATCTAAGCAATAAATAAGAAATGCAAGCTTATCTTGAATATCGTAAGCGAGATTCAGGTATTTGTCAAATATCTCGTGTTTTCTAAATCTATGCCCTCTATGGCTACCGTCACAACCTAAAACCTTCTTACCATCCTAGTTGAGTAATTTGCCTAATTTATTGTCGGATCCTCTTCATCAACTCTTGGTGCTTTTAAGTCATCAACGTTCTCATCGAAGAGATACAACTTAACCCAGAGACATAACCCAATAAGTTTCTCGCCGGATCTTCTCAGTGGGTCGCGATTCCGATCCGGTGGTAGATTCAGCGAAGCACTGCTCTTGCTAGGGCCAGTGTTAGCAAGCCCTCCAAGCCCGCCAAACCCGTGATGAAGCTGGAAACACTCCTCAAGGACACCAGCTATGATGAAGGGATTTTTTTTTATTGCTAGATGGGTGGACGAGCTCACAGCCCACCTGGTGTTAAGTGGTTACTGGATCTCATAGACATCTACAACGTAAATGCGCCACCCACCTCGAGATATAAGTTCTAAGGTCTCAAGTATAGTTACAACGGCTGCCCCGCCCTTCAAACCGAAACGCATAACTGCTTCACGGCGGAAATAGGCAGGGCGGTGGTACCTACCCGCGCGGACTCACAAGAGGTCCTACCACAAGTTAATTTACGGAAACATAATGGAGTCTTAAGCAAGGGGTCATTTAAAGTCGGTCGATTCGTAGTCAAAGAAATGGTTGAGTCAGGAACATCGTGAAAGTAATTATTACCTCGGCGTTATATAGCTATATATTTTTTTCTGATTTACCCAAATTACTGGGTGCACCACGATTTCGGAGAAACTGTGGATATTAATTTCATATTTTTCAATTACATTTAAGTCCTCATCAGAGAAATCTTTGGCTTGTTTTCAGCTTTCGCTTCAATATCAACGGACCACGAAAAACCTTAAGCTGATTTTATATGAACACTAGCGACCCGCCCTCGTTTCGCTTCGGAAAAATTAAATTTTATTATTGACTAGCGACCCGCCCTCGCTTCGCTTCGGAAAAATTAAATTTTATTATTGACTAGCGACCCGCCCTCGCTTCGCTTCGGAAACATTAAATTTTATTAATGATAGCTGAGTCCTGTTATTATCGTGCCGCGGGTGACGCTGCGGGGCGAAACTAGTCTAAAAAAAGTAGCCTAAGTTACTCCTTATACCATCAGCTACTTAGCAGTGAAAGTCACGTCAAAATCGGTCCAGCTGTTCCAGAGATTAGCCGGAATAAACAGACAGACAGACAGACATACAAAAATTATAAAAAATGTTATTTTGGTGTATGTACCGTATATATATTCATATGCATCTAGTAAAACTGGTTATTTCAATATTACAAACAGACACTCCAATTTTATTTATATGTATGTATAGATAAGAAATATTATAGATAATTTTCAAATACAAAAAATCGTAAAATTCGTCTAAATTGTCATGAGAGAAAGTGCCCTATATACTATTTACCCAGCTTCTGTGGAGTCAGTAGTTAGAAGTAAAAAATCGAGCGAACTAACCCACAGACACAGCCCACTGAGTTTCTCGCCGGATCTTCTCAGTGGGTCGCGTTTCCGATCCGGTGGTGGATTCCGCGAAGCACGGCTCTTGCTAGGGCTTGTGTTAAGGACGTCACCGAGTTAAAGCCCCGTGAGCTCATCGACTGGCTTGGTGAATCTAGTATGACCCCTCGAGGTCACTAGAATAGGTAGGAAAAAAAATATATAAAAACCTTCAGTCTTCAAACGAATCAATTACATACAGTATTATTTGTGTTGCCGGTAAATTCTTAGGAGCGAACTAATCTATCTACCCATTTTCTAGTTTTGAGTGTTACCACTGTTTTTACTAAACTTGATATTGGATTAAATTCCATTCACAACAAGAAGCTATCAGCCAGGTAATTTTTATTTATTTTTTTATTTATTAGGTTCACAATACACATCACAAGCTGAAAAGATACATAAAAAACATAAATAAAAAGAAACAAAATCTGGCTTGCAACATAAGTTATGTGCGCACGATAAAACAAGACATATTAATGCTGAATTTGTACAACAACGTTCCTTACAATTACGACAAAACAACACGATAACGAAAACTAATCTAACTTATAATAAGGAAAAAAAAATATTCACAAAATAATACATTAAACAATTATATTAACCTACCTATCACTAACGTGGAGGATTTGAATTGAACATTTTTCTAAACATAACTGACCTACAAGTAAAAATATCCAACTCAGTTGACGATCTTGCCAATTCGTTATAGGTAAATAAAGAAATCTATATATTAATACGTGAAGCAAAAACGGAGGAGTATGAAATTTTCCACACTTATAGAGAATATATAGAAGAAGTGCACAATGCTAATATATTTTTTAAATAATGCATAAAACATACATTAAATCAATAAAGAAAACATTACACACACTACATACCATTTATTTGACGCACACACGCATGCATAGGCTATTTATTGTCAAACTTTTGTTCTTGACGTCAGTTGTCAAGTTGAGATTAAATATTGTTTGTCTTTGTTAATATTTTTTGTAGTGTAGTCATGGCGAAATTTATGATTATAAAATACAATCATAATAGTGTACAAACTTACAATTCCAATTAATTATAGTCGAATTTCGACTACTGCGGGACCTCTAGTGTTAGGAAAATGTTAAAGAAACAATTCAGTGAACATAAGACTGTGTGTTGTATGACTGTGTATTTGTGATAACAAATTCTCCGATCATATAGCTAATGTGAAAAAATCCTTAACATTTCATTATTTATACTCAACCTATTACCAAATTACCCCGCCATATTGGATATCACGAAAAAATAATATAATCCGTGGCCGCGGGATGACTTTATATTATCTATGGAACAAATTGGAAAAAAAATTGTCCACTGCAAACGAATATAGAACTTACTGCATAGATAAGATGTTATAAGGTTTTCCTACATAATCATATGTGTCGTTAACGATCATTATCGCTTGGCAGTGTTTTTTCCTAAATGATAATAATATATGGGTTAGGTTATTATGAGAATTTTATTTTATTTTCATGTTTTCTTTTTTAAAGACGCCATTACTGATTTTGTTCATCTGTTTCTAGATTTCATAATTACATTCGAAGTGTGTCTGTTTTAATTCTTTAAATAATTATTTGCTTCAATCTTTGTTCGTAAATTAGATGTCTGTTTTTTATTCCCGTTTGCTAGGCAAAGAGATCGTCAAACTATTTCAACCACATCTTTATCTTCTATCATACAACGTTATTTTTAGTATCATTTTGACTTCTAGTATGTCTCTTTGAAACACATTGACGTAATTAATGTAACATTACAGATTTTTTTGATGGGATTTTATGACCTGGTAACTAAAACCTTTAAGGTCAAGTCTTATTTTAATACATATTCTATTTTTATGAAAAATGATATTATGGAGTGAAATTAAATGAAATGAGATGAGATGATATGGGATGAAATATAAACTCAGTTAAATGGTAGTCATTTACTAGGACTTTTTCAGTGGACTTTTTGTAAGATCCCGAGAAGTTACGTCCAGCGGCTTTGTTTCATTTTCTCACATTTGTGCACTTTCACAGATATTAAACAGTTAATAAACCACCGTTATTACACATTTAAACCTGAAGAAACACTAAATAGATAAAATAAAACAAATCACACAACTTCATTCCTCGCGTTCCCACCCCGGAGCCCAGAGACATCTACAACGTAAACGCGCCACCCACCTTGAGATATAAGTTGTAAGGTCTCAGTATAGTTACAACGGCTGCCCCACCATTCAAACCGAAACGCATTACTGCTTCACGGCCGAAATAGGCAGGGCGGTGATACCTACCCGTGCGGACTCACAAGAGGTCCTACCACCAGTGCATTATCTGATATGTAATTAGCGTCTAATGTGTGTATATTTAGCTCTTTTGGTTGATAAGTTCGCATGACACTAGTATAGTCTATCAATATTATCATCATAGTTTGATTGTAAATGTGTTTATTTATTTATTCAAATCACAACGTCTGCGGAGTCTGCGGAGGGACTTCGGTTCCCTCTGTATTTTGTACCGTATGTTCCATGGGGAGTGAGTGCTCTGAGGAATTGTTCGAGATGATACCAGCATCTCGTTTTTACCACCGCACCGCCCGCCACCGGAGTAGAGTTCATCCATACTACCTGGAGCCACTGCGGTCATCCACAGTGCGTTTCCAGAGATCTTTTTTGCCACGTACCATCCGGCTATGGAATGAGCTCCCCTCCACGGTGTTTCCCGAGCGCTATGACATGTCCTTCTTCAAACGAGGCTTGTGGAGAGTATTAAGCGGTAGGCAGCTGCTTGGCTCTGCCTATTGTAAACAAACTTCGTTGTCACTTCACTTCGCTCGAGGCAGGATAATTAAGATTACCTAGTGTTCACAGAATGCCAAATCAAGGTCATTGCGAATGCGAAGTGATGGAGAATTTCGTACTAAGATGCGAGTTCTTGTTTGAATTTTAGAGAATCGCAATGCAGATAGATTAAAGAAACATACATTATCTACCTGGAATTCCTATATGCAAATTCGTAGATTCCTATATTATAAAATGGAATTGGAATTTTAGGAATTTTTCTTTTGCTTCAAATTTAGTCGCGGAATACCCGAGATCCTTTGACCTTCTTATTGGTGGTGAAGCGTTTGGTGAGCTCACACGGTTATGTACCTCGAACCCGCCTATTTCGGCCGTGAAGCAGTCTCTCTCTCTCTTCGGTCGGTGCCTCACTGCTGAGGATCGTGACTCCGTCTGATTCCATCAACCAGCTGTCTCCAGCGATCCCGTTTTGTAGCTTGGTGGAGTGCGTCGCTGACAGGTATCACCAGTTCCTCCACTATTTGGTCCGACCATCGTTTGGGACCTCTACCCCTAGGCAGTAATTCCGCTTAAATTTTATCTGGATAAAGGAATCGCCCTACCTTACATCGGCATAGTAGCTTATATTACCGCTTATCTTCCACCGACTGGCGAATCCACCGTCAGTAGCGAAGCGATTTAAAACCACAACCCAAGGCCATAGAAGAATGCACAAAGTGGGAATGAGTTGCTCGCTCCGGGCATTTCAATATTGCAAAAATAGTTAGGTACGTTATAATAGCTCTTGTAAAAATGAATATTAAAAAAAATTCTAATCTATCTTCTATCTATTTAAATAAAAATGAATTGCTGTTCGTTAGTCTCGCTAAAACTCGAGAACGGCTGGACCGATTTGGCTAATTTTGGTCTTGAATTATTTGTGAAAGTCCAGAGAAGGTTTAAAAGGTAGATAAATAAATGAAAATGCTCAGAATTATATAAAAACAAACAATTTTGTTTTACCTTTAATGTGTCTCCTGTCGAACGGATTCCCTTTTGTTTGTTTTAAGTTTATTTTAGACCAAAAGTTTAGGTCTTTTATTTATCGATTGAGGCACTACGAAGTCTGCCGGGTCAGCTAGTGTTGAAATTTTTTTTTCTTTTTGTTTGGTTTGATTTGATTACAACACAAGATCAAACGTAGCCCCAAACAGAGCAGGCGACACCAAAGAAAACCATTAATAAGAGCTTAAAGGTGCCTTCGAAAAAAAAAACCTTTTGTCGCGTTAACTTCAACTACTTTAGACCACCCTCGTTCAGACGCACCGCTGCCTCCCGGGACCCAGGTATAAGACACCTATGACGGCCAGGAGACGGACAAACGGACCGCCCGATCGTAAATCAACGCATTGTTGGACTGTAATCTGTATACGTATGTCACAATATTGCCGGTGCCTAAATAATATGAAGCTTTGTTGTGAGTTCGCCAATAGAAAAAAAAAACTCTCCAATTTTTCGGCATTCCGTGTGATATTTTGTCATTAAGCGCGCGCGAATTGTATATTTTAAGTATTTGAATAGTGATGTTACGTGATAAAATCTATGCTCTTTTCATCAGAACGTAACTCTTATATTGGCTTCTAAATAATCATAATAATGTACTTTCCGAATCCTAAATTCCAACCGGGCAAAGTCGAGGAATTTAAATAGGAAAACGGACCCTCGAACTAGACCGGGAAAACGCTTGAAGTCGTCGTGGCCTAAAGGATAAGACGTCCGGTGCATTCGTGTTGAAGCGATGCACCGGTGTTCGAATCTCAGGCGGGTACCAATTTTTCTAATGAAATACACGTACTCAACAAATGTTCACGATTGACTTCCACGGTGAAGGAATAGCATCGTGTAATAAAAATCAAACCCGCAAAATTATAATTTGCGTAATCACTGGTGGTAGGTTTTATTGCTTAGTTGGGTGGACGAGCTCACATCCCACCTGGTGTTAAGTGGTCACTGGAGCCCATAGACATCTACAACGTAAATGCGCCACCCACCTTGACATATAAGTTCTAAGGTCTCAAGTATAGTTACAACGGCTGCCCCACCGAAACGCATTACAGCTTCACGGCAGAAATAGGCAGGGTGGTGGTACCTACCCGCGCGGCCTCACAAGAGGTCCTACCACCAGTAAAAATCAGGCGAGAAACTCAGTGGGCTGTGTCTATGGGTTAGTTCGCTTGTCGGACGGTTCGGTCAACGGTAACCGGTGCTTGAGGGTCCTAAAAGCACCGAAAGTGGTTTGGGAGGATCCGATAAGACATGCTTTGGGCGATGGCGGCTTTCCGTTGCCCCGTCGCTTGGGTCGGATAAGATGTGTCAAAAGCTACATCTATACTAATATATAAATCTACAGTGGTTTTTAGGGATGGTCCGTTATAACTACTGAACCGTGCATCCGATTGACTTGAAACTTGGTATCCATGTAGAAAATACATGTATGGATAGACTAATATTTATATGAGTATTGGACTCCCTAATAATAATGACAATAAATAATAATGTTATTTTAAATGCCCAGCGAGTACGGCTAGTTAACTTGAAATAATAAACGAACAGAACCAGTAAGGAAGGCGATCAAGACAGTGCCGCACGTTGTCGGTCGAAATTTCGGTGCGGGAGGAAAGCAGATTGTCAGACGGGCGTGCCGTGTGCGGCTTTTAATAACAAGGAACTAGTGCAGCAATAATTTACAGACACAGCCCACTGAGTTTCTCGCCGCATATTCTCAGCGGGTCGCGTTTCCGATCCGTTAGTAGATTCCGCGAAGCACTACTCTTGCTAGGGTCAGTGTTAGCAACACTCCCGCTTAGAGTCCCGTGAGCTCACCTACACGTCAAGGAGAAGCTAAAATAGCCTCTCAAAGCTATCAGCATAGGTAGGAAATAACAAAAAAAGCGAACCTTGCGAAGTTTAAGCTGTGTCATTGCGTGTTTTTATATTTGGACGCGTGTTCGGCTGGTCAGTAGCGTTTATTGGCAGATGGCGACCACAGACTGACCCTTACAGCGTTCCTTAAGAGCCCTCCACAATATTCGGTTGCCTTTTAAAACTCATCTTTCTGTGCAAAAGATTTTCGTTGTTTTAGTTGTTTAGGTGGGTGGACAAGCTCGCAGCCCACCTGGTGTTAAGTGGCTACCGGAGCCCATAGACATCTACAACGTAAATTCCGCTACCCACCTTGAGGTATGAGTTCTAAAGTCTCAAGTTCAGTAAAACAGCTGCCCCGCCCTTCAAACCGAAACGCATTACTGCTTCACGGCAGAAATAAGCAGGGTGGTGGTACTTACCCGCGCGGTCTCACAAGAGGTCCTACCACCAGTAATTACGCTAATTATAATTTTGCGGGTTTTGATTTTTATTACACGATGTTATTCCTTCACCGTGGAAGTCAATCGTGAACATTTGTTAAGTACGTATTTCATTAGAAAAATTGGTACCCACCATCGTAGGGATCATCCACGTGAATGCGACTTTATAAACGTAACTTTCTAGAATCATAAATATATAAGTTAACTTAAACTTATAATGTTTACTTAAACATACCCTCTCAGTCGTGTGTGCTGACCACACGAGTGCACTGTAATTTTCGACAATTTACAGGTAGTTTAGCTCTTTGAATGCGAACCGTCGATATATCGTCTCTCTGTTAATGCGTTTAAAATGCCGAGCGTCTGAATATAGACTATTGTGCGGTTTGATTTATATTAGGTATCGACCTGTACAGATGATGTGTGTATGTAAATAATGTAGGTAATTCAATTAGCCACGAATAGCTTATCGATTTAATCACTTCATATAGGTAATATAAATAGGCGATGCTTGTACCTACTTGTAATTTATCAGTTGATTTTAATAGTGCCACATTGTGTCCAACGCTTGTGTAATTATGAATCATTTTTCAGACATTCTTTCATGTAGATATTTTAGAAAAAAGATGTTTTTATGTGAGAGTGTGTGAGAACATAATAATATGAGAATTAGTACAGAAGTATTTTTGTCTTTCTCAATATATGTATAGATATTTTAAATTTAATTGCCTATTTTTGTAACAGAATATGCGAGAATATTTTCGGATTTTGCGATTTTACGGCTTAATCGAAGAAGACTAATGACTATGAAATCGTCAAACATTGGAAGCAGCGAAATAAGAAATGCTTTATAAAATATAGATATTCATTCGAGGAATTAATGTAATCACTAAATTTAACCGCAAAATTCAACATATTAATTGAGATTGGTAACAATGCTCAATTTTGTGAAGAACGACTTGAATATCGGCATCTGTTTTGTTCAACCAAAATATTTTAAATAGTGCCACCTAGTGCTGAGTAGCAAAACTAGTTCAAGTTTTAGATATTATCAAATTTGTTTTATAGATGGCGCTAAATCAAAGCACCACATTTCCAATTATTAAAACGTTGAGTTCACTTAATTCGCTCTATCGCTACAAGATGGCATGCTAATCAAAAAATATCCTACTTTTTAGGAAAAATAATGTCTTCGAAATTTCTACTTGTCGATTAACTGTTTTTTTTTTTTTTTTCTTTCTATGTTTTCTGGGAGATCGCAATTTGATACGTTTCTGTCCAGGTTACATATCCCCGTGATTAGCTGATATCACGTCTCTTCCAATGTCAAAGTCCACAGAAATATTTCGCAAGTTGATGGCGATGCGATATGAGTAGGGTTAATTTGTTAAAATTAAGCATGTAGTTACCGAAATATCATAAATTTGTTTTTTTAATACGCAAACTATGCCATAGGCCTAAACTGGATTAATGATGCTTTTAGGTACCTCAAGCACCGGTCAGTCTTTGCCGAACCCGTCGCTTGCGACGAAGGGCTCGGCGAGTAAAAAAAAAAGGATCTTCTCAGCGGGTCGCGATTCCGATCGGTAGTTGATTCAGCAAAGCACTGCTCTTGCTAAGGCCAGTGTTAGAAGCACCTCCGGTTTAAACCCCGAGAGCTCACCTACACGCTAGGGCAATAGCCTCTCAATGCTATCAGGCATAGGTAGGGAAAAAAATAGGCCTAAATAATGCAATAATATTTGTTGCCCGTTAAAAGTAATAGCTTTTTATCGCCTTATATTAACTACTAAGGCGACAAATTAGTTTCCATTTCACTAAAGCGCAGAACCAGGAATATCACAAAAATCTCAAATCAATTACAGTTGAAAATAAAACAAACTTTATTGGTCATGGAATAACATAAAATATATTTATTAAACTTATATACACAGTAAATCTTTTTTTTTTTTAATCAACGATTTTAAACGCCATTTACCCGACGCCACATAATTCTTGTCATCTGACTAGAAGAAGAACATTAAAAACACGTTTCGGCGGGAACAGGCGCCATTTTTCACTATTAACCAATAATCGCGCTAATATTTTACGAATAAAATGACGTCAGATCCAATTTATTCAAAAAGTATTTTTATTCCGAATCTAGTTTAGTATTATCAGCCAAGTATAATCTGTATGTTAATACGTGAAGTAAAAAAATTGTGGACTTCTTGGCGGGAACGCGAGGAGTGAAGTTGTGTGATTTGTTTTATTTTGTCTATTTAGTGTTTCTTCGGGTTTAAATGTGTAATAATGGTGGTTTATTAACTGTTTAATATCTATGAAAGTGCACAAATGTTGGAAAATGAAACAAAGCCGCTGGACGTAACTTCTCGAGATCCTCCAAAAAGTCACTGTAAAAATCTTAGTAAATAACCACCATTTTACTGAGATTATATTTTAAAGCATATCATCTCATTTCATTTAATTTCATCCCAGTTGATTAATGTCTCAAATTAACCATCTTCATTTCATTTCACTCCATATCATTTTTCATAAAAATATGAATATAAATTAAAATAAGACATGACTTAAAGGTCTTAGTAATGTTCAAACTTAATATTGATTATGGTCGAATTTCGATCATTATTTTTCATTAAAGTTTAAAATATTGAATTTATTATTAAAGAACTATCTAATGTCAAAATTAAAACATTCGCGGATTTTTTTTCATGTCCGCATTGAATCTGACTTGAGAATTTCGCGGCTGAAATATCGTTCAATGGTTCGACAAAATCGAATTTAAATTATAGATACCTATGCAGTTAAAGATAAGGTTTGAGTTTTCTTAATAACGATCGTAATAATATTTTGGAATGTTTTTTTTATGTACGTATATGTATATTATGTATAATTATATATTTCACTGGATTGGTACACCGCGCGTAGTTCGTTTCCAAATGACTCTTGTTCACCTGATGGTTGTCTGGAAGAGATCGCTCTTAGCGATAAGACCGCCAATTGTACTTTTTTTGGTATTTAATGTATCGCACTGTTTATTTGTTTTTTGGTGTATAATAAGGAATACTCTCTCTCTCTCTCCGTCCTACGGTTATCTTCCCACTTAGGTTGGCCACAAATGACGTCACATTAAAAGAAATTGCGCTGTCGATTAACTAAAATGCGTGAGAATTACGGTAAAAATAGTCCTGTTCCCTACTAATTTTACTTCTAACGACGAGACATCAATAAAAATCAATCAATCACTCAGTTATTGGAATTTGTTGGGAGAAACGCAGAGTATTAGAGAATCTAATAGCAATACACACATACGCATACCTGCGCGTTAACTTGTATAGGTACTTGCTTCATCTATAATTGAGTCGACTATTATCAAAGCCGGCAATGTGACTTTTGGACAATTATTGGTAAATCAGAAAAACGAATTATTGACTTTGTATTCCATTGGCAGTCACAAAACTCTTCTGAACAACATCTTAGATAAATAACAGGTTAACTATTTAATGCAGGTTTTGAACCGTATTCTTTGAAGGAGGCGATTATATTCAAATCAATCTGTATTGACATATCAATAACATTTTTTTTGTCCAAATGCACAGATTGCCACCTTTGATAATAGACGACTCATATCTAGAAGATTGCACAAAGTGGGAATGAGTTGCTCGCTCCGGGCATTTCAATATTGTAATAATTGTTATGTTATTATACTCATGTAAAAATGAATATTTAAAAAAATCTATAATCAATAAAAAAAATCTAATATTTAAAAAAAAAAAAGACATGCCCGCTGAGTTTCTTGCCAGTTCTTCTCAAGATGGAGGTTAGTTCTTGTAAATTGGCGGTAGTTCTTTTGACGTTCAACAAGTATGGACTTTCATTTATGTTGAATAAATTTTTTTTGATTTGATTTAATATATATACTAATATCTACGGTGGTTTTTACGGATGTTCCGTTATAACTACTGAACCATGCATCCGATTGACTTGAAACTTGGTATCCATGCAGAAAATACATGTACTTAATGGATAGGCTGATATTTATATGAGCGCTGGACTCCCTACACCAGTTGGGGGGGCGTTAATGATGAGAATCTTTGTGGGGGGTGAGAAATAATAATGTTAATTTTAAATGCCCAGCGAAGCGGACGGGTACAGCTAGTTCATTGATAATTTTATAGTGCAATCTCATTTTTAATTAAGTTAAAATAGATGATTTTTTTTTGATAACGCCATCTTGTTGTGTCTTTAAAGGGGTTAGTTGCCCTCAATTAAGGAAAATAGTATTATTATTCGCCAATAGATGTCGGGAAGAGTCATAAAGTTGATTATTGAAAACACGAATAAAACAACATTTTCTGAAAATAAATCGTAGCTAGATCGATTTATCGTCCCGGAAATCCCCTGTATACTAAATTTTATGAAAATCGTTGGAGCCGTTTCCGAGATTCAGATTATATATATAAATATATTAATATACAAGAATTGCTCGTTTAAAGGTATAAGATAAGATAAATACCTTTCTATAGTTTAAACAGTATTGACATTTTCTTATGTCATCAGAATTCAATGGTACTGATAAATTATGCTATTTCACATTGAAGACGAGAATTGCACGGTGAATATTTTAAATACTCATGAGTGCTCATTATCAAAAAATTTCCTGAGTGACTCATTGAGTGATGCCTCGCTAGACTCAACGTCGCTTCTTCTTTTTGCCCTTCTTCTTGGTGAAGTCAACGTTGCTGCCGCTTAGGTCCTGGTACCCCTCCGTGCTCCTACCCTCGTACTCTGGGAAGGTGACGCCGTCGGTCTGCTGGTAGTTCTCGGAGAACGACTCTGAGAACCTGGTGCTCAGACTCTCCGAGCCGAAGAACTTGTTGGCAAACGTCTCCGTTGGCTTGTGGATGTTCTGGTACTTGTCGTTTTGTGGGTAGATCGAATTGATTATGTTCGTGGCTATGGTAGCGGGCGTGGCGTTGTAAGCGCCTTGTTGTGTAGGTCAGAATTTCAGATCCTGAAGAAAAAAAAAGAATTATGACCATGATAGAAAATTCAACTAAAAAATAGAAATTTTAATAAATATGAATTAAAAATAGTGTTTGAAAAAATTGTAAATTTAATTGTAAAAAAAAGCGTGGGTTGATTTTCAGAATATTATCAAAATAACCCTTCTACTCATATCTGTTCATAAAATATTTATAACTACTGATGCCATACACGCCACGCTTTTCTTTTACAATAAATTCATTTTTTCTTACACTATTTTTAATTCAAATTTATTAAAATTTATTTTCTTGTTTTTAGTTGGATTTTGTATAAAAGCGTTTTTCTTAGTTTTACTATTATTTATTTTTCATTTTTTAGTTGAATTTCAATTTTTTTTTTTTATATTGAATTGTCATCGCCTCTTTATAAGTATACCAAATTTCGAGTTAATGCGACGTTTTGAAGGGGGTCAAAATCATGTTCAAAGATTCCGTTACATACATAATATATACGTCTGAAGCTAATGAAAGCGTATTAAAAAGAAATCGTAGACATATAATTCAATAATTACCATTTTATTAATGAAGCAATTTCTGAATGTATAACTGGCCTTGCATAATAATGAATACACATGCAATTTTTTTTTCCTTGCTTACATGAGTGGGCGAGCATATAAGCTACATAAATAAATAAAAATTGCATTCAATTTTGCGAGTTTCGATTTTTATTACGCACGATGTTATTTCCTTCACCATGGAAGTCGACTCACCTTGATGGCCTGCGGGAGATCGGGCAGCTTCATGTCCCGGAGTTGCTGCGGTAGGTTCATGCTCTTGACTGCAGAGACAGCTCTGGCCGGGGCAGCTGATATGCCGGCCTGGAAGTAACATTACATCATACGCATTACCACCAGACCATAGGATCCATGGAGCCTAATTCTTAAAAAAATTAAAGAAATTATTGACTGTAAAATAAACATAAGGAAAATGTTCTGGGAATCTCTCGAGAAAGATTCCTAATTTTTATATGTAATGTCAATAAAAACCATGCGGTATCAAACACATCAACAAAAATATGGATTATATTCTTTTAAGAGCTCTTGGCATTTATAGGATCTGAAACTATTCTAGTTTGCACTTTTTATTATATTCACTTATGAATGTATCGGAGACTTTTAATTTAATTTTCACCCTTTTCTAATTATGGTATGAGTAGTTTAATTAAGCCCTAAGATGGGCTCATCCATTGACCTCGTACTATCTACAGGCTCTTATGTCGACTTATCTACCACTTTGTGTCATATTGATCTAGAGGATAAGACGGTGGCGGAATTTACACTGTCATTGTATATGGGCTCTAATCTACAATCTGTATGCAGCGTCTCCTCAAGTACTTCGGACACGTGGCCCGACAAAATCCTGAGAACTTGGCAAGTTAATAGTTGTGGGTCACGTGGAAGGAAAGAGAAGTCGAGAAAGATTGCCAATCAGGTGGACGGACATTGTCAAGGAGGCCACAAACACCAGCGTCCCGGGCGCCATTAAGCAGGCCGAATGCAGGCAACATTGGAGGAAGCTGGTGCAAAAACTGGACCAAGGTGGTCACGACCCTCAGTAATGAGGAAACGACAAAGAAGAAGAAGAAAAAGAATGGGCTCCAATAACCACTTAATATATGGTGGGCCATGAGCTCGTCCACTCATGGCAAACCCTTGATGTGCCAAAATAGGATCAGGCCATTACAGCAAACTTTCTTTTAGCACGACATAGGTACCTCAGCTTTCTGCATTTTATTCTGCTCCTGAAGCCTGCAGAGTATCTCAGCCATGTTTGTCTGCAGCACCATGCCTCCCATCACGAGCTCATCCAGCACCTGATGGGCCGCATCAGCGTGGAAGATCAAGTCCAGCTCGCAGACATTCTCGAAGCATTTATCTAAAGTCTCTACGAATACCTGTAAAAACAGAAGCCGTCAACCATAATAATCATAATAGCGGTAGGCAGCGGCTTGGCTCTGCCCCTGGTATTGCTGAAGTCCATGGTCGACGGTAACCACTCACCATCAGGTGGGCCGTGTGCTCGTTTGCCTACAAGGGCAATAAAAAAAAGGTAAAAAAGATGACTATGTTAATATTAATTATGGGAACTAAGTAATTTTAGCTTTTGGTACACAAAGTCAACTTTTACAAGACGTCCTAGACACTATTTTATGACATCATGACACTATTTCATTGTAATCAGCTAATTAATTTGAACACAAATGTAATCATATCACTAAATTCTCAATACACTCAGGGTTTTATGGTCTGATTAATGAACTGGTCAAAATTTAATTGTTTCATAATTGATAAGACGTCATCTTATTTCAATTATCATTAAAATTACACATATTAGAGTTCACGAGAGGTATGGTGTACTTTTTTTTAAATCCAATCATACAAACCTGTATAAGATCTAGTATACCGAGTTCACTCTCTGATGAATCAACGCAGAACACGAAATATAAGGTCGCATAGTGCCTGTATATTAATTTGTAGTCTGAACCTCCGATTAGACTGAAACATACATAAATACTATTAACCTCTATTCAACTGTCCTATAACTAATAATCAATAATAATAAATAAATATTTACTAACAATCACACCACGTTAACTGGTCCCGTTATAAGTTCGTAAAGAACTTGTGTTACAGGTACCAGATAACGGAAATAAATGTAAGATTTTTATTATACACATACATATATTTTAATATACATCCATAACCCTGGAAAAGACATTTATATTTATCATAAAAATATCTTCCCTTCGATTCGATTCGAACCTGCGACTGCGATGTAGTGACCATGTCACTTACCACTACACCAGACGGCCGTCTCCTATGAAGTGAGTTTAAACATTCTCCACTTTCTATTTTGTTTTACCATAGTCTGCATACTGAAAACCAAATGGCCCATTCCGAGAAAAAAAAAAAAACTGGTGTACCAGCTTGAGATACACAAGGGAGTTTCTTGTGGTAATAAAACTCCAGCACTTGATATGATTCTTATATTATTGAAACTGTGACATGTACAGTGTGCTTGAAGAGCTGGTAATGAATGATTGAATGATAGCTAAATACAATATGTTACTATACTGTGATGCTTAGCACCTTAGATGGCTAGCATCTTTGACATTTTTATAAAAGAATTGAAGGCACTAGCCTGAACAACTGGTTTTATTGCTGTATATAGTACATATCTTGAAATCACTTTCTTCCAAGAGATGACGATCATAGACCAACAAAGATATTAAACACAATTTATTCAATTGAAACTTTCCACTTTTGTATAAATAACAAGAGATAATATGCAACTTAGTAAGCTTTTTAAGTTAAGAGCTTAAATTTGGCATCATAGCTCTAGATTGGCACAGAGGTGATAATTATATGTTTAGCCTGTGAGATTAAAGGTAAAATATAGAATATGAATGTGATGATTACGATAAACCAACCTGCCTCCTTCAAGAAAGTTGCACACATTATCATCACGTTTCGAGACTAATTGGAATGTTTCTTTTATTATTTGCTGTTGCATATCTTCATTCTGAAATTTAGATAATTTTTTTTATTAGTGTATATGAGTCGTCTATTATCAAAGGTGGCAATCTGTGCATTTGGACAAAAAAATGTTATTGATATGTCAATACAGACTGATTTGAATATAATCGTCTCCTTCAATGAATACGGTTCAAAACCTGCATTAAATGAAGGTTAATACTTAACCTGTTATTTATCTAAGATGTCGTTCCGAAGAGTTTTGTGACTGCCAATGGAATACAAAGTCAATAATTCGTTTTTCTGATTTACCAATAATTGTCCAAAAGTCACATTGCCGGCTTTGATAATAGACGACTCATATGTTTCTTTTGCTATCAAGTTAGCGAGAGTAAAGTAAACTCGTTTAGGATTGTTTTAAACTTATAGCTTAATATAGTAATTGAAGAACCGGAAATCATTTGTTTTCTACATCAGTATCACTTGTGCAAATAGGCTTTCACTCACAAAATATTGGTAGAATTTAGAGAGGCGTGGCTTCCCATGGTTGTTGAAGACTAATATAGCTTTTATCATTTCGGACTAAAATTCTGTATTGTTCACTAATTAAACCAAATCAATATTCATTGAGTAAAGTCAACGGAGTAAAGCTCGCTACGCTATGTGTAAAATTATTAAACTACAAACACAGTGACAGTGATGTTCAATATCGATCATAGATTATACACTTAAATATCGATTATCTATCAAAGTCATACTGTGAAGGCAGATTTATATTGAGTCAGTAACTAGCGTCAGTGCTGGCGCCAAAAACTGACCCATACGATTTATACGCAGTCAGTACTTTGTCAGTAGTCGAGGTTATTTCTTATGGTGTACACACGTTTGTAAAGTCAGTGTGGAAAAATGAATTCTCAAAAACAGAAAAAAATCAGAGTTAATAATTTATTGAGAAAATTTACCTTTGTGATGATGCAAGAACTAACTGGTATGTTAGAAGAAATATCTAAAAAGAAGCGAATTCGGGTAAGAAAATGGATAGGTGCCAGTGATCAAACTGATGGCTCAACTCTGTTGTTAACCCAGTTGAGAATTGAAGATCCTGGGGAATACAAACTAGCTTTGAGAATGACGCCAAAAGACTGATGATTTACTTATGTTGTTATCGAGCTCTATTCAGCGTCAAGACACATGAGAGACGCCTTGCCAGCCAATATTCTGTAACGCTGTTGCACGCATTTCTTTATTTCTATAATTTTGTGATTTATTATCTCAATATAATAATAATCTTGTTCATTGTGTCGTATGGAGCGGACTGACACCGAAAAAATGAAGCGGGAATATTGAAGTCAGTACTGACACGACAGTACTGTACTGACGTGAAATCAATTTACACGATGGCACTGCCAGGTCAGCACTGACTCGGTAGCGCACTGACGTTAGTTTAAGCGTTAGCTCGTTATAAATCTGCCTTGACAGTAATAGTAACGACAGTATTAGTAACCTAGCACTGAAAAGGCAAAAGTATCCAATTATTCGAATAAATCTCTTAGATTAATTTATGTTGTATTGAAGATCTTGCAAAATTAAAAATTAAATTTTTTATTAATGTTACTTACTTTTCCGTCGCTGTGAAAGTTCATTTCTATTAAAACAGCTGCAGCCCTAACATCAAACCCCCAATATTAACGGGCATCAATATTAACCGTAGATCTCGCAAGGAAACAACAATATTTCGTTCTAACAATCGAGCATCGTAGCTATGAGTTCAACGGCAAAGACTAATGACACTTTTTGATTTTGGATTACCCTTCTTTTTTTTTTGGACCGGGGGCCGATCCTCCTACGAGGTCCCCGCGCCTAAAGGGCGCGTGGGGTATATGGGACTTTAGGGCCCACCCACTAAACGACTCCCCTGCACTCTTACACCCGATGTCCGCGCGGCGCCACCCCGAGGACGCCTGACCGACGGTCGTCGAGGCGATAGTCGACGACCAACGACGTTGGTCTCCGCAGTACGGCGGCCCTACCAGACCGCCCGAGCCAGCCTGCCGGGTCGGAACGCGATACACCGCTGACCGGGTATCTTGCATTACCTACCCTAACTTTCTTAGCACTCTACTTATTGATTAAATATATAAATAGTAAGCCCCACTACCGTCATGTCCATGGCTTATTTCTAGAAAACAGGTTAACGAAAGCGTCGATGAAGCTTTTTTACTTTACTAATTTCATTAATATTTAAGTACAGTTGTGTAAAATGAAATGAAAATGACAGTTGTTTAAGACTTCCACTGTCTAATCAAACGCCGCTGAAGTCTCAGCATATTGCCGCCCTTGTAATAATTTAGAAAGGCCAAAACTACGAATACCCATTAGCCGTAAAACAACTAATAAAAAAACTTAAAGTGTGAACGAGACAAGCTGTAGTTTGCGATTAAATGAATAGAAAATTGCAAAAATGTTTTAAATATTGTGTGAAATTCGTGTCTAGTGCCTATATCTTATAACGATTAAATAGTGTAGTGTTAACTAAAACACGTAATAGTGGTCCCACGACTTCAGCAGCGGGAAATTGGTAAGTATATGTCAAATGGAAATGGCATATTTTGTTGAATGTTGACTTATTTGGGTGGCCGGCGCCGTGCCTCTGAAGCGGTGTCGTATGGCCGATAATAATCTAGGTAAAAATTAAAGTTATTCATAAACTACATTACAGACAAAACAAAATACTTAAATTAGAAAAAAAAATCCATTATTTTAAGTTTCTTCAGAATATTTTGCAACGCTTTTTGGCTTATCAATTACATTCGGATCACGCTACGGTGTCAACTTTTATAATGGAAAGTGATCGCTGTGCTATAAACGTGAGCAGGGTTGAAGATACTTATATTATTGTTTATCATATTTGCATAAAAAACAGCTCCTTAATGTCGACTTGAAATAAAAAGAAATTCACGCAGACTGCTCTTGATCTAGTTTCAGAATTATTCTATTTGAAATAATTGAGTGTTTCAATTTATTTTAATTTTAGATTAATTAATTACGTAGAGAACTACTTTTACAAATAAGATAATGTAAAGTAAGTTGTTGAGGGTGTATTGAATGCTTAAATGTATGCATCACATGATGATACTGTTTTATTGACATTGTAGGTAGATGATGATGGCAGAGGAAGTGTGAAAGTAGCCCTGGTAATCAACAAATTCAAGAGGTAATTAGGTATGGACATGTTATGTGTAGAGAGAAGATACATGTGACTAGAGATGTATGGAAATGGTAGTGCAAGGTAGAGGAGGAAGAGGTCGATTGAAAAAGACATGGATGGAGTGTGTGAATGATGATATGAGAGAGAGAGGAATGAGTGTTGAGATGACGGCTAATAGAAGAGAATGGAGAGAAAAATTAGCCAGGCTTAGTGGGATAAGGTGAAGAAAAAGAAGAAGAAAGTAGACGATTATACGGCAGTCTGATGATGAATGGTCACTGTCACAGCCAAGCAGCAACCTACAGCTAAATATTCTCCCTTTATGTTTCATTCTTTAATTGATTGCTTAGACACGTGGAGAAGCTCACGGCCCATCTGGTGTCAAGTGGTGAGCAGGTAAGGGGAGAGTCCATAGACATCAACAACGTGAATACAGTCACATACCTCAAGATATGAGTGTTAAGTCATGGTTTTTAGATTACAATGGCTGCACAATCCTTCAAACCTGTTTCACTACAGAAATAAGGAGGGTGGCAGTACCTGCTCTTCAGGCTGTCAACATGATTCATATTGTGATGTCCAAGAAATCTAGTCAACAAAGTCAAAAGTCAACAAAACCAATTTTCATAAATTTTATCTATCTTAAACAGAATTAAATTAATAATTAAGTACTACTTCATTTTTATAATTTAGGCAAACATCTGAATAAATAAGTGTTGAATTTTACTTAGCTTACACAGCTTATGACATAATTAATGGATTTTATTTGGCCTAAATTTACAATGCTCTTTGATGTAGATAGCATCTATTATAATAAAATAAAAGCACATTTTAAGCTAACTAGATCAAAAGACTAAAAGATAGGAAAGGTGTTTATCCTCTGTATCAAAAAATAAAACGTCAAACATATCATCACAATCTCAATTCTATGCTGAAATTGTTTTTTGTTTTCCTCAAGACTTATTATTTCAATGTAATTATTTCTGTAATTGTTTGTTAAAGTGAGTGTATCAATGCTGACCTCTATGAGTGTAATAGTAAAGTAACCATACTGAGTGTATACTTTTGTAGCACAAAACAGAACCTTTAAAATACAATTTGTTGTTTGATAAGGCAAGCAACTCCGAGGAACTCAAACCTTTAATAACACGCCACTATTCAACTGGAGACAAATAATTGAAGTCTTAATTGCTTTGATACACTTTTTGGAATGCATGGCTACTTTGTCAAAAGACTGCATTTGATAAATTAACAGGGAAGTTTGGGTAATTGCTCGAAACCTTAGTGGCAAAAGTGTACTCATAGATTTTAAAACTCACTTGACCAACACTAATGTTGTTTGTATTTTAATTCAATTTTGTATACATTGCCCAATTTCTGACTGTAATGGCATCTATCATAAAAGAAAAGGTATCAAAAGCATAAATTGTGTTACTGGAATTCACAAGAAAACCTATTTAAACAAGTTCTGAATGACAACCGTCTAGTCTAACGAGCAAAATTGCCAGCTCTCTAAAAGATCTTCGGTTTATCATTCCAGAAAGTCTAGACGGTGATATTATATGAATTTGTCAATTAAATTTAATGTATAATTTTTAAGTATCTGACTAGTCCCTACATTAATAGTTGTGTGCCAATTAAATGTTTTCATTTATACTTGTTGGGCTTGTATAAGAAACCATAATATTCATACAAATTCTTAAGCATCAACGTCAAGTAAGTTAAGGTCCCTCATTTAATACCTAACTTTTACAAATATTTAAAAGAAACCGAAGATTACATATATCGACGCTTGAAAGGCAAATGTGACTAAGCGTGAACTTTACAGTAGACTAATTTAAAGTTGAAATACCTGAAAACGAAATTTATTTTAACGAATCTAACTGTAGTAGAATCTAGCTAGTAGCTGTAGGATTGAAATGATTTTAATAGACATAGAAAATATATATTTTTTGCGCATCGAATATGGTTATTGCCTATCATTTATGTACAAAGCAGTTATTGTCGCTTAGTTACGTTTGCCTTTCAAGCGTCGATATACTCTTCTTCAACCCGTTTCCACCCAATGCTGAGTGCAGGTGTCTTCAAATGCATTCCATTCATTTCGGTCTGTTGCCTTTCACATCTAGTCTCTACCAGCCACTTTGACCAGGTTGTCTGTTCACCTCGTTGGTTATGATGTCCAGCACAAAGTTTCCACTCCAGTACTTTTGTCCCCCATCATATATGATCAGCCCACTTCTACTTTCTCCGAGCAATCACTTTGGCTATGTCCGTCAAATCTGTTCCCTATCCCGTTGAGAAATGCCTAATATATCCTGTTCCATAGCCCTTTTATGTGAATTCGAAGTCGTCGTGACCTAAAGGATAACACGTCCGGTGCATTCGTATATAGCGATGCAACGGTGTTCGAATCCCGTAGGCGGGTACCAATTTTTTTAATGATATACGTACTTAACAATTGTTCACGATTGACTTCCACGGTGAAGGAATAACATCGTGTAATTAAAGTCAAACCCGCAAAATTATAATTTGTGTAATTACTGGTGGTAGGACCTCTTGTGAGTCCGCACTGGTAGGTACCACCGCCCCGCCTATTTCTGCCGTAACCATACTGAGACCTTAGAACTTCTATTTCAAGGTGTGTGGCGCATTTACGTCGTAGATGTCTATGAGTTCCAGTAACCACTTAACACCAGGTGGGCTGTGAGCTCGTCCACACATCTAGGCAATAAAAATAAAAAAAAAGAATTGCATTTAGGTCATAATTTGCTTCGTGAGCTTTCATATCTCGGCCCCATATACCATAACAGGGAGAACTCTTTACTCGAATGTAGGACGCTTCACAATTTCACACTACTACAAAACTACATACGATATGAATAATCTTTTGAAATGTGACTTTTTATCTAAAAATACGTATTACAGACATTCTTTCTATCACTATGCGTGTGACGCGTTACACGGACCGCTCACTGACCTACGCGCGTTGAATTTCTTACACCCACGCCTCAATGGACGCGTTGTATTTCATATGAATCAACGGGCTTAGGGAATGGGGTGGGCGTTTTATACGCCTTTCGTACGAATGAATGTATGTAATGCTTTGAATGCGATGAAATTTTCAACCACCCTCTAGGTTGTTTTATATGATTTATAATAACTGTTTATTTTTTAAAATATGTAAATATTAATATTAACAGACGTGCTAGTAGTTTGTTCACTTCCGTCACTGTAGATTTCGATCTATATTGTGAGTACAGCGTGTTGTTTTTGTTTTTCGTGTTTTGTACAGGGTGTAACCATTAGCAAACCCTAAGTACTTTTTTTATTTTTTATTGCTTAGATGGGTGGACGAGCTCACAGCCCACCTGGTGTTAACTGGTTACTGGAGCCCATAGACATCTATAACTTAAATGCGCCACCCACCTTGAGATATAAGTTTTAAGGTCTCAGTATAGTTTCAAACCGAAACGCATTACTGCTTCACGGCAGAAATAGGCAGGGTGTTGGTACCTACCCGTGCGGACTCACAAGAGTTCCTACCACCAGTAAAGATCCGGCGAGAAACTCGGTGGTACCACCAATAGAAGTTTTTGACACGGTATTGGTTTGTGGTGATATGGGTGACCAGTGATAATCACGAATCGCTTTGTATGGATTCCTTGGTTTATGAAGAGGACACTGCGTGCTGTAAGTAGTTCTTTGAAGTCTATCGTCCTTCAGGTTACAATAACAATTTGACGGAAGGGTTTCGTAGGGTAGTTTAGAATTTTCCATGAAAGTTGCGCATTTTTTGAACTCAAACATCTTCTTCTTTGTCTTCACCTTATCCCATTATGTGGGGTCGACACAGCGAATTTTTCTATTTCATTCTCTTCTATGAACCGTAATCTCAACACTCACTCCTCTCTCTCCTCATATCGTCAATCACACACTTCATCTATGTCTTCTTCGGTCGACCTCTTCCCCTTCTACCTTACACTACCATTTCCATACATCTCCTAGTCACATTCATCTCCTGTCTACGCATCACGTGTCCATACCACGCCAACCGTCCGCTCTTTAATTGGTCAACATCATCTCAAACATTATCAGTGTTATTGACGATGATAGTACAAAGCTGCCGGGCTACCAAACGATAGCACTAAGTAACCAGACTAAGTATTGAATATTTTGAATTACAGATAAACGAGATTTTACTATTTATAATCATGTGACCAGTATTGATTGACCCAGATCGCGTTCGGCTTGCTGTGTACACTAACATCGCAGTGATAGCCTAGATTTAACTAGCATAAGTCAGTTTATCTCGGTTGCAATTTTCATTATTTTATGGACATAAGGGGTGACTTGCACCTGCTACATCACTGTGGATGAAATTCGTGTCGCCGGTGGCACTTAGATATGTGGTCGATTACAGTCTATTGCATGACATCTGGATATTTTCCATTCTAATGCTATACAGATGAAAATAAAACCTATTCAGGAAAAAGGAAAGTTTTTATTTTTTCGTCACTGTGGAACTCCTGCGGATTCATATCGTCAATCACCAGACCAAAGGTCAGGTTTAAGTCACCCGAAAGCTATTCTGACTTGCATTTCACGACGATAATAATCGAATGATAATTGGCTTGGCGTAAGAATTTCAATTCCAGACACAGTTGGTCCATGATGAAATCTGTCCTTAGTACTCGTCTGTAGGAATAGAGTATTTTTTTTACCCAAACTTTTCCACTCCTGGCCTCTAATTCGTGTGGCTCCAACATTCATTCGGAGAACTTTTTTTCCCCTACCTATTCCCGGGTAGCCTATATTTGCAGCTACGCCCGGAAGGGTAAGTGAGCTCAAAAAATCAACCTGAGGGAATTTGCTAACACTAGCCCTAGCAAGAGCAGTGCTTCGCAGAATCTACTACCGGATCGGAATTGCGACCCACTGAGAAGATCTGGCGAGAAACTCAGTGGGCTGTTGCTTTGGGTTAGTTCGCGCGTCGAACTCTTCGTCGTAATCGACGAGGATGGTGACCGGGTCCCTCGTGATATTTGACGGTTTGATTGAGCAGGTTTCATGACGTTTTTTCTTTGGACCCAAAATCATGTGGAACGTTTTGAAAGCAGAGACACCCAGCTCCTTCCCTGATAAGATTTCCTCGTGTCGAATCTTGTGTCGCAACACGTGACGTTGTGCTAACCCTGACCGATGGAGGTCGCGGGTTCGAAACGCCGATAGTGCTGATATCAAGTGCGAACGCCATCTTGTATAATTCCGAAAATAGAGAAACGATGTCATACGATTTGGAAGGTAAATTTTCAGAACTAATGACTAATTACTATATAAGCATAATTTACGTGTGATTTTTGTCATCACTGGAAATAGGTAGGAACCAAATATCTACATGTATCGAGGGTTGGTTTAAGTAAAAAATTTTCAACTTTACTTCTATAGAGATCGGTTCTCCTGAGCCATTAAAATTTTAAAATTTGGAAAATATATGATAACAAAATAACTTCTTCAGCTATTTGAATGGAGTAAACATATTTGAAGTTCAATTAAAAACATTGAACTGTTGATGATAACGTGGTTAGCGTGGTATGGACATGTGATGCGTAGAGAGAAGACGCATGTGACTAGTTGATGTATGGAAATGGTAGTGCAAGGTAGAGGGGGAAAAGTTCGCCCGAAGAAGACATGGATGGAGTGTGTGAATGACGATATGAGAGAGAGAGGTGTGAGTGTTGAGATGACGGCTGATAGAAGAGAATGAAAGTGAAAAATTACCTGTGCCGACCTCACATAGTGGGATAAGGTGGAGAAAAAGAAGAAGAAGAGTGAACTGTTTATGATAATACCCAAATAAAACGCACCTTTAATTACAAAGATAAATATGGCGTATTAAGCGAAGTACTGCTTAAACCGAATAGTCTTTTACCCCTCGATATATTCTTCATGTTCTTCGTCATTACCTCATTACTGAGAATCGCGACCACACGTAAGCAAGTATTGCCAAGAAGATCGGTCCGCCGCGTGATGGAACTCCTGTTGGATGCTGCCTCCAACTATCCTCTTTATAGTGCCCGACCATCTTACTGCTGCCACTTGACCCAAAATGAGAAACTTTTCCAAACTATGCCTTGGAGACCGCATGCTATGTCCAAGGCATAGTCTGTAACTTCTCGGTATCCTCCAAAAAGTCCACTGAAAAAATCTCAGTAAATGACCACCATTTTACTGAGATTATATTATTTCATCCCATATTATCTCATCTCATTTCATTTAATTTCATCCCAGTTGATTAATGTCTCAAATTAATCATCACAATTTCATTTCATATTATCATTTTTCATAAAATTAAGAATATAAATTAAAATAAGACTTGACATAAAAGGTCTTAGTTGCCAGGTCATAAAATCCCTTAAAAAAACAGAATGCCCGCCAAAACTGTTAATGTTAACTTAGTGTTCGATCTTGGCAAACGGTGGCTAAACGCCTTGTGATGTTTAGTTCTTGCAGAAGTGATTAATTGGTCCTCATAGCAAAGGCAATGGTTTGCATAAACATCTACGCGCATATTAATTTAATTCATCAATCACTTTTAAATATTTCTTACCAGTCTAAATATCGGTGTCACCTTGTGCTGTGACTATTTATTGGATTAACAAATTCAAGCCGTGGATACATTTAAAGCTCCTATATTTGGTAATATATATGGTAAACCAGTTATTAAGTCGTCATGTAGAGTTTAAGTCCCGAATCCAATTCAACAGCCACAATCTTATATATGCTTTTGCCCGCGACTCCGCCCGCGTGGAATAGTTACTTTGGCATAACGCTAAATTTTACACCCACTTCATTTACGAAGAAAGTGAAAATATTTTGAAACATTCTTTATTGGTGCTCCACTTGTATCGGTCTCATGAAGTTATATAGCCTATAGCCTTCCTCAATAAATGGGCTATCTAACACTGAAATAAATTTTCAAATCGGACCAGTAGTTCCTGAGATTAGCGCGTTCAAACAAACAAACTCTTTAGCTTTATAATATTAGTATATAGATTTCAGTGGACTTGTAATGGTAGAAATCCAAGAAGGGACATATCTGATTTTGCCGAATTCCATTATTTTCTCTCTTCTTATTCGCTTGTAACCTAGTGGGCCATTCCAGCTACGCCCATACGGGTAGCCAAATCCCTGAAGGTGTATCGAAAACGCAGTGTACAAACCTTCAAAAAAATATCTCATTTATCAGATCTAGTAGTTATAGACTATTGTTGTGAGAGCGTGATTGGGACTACCAGAGCAACAGATTTTACTAGGGCGTCTTGTGAGCCCGCACGGGTAGGTACCACTACCCTGCCTATTCCTGCCGTAAAGCAGTAATGCGTTTCGATTTGAGGGGCAGCAGTCGTTCTATTAAGTTCGCATTAAAGTTGTTGTTGTCAATAGACTTCGATGATCAATTAGTACCAGATGGGCCATGAGCTCGTCCATCTTAGCTGAAACAACAAAAGTTTTATTATTATTTACAGTAGCTAATGAAGTCGGTCCAGCTTTCGGTGACCATACTCTTCATTTACTCAAAATTATCGTAAACATTTTAGTAATACCTCGAACGCTAGCCAATAAGGATGGCACCACCGAGATGCTTAAATTATTTATTATACTATTACTGCTGGTTATTTCTATAAATAAAATAAAATATTATGTGACATGATTCAGAATTATAACACTCGTGTGTGTTTGGCGTTGCAGCAAATCCAGCAGGGTTGGCGTTTGTGGGTAGATGAGGATTTAGTTTATTAAACTCTGTATTCTGCAGATTTATAACAAACATTTTTTACTGGTGGTAGGACCTCTTGTGAGTCCGCACTGGTAAGTACCACCACCCTGCCTATTTCTGCCGTGAAACAGTTTCGGTTTGAAGGGCGGAGCAGCCGTTGTAACTATACTGAGACCTTAGAACTTATATCTCAAGTTGGGTGGCGCATTTACGTTGTAGATGTCGATGGGCTCCAGTAAACACTTATCACCAGGTTTTTTTAAGGTCGCTTCACTTATCATTAGTCGCTCCCCTGGTTTCCCTCGCATTAAATTCGTAGTTATAAAACCTTGAACTCAGCTGGTGTTAAGTATCAGACCCCATGGCGCGGGCAACGTCGATTCATAGCTCCGTTTTTACATCAAAAGATACAACAAACAGATTTCCACATTATTTTGTATTAATATTGTACGTAATATAAAGTGTTGGTATTGAGATAATCTAGATTAGAAGCCGCGTTCAAACTGCGTATAAAATATTAAAAGCTACCGGAAATAATTTTATATTATTTTAAGCTTAACATGTTGGACTATTTATACAAAAAAAAATTGGTATTAATATGAGATAGTGCCAACCCTTTTTTTTTAACGCTGGGGAATCTATTTACGGATACCCGGTCGAGGGGAGTAACGAACCGGGGGCTATGTCGGACTCCGGCGCGTCCTGAGAGTAAGAAGGGGAGAAGAGAAGGACCTCGATCCTCCACCTCCCCCAATTTCTCACAGGAGACTACGCCTTGGAATAGGCGCGCGAGGCACTTGCTGCGCAGAACCGACTACCGACTAAACCCCATCGAGCTCCACCACACCGACTACACGAAACTTACGGTACCGCAGTGCGCGCCGAAAGAGATAGTGCCAACCCTACGACGCGTGACGTTTGGCAAACCGCCCATTGGGTCGAAATCTTGCGTCAAATAACAACGCGCGTGAGAAGTGATCGTATGTTGCACGAGATAGCAGTCGGAGCTTACATTTATTTGGGTTTTTTTTTTCTTTCGTAACAGCACTATTCTGCCGCGAAGCAGTAATGAGCTCCGATCTGAACTGTGGGATAACTCTTATACTCCTAACCTAAACATTAGCCGGCTGTCTCGCCGGATATTCTCAGCGGGTCACGATTCCGATCCGGTAGTAAGTTCATTCGCGAAGCAACTTCTTTTGAATCGTTAGGTCTTCTTTGGAGGCGCTGGAGTAGCTGATAGCAAATCCCACTCCTCATGACTGAGTCCTTGCTCGCCCACCTGTCTTGGTGCAACTGGAAAGGCTTCTGGGCCACCAGTAATCCCTAAATCTTAAAAAAAGGTCTTATCTATACTAATATTATAAAGCGGAAGAGTTTGTTTGTTTGACCGCGCTAATCTCAGGAACTATTGGGCCGATTTGAAAAATTATTTCAGTGTTAGATAGCCCATTTATTAGGGAAGGCTATAGACTATATACAATAACACCACGGTAAGACCAATACAAGTGGAGCACCAATAAATAATGTTTCAAAATAGGGGTTTAAATAGCATCCTTAACATTCTATAATTCAAAAATATTTTCACTTTCTACGTAAATGAAGTGGGGGGTGAACTTTAGCGTTATGCCAAAGTAACTATTCCACGCGGACGGAGTCGCGGGCAAAAGTTAGTACAATATAACTAAGACTTCGATTTTCCTCCTCCTCCTCCTCTCGGGTAAAAGTTACAGGAAACTTCATTCGTGGATGTCAGCCAGGGGCACTGCTGGTAACAGGTTCCGTGGCGATACGATAATTCAATCCACCGGACCCCAAAATATTCCCAACAGCACAGTTATGGCCGTACCCATCTATACAAAAACACTTTGCAACTCCAAACCATGGCAACACCGGTGAATGCAGAATCAGTAAATTAAAAAAAAAAGTTAAATAATAATAAACGTCAAATGTATGTACTCTCGTTAACGATTACGAAAACGTAATGAACTCAAATCTCAGCCACCGTAGACATTCTGACCAACATTCGGAAACAAATAAAATACGCGCCAATTTCCTAGCTTCCTAATTGCCAGCCTAAAAACCTCAATAAGTCATATTCACGAGATCCATGCAAATTGTGACGAAAGGCTTTTTTTGTGTCAATCAATTAGAGAACGAGAATCGAATATAAAAAAAAAAACTGTTCGGAAAAAAGTATATTCAAAGACAACAAAGGGCGGGAACAATTTGTGTAATGGAGCGTAAGCTTATTTGAAATTGGAACGTTGCAAAAACGCATCCTTCCTATTTCCTTATTAGTCGATTCGTTTTTCCCGCGCTTCTTGACGTATAAAATGTTGTCTTCGTTCGTTCGGGTCACAGTTCCAGGGTGACAGTCATCCTGTTAGGACCTTCTGTGTTGTGCTCATTTTCATTTGGATTTTCATCGTATGATCGGATTCTTAATAACGGTGAGTGAATAATTGTTAACCTCGAATGTCAATTAAAAAAAATGCATTTCTGAAACTAATAATGACTTAGTTTGTTTTCCAAACTAATTGTTACGATACGAACACGAACATTATTTATGCCATTTTTTTTAAGGGAATTTATGATCTGGTAACTGAGACCTTTAAGTCATGTCTTATTTTAATTTATATTCATATTTTTATGAAAAATGATATTATGGAGTGAAATGAAATGAAGATGATTAATTGGAGACATTAATCAGCTGGGATGAAATTAAATGAAATGAAATGAGATGATATGGGATGAAATATAATCTCAGTAAAATGGTGGTCATTTACTAAGATTTTTTCAGTGGACTTTTTGGAGGATCCCGAGAAATTACGTCCAGCGGCTTTGTTTCATTTTCTCACATTTGTGCACTTTCACAGATATTAAACTGTTAATAAACCACCATTATTACACATTTAAACCTGAAGGAACACTAAATAGACAAAATAAAACAAATCATACTTCTTCACTCCTCGCGTTCCCGCCAAAAAGTCCATTTATGCCATAGATGAAAAATGTCATAGATTAAAAATATAAACATATATGTGTCACAATGTCACTTACCACTACACCAGACGGCCGTTAATATAACAATACGATAAGCGATTTCTAGCATTTTAAATATTCAACTCGCAAAACTTAATAAGTATACAATAATAAATGTCATCGCTATATGTTGTGCTCTGAATTTTCTTCAATCAATTATAATTATTGTTAGGGGCCCAAATTAAAGTGAACGAAGCGTGAAACATTAATAAATTGTAGCCTCAGGGATTGGTTTGAATACCATCAATAGCTCTCGCAGTAGTTAGGCAACGTGCTGCCCACGATAAACAAACTTCAGATTATGCATTGACAATTACAATGGCCTCAGGAACCACAGAATATCTTGGCATGTCTACTAAACCAGTACATTGATCTTTCTAAGGCCGCATTGTCCATATTACAGGGTTTTTGTTAAAACTCTTAATAGGTACTTGGTCGTGGAGACGTCGTGAATTCTGTCTACAGTCATATTTTTGCCACGTACCATCCGGCTATGGAATGAGCTCCCCGCCACGGTGTTTCCCGAGCGCTATGACATGTCCTTCTTCAAACGAGGCTTGTGGAGGGTATTAAGCGGTAGGCAGCGGCTTGGCTCTGCCCCTGGCATTGCTGAAGTCCATGGGCGACGGTAACCGCTCACCATCAGGTGGGCCGTATGCTCGTCTGCCTACAAGGGCAATAAAAAAAGTATATTCTAAATTTCCTGTTAACTTTTGTGATATCGATAACTTTCGTGATATCGATTTTCGTGATTCTGAATTTGAATTTCAGTTATTCATTATATGTTTTCAAATATTACTTACTGTGTTTTGGTAACGATTTCGTAAGTGACTAGCTGTACCCGTCCGCTTCGCTGGGCATTTAAATTATTATTTCTCACCCCCACAAAGATTCTCATTATTAACGGCCCCACAAATGGTGTAGGGAGTCCAACACTCATATAAATATTAGCCTATCCGTTAAGTACATGTATTTTCTACATGGATACCAAGTTTCAAGTCAATAGGGATGCACGGTTCAGTAGTTATAACGGAACATCCGTAAAAATCACTGTAGATTTATATATTAGTATAGATTTCCTCCTAAAACCTATCATTTATGTTTTTTAAGTGAACATATCAATTTTTTTATGTTAAAAATTATGTATGGGGGGCGTAAAAATTTTAGGAATGTTACAGTGGGGCATGGCACAAAAAAGGTTGGGAAACACTGAGCTAAACCGTCCATTGATTTCACAATGCACCATTCCGTTTTGTTACCATGCACCACGTGTAAGCTTACAAACATTGAGCCACCAATAAAAAGCCTAACCTTGACTCGCAGACAGACTTACACGCAAACGCCACTAGATCGCATTCAATAAAACGTCAATGACGTCCGTCTATTTCTCATCGGGTTCAACGTCCAAATGACATGTGTCAAATCTGTCTTGTCACTGATGACGTAACGCGACTCGCAGTCGGTAGTAAATCGATTTACGAGTAAAAATGCGACTTAAAGACTATTAAGAGGTAAGTAAGAATCCGATGAACGGGGGTGTGTCTTAAAATTCTAAGTGACCTTCTGTCAAGGGGTGTGAGGGAGTTAAAACATAATATTCTTACGTATAGTTAAAAAAGTTTGAATGTGCCTTTCCTAATGAATAAACGTGAGCATTAGGTAAAGTAAACTATGAAATATATTTATGTTGGTTCTTTTAATATCAATCGTTTTCTACAGAAATATTATGAGTCCGTATATGAATGGATATAGGGTAGATAAAAAAATCGGTTGTCTGTAAAGTCGGTTTACTGACGATAGTTGAACGTGACCACGTCATAAGAAAATACTGATGGAATGGTTTCATTTTTTAAAAGAGAATTTTAATTTTATTTGTTTGATAGATATTTTGTATGGATATAGAGAAGGAGGTAAATGGAAATCACTATTGAATTGGTCGTGAAATTTATTGCCAGTTTAGCCACGTGATCGTGGAACGCCTCAGAGCGAGGTAACGCCGCACGAGTCGTGTTTTTTCGTGCGTGCAGCCGGCTCCATCGAATTATAAGACGTTGTCACGTCAATAACAAAAATCGTCATCACGTATAGAATATCTTCAAACAATGAACTTCGAAATACTAAACGATATAGAAAAATGATATTTCGTACACACAACATAAAACTTAAATGAGTTAACATCGTGCTTCTCAATCTTAATTAAGGCACTGGTATCGGCGTCGACCCCAATACGATCACGCGAGACGTCAGAGATTAAAAATATAAACAGAACGCGCAATGGGCGTTTTATTGTTTTATTGCCGCGTGTTATCGTGTGTGACGTGTATAATCAAATCAAATCAAATCAAACTTTATTAGCTAAAACACGGTTTACAAAGTTGTTGATAGTTATTTTATAGAACAGCGTGTTTCTACCAGGTTGGTGTACAAATATTATTCAAATTTATTTTCATTAAATGCACTCAGTAAATATATTATTTAATGATTTATCATTTAAAAAATCGTTAACTGTATAATAACATCTTAAGTTTAACAATTTTTTCAAGCTCTTTTTAAATAAAAATAATTTGTCTTTTTTTATAGCATCAGGTAGCTTATTATATATTTTCGGTGCCATACACAATATACTAAATAGTATAAAGCTAAAATGGGGAAATTTTCAATATGCACAATTCTTTCCGGGTAGAAATGTTTCAGGGATACTATACAATTCAATTAAGGCAACAATCCGCTTAAAGTACTGTTAGGCAGTGCTTTACCCGGTCAGTACGTTCATCCATTTTTCCTTCTACGTTATCGTTGGTAGCTTCAGGGGCTAATTCAACTACGCGCGGACTGGTAGGTGAGGGTGAGCTCACGGGGCTCAAACTACTAACATCTACAGGTTCACCGATATAGTCCAATAGATAAATAATAATTAGATATAATCACAAATCAGTTTCGCTTCCGAAGGTTGACTATGGTATTGAATGAAGTTCAAAAAAATTAAAGGCCTTTGCAGTTAAAATAAAACACTCCAGAGGAATTCTAATATACAAACGGACAAAGTAGCTTTGAGTTTTTGATTTTTAAAAAAAATTGTCCAAAAATTCCAACCTATGAATGATCATCAATGAGAAATAAATAGTTTTGTCGACTTGGGATATAGTATATTATTAAATTTGGTATTGGAGCGATTGCATTCTCTTAAGCCTTGTTCGGACTAGGCGAGTATTTTAGTCGAGTACTGAGTAATTTAGTGGCTAAACTATTCGCTACTGCACAGAAATCGTTCGCATTACGGTCCAGTACAGTACACAACTGAGTGGTGTTTTGCAAGATGAACAGGTTGCAACGCAATAGATTGAATAAACTGATTAAGCTAATCTTAATGGTTATTTTGGAATAGGTGGATGAGGAAATTTCTGCGATTAAGAAAAATAAGTTATGGGTACGAAAATGGATCGATAGAAGATATAAACTAGGAGCTACGAAATGTCTTCTGAAGGAATTAGCATTGGAAGAGATCCCAAAGAATACTTCGATAGTTTGAGAATGTCCGAAAGTTGTGTGAATTTTCTGTTAACGAAAATACACTCTCAAATTCAGCGCAAAGATACCCATTTGAGAAGTGCCACTAATGAACTCGACTAATCAACAGGTTCGGACTTGTTTAGTCAGTGAGCCAGTGAGCAAGGACGCGTGGTGGGAGGCGCTACTGGCCCGAAATAATAGAACAAAATGGATTGACTTGACTAAATTATTTACTAACCTACTCGACTACATTTTTGGAGCTCAGACACATTTAGCTACTAAATTACTCGGTACTCGACTAAAATACTCGCCTAGTCCGAACAAGGCTTTAGCGATTGGACTATACACGTTTTATAATGTGTGACTTTGTGTCTAACTAGTTTTTTAATATAATGGATCTTTTTAAAAATTTCTTGGATGAAATTTTATCCATAGAACCAATTATGAATAGAGATTCTCAATTTAAAAAAACAAGGAAAAATAAGAACAACTTCGCTTAAATGCCGAATAGACGGCTTTTTGCTTTTTAAAAATAAATGTCTAACGTACATCCAAAGTTAATTAAAATGTTATGACTAATTCATGTAGAGATGTCATTTGCCAAGATTTTCTAATGTACCCACACATAATATTGCAATGCAGTCTAAAAAAAGAAGTTTTCCGAAAATTAATGGTAACGAAGTATTTTTAATACAGTGACTAATGTCTCGAGCCATAGCGGCATTCGTTTGGTAAGGCCATAGCTTCCTGCTTACCGCCTGACAGGTTGTGGGTTCCACTACGTTTCAAGAAAAATAGACAAATATATCAAAACATATCTGCAAGATCGTTTCAGGAATAAAATATATGGTCTAATAATAAGCCAATTCAGAAATAATTTCCGCACATAAGACTGGACGACATAATTTGTGTGCTTCTACATATTTTTTATGGATTATCCGATTACAAAAAACTACATAATCTTTGACAATAATATCTTCTATCTTCTATATATATAAAAATGAATTGCTGTTCGATAGTCTCGCTAAAACTCGAGAACGGCTGGACCGATTTGGCTAATTTTGGTCTTGAATTATTTGTGAAAGTCCAGAGAAGGTTTAAAAGGTGGATAAATATGAAAATGCTCGGAATTAAATACAAATAACAATTTTGTTTTTCCTTTGGTGGTTGTCCCTTGTCGGACGGATTCCTTTTGTTTGTTTTAGGTTTATTTTATACAAAAGCTTAGGTCTTTCATTTATCGATTGAGGTACTACGAAGTCTGCCGGGTCGGCTAGTTACTTAAATATTAAAATTTCAATTTAGAACGCTATTATCAAAGTGTAGTAGATTATACAAAGCCAGTATCTTAGAGCCATGCTTATGTAGTCACTTCTTCGATGAGCAATGTATTTAAAACAAAAAAACCTTTAAGACCAAATCGGATCAGGAATTCCTTATACTAGTGTTGTTCATGGTGTCGATAAATTTTATAGAGCAAAAAATACGTCACGTGTAGATTGGTTAGTTATTCTCCCTTGCACTAAAAATGTCAAGAAATTGATAAAAAATAAAGGCTTCAACATACATTTATCGGGTACTGTATCTAGGTTTGCCTTACGCCAAAAATATTATCACTTAAACAACACTAAAGTTATATGTTTTATTCTCTAATTTATCTCAAGAACAACACGGGCGCAAATGACGAACAACGGCCCAGATTAGTTACATCGAATAGCATGACAAAATGAATGACACATTTGTGTCATTAAAAACTTATGAGCACGGAATTAAGTATCTTAGAGAGCTGAAAAGAAAACTGATCATTATAACAAGTAATTTAAGGAAAAATATGGACCGTTTATTTTGAAAGTGCTGTAAGTCCATTTTCTTTTGTTTCGAGAAAATTAAAGGTTATATTTGTATATATTTGTTGATTTAAATATACAGGCAAATCATATGAGGTCTGGCTATACCTCTGTCAATTGGACTTACACCACTTTTATAATCGATTATTATACAATTTCATTTACCGACCGATTTGAAGTTGTACAAAACATGGGATTTTTTTGGGAAATTAAACACGGACTAGTTGTATATAAAAAATTTACATTAAATTAAGCATGAATTACGTGATAGCTCATTCTTCTCAAAAACGGACTTACACCACTTTCAAAATAAACGTATGGACCGTTTATTATGAAATGAAACAAAAAACGCCACTGCATTGAAAGTACTGAAAAAAAAATTGCAAAGATAAGGTAATCGTCTAGCTTCCAGTATTTAAATCGAAAATACACACAAAAATATTTTTTAATTATTTGTTTGCTTATAGAAAACTAATGAGGATCGTTTATTTTTATCTCAGACGTTAAATTTGGAAACATGCAAGTCTCGCTTCTGCAACTGAAGCGATTCTAATTACACATCATGTGTTGAAATCCGTTGAAAAGGTTTAAGCTGTAGAGCGTGCCAACAAAATATTAATTTCATCAGATTTCGTATTTTAGTCGCGCAGCAGACTTCAATTTTATTGCAACCTTGATCTTGTCTCAAGGTCGGCGGTGTCCTCCACGGTGGGTGTCTGGGCTCATGCAATCACTTATCACAAAATGGACCGTGAAATTGATCCTCTGCATAGAAACAATTTCGAATGTGCAATTTTTCGTCCTGTTAGTCCTTATCGCGTAAGGCATTATCGGCACTACTAATTACCCTCTTCGTTGTCGGAAATCGTTCAAACACCGTAAAATATAATTGCTGCGTAAGCGAAGTGTTGTTTAAATTTTAAGAGCTGAATTGCGCCTATCTGTTATGTAAATAATAATCTGTGGTCGCCGTGATAGAGAGGTGGACGTCATAAAATTTATCTTACTCCGGATTCTGTGATTCCCGGCGAACTGAGATACTTTGATCTCGTTTGAGCCACTGAAAAGATGGATTGTGTCGGTGAAACGGAATCGATAAGAGAGCTTGTGTTGATTATTCATGATTGAAATGCCAGACGAAATTGTTGGATTGATTGATTTTGAAATTTGACGGCAGACATGATTTATGGTATTTCGGATAAGATTGGTACGCCGCGCCGTCGTATTGAAGGGAAAGGAGGGTGAAGAGATATACGACAAAGGGAAGATCTTCCACCGAGCGGGTGATATTTGCTCGGTAGACCGACGGTCCAAATGTTGTTGTTCGGAACTTGTATATATGCGCTTTATCTTGAAAATGTCGTAAGCGAGATTCAGGCATCTGTCAATTATCTTGCGTTGTATGATGGCTACCCGCCACAAGGGAAACCAGGAAAACGTTATTGATATTGAAATATACCCGCATCCCTTCCCGTTGGGGTCATAAAAGGGCGTTTAGGGATTCAAATGGGAATGCTAAAGCGTATTGTATGTCCGCGCGAGTAGGTCAGATATTGGGAATCGAGAGCAATTCTGAGTAGGTATCGGGTCTGTAACTGTGCTCAGTGACGTCACTTGCCGTCAAACAGTAGAATCAACATACAAATTAACACTTATTACTCTTTAAAAAAAACCGGCATGTCTATTCGATAGGGTTTTACTGATGTGATTTTATTTTAGACTTTGTCTTTTTTTGCAAGACCCTTTGGCTTGTAGGCTTGCACGGATAGAAGATCTTATAAGACATTGGTTATACGTTACAATTGACACAATATATTTGGAGTCAAAGAAAGTCTCTAAATGTATTCTTTGAGATCATAATATTATTAGGTGTTAGCTGTTTGAAAAACTGACCTATATAGTTAATGAGGTTTTTTTTTTTAAATTAGATAACTTATTGATAAGCAACGCATTTAGTGCCGCTACAAACATTAAAATATGAGGTCCGAGTCTCCATTTTATTGGATTACGACTGTCTCAAACTGAAATGCTGTCAGGAGGAAATAGCTGGACTTCCGCCCTTCACTGGGGATGGAGGGCGGGGCATGTTGGAGTCGACCTGACTAAAACCTCCTGTTCCACAACCCACGTCCGAACCTCGCATGATACAGAACTCATGAAAAGGCTAAGGGGGGAAAGTGAAGCGTCTAGGGCGGAGCACATCTCTTCCATCACCTTCCCCCTCAGGGTCAGAGTTAGCAAACTCTCTCAGGTTGAGCCCCGTGAGCTCACCTACCAGCCAGAACGTAACTGAAGTATCCCTTTAGGCTATAATATAGGTAGAGAAAAAATACCGCCATCACGAAATTCACCGGTCACCGTCCTCGTCGAACCCGTCGCTTGCGACGAAGGGCTCGACGAGCGAACTAACCCATAGACACAGCCCACTGAGTTTCTCGCCGGATCTTCTCAGTGGGTCGCGTTTCCGATCCGGTGGTAGATTCTGCGAAGCACTGCTCTTGCTAGGGTCAGTGTTAGCAACTCTCCGGTTGAGCCCCGCGAGCTCACCTACTAACGTTAGGGTGAAGCTGAAATAGCCTCTCAAGGCTATCAGCATAGGTAGGGAGGAAAAAAAAAAAAAAAAAAAAAAAAAAAAAACGAAATTCGTTATCAGAATTTCTAACTACGGCCCGTCTGCTTTACACATACTCTATGTTCATATTACAAGTTTTCCTTGTCAAAACTAAGCTGACCTCGTCTCGCCCGTTCTTACCTTTAATAATGAATGACCGAAGGCTATCGTGACATCCTCCTTCTACCTCGATCATATTGTGTCCAGTGCGTCGACACGTGATCGATATGATACATCGCTTTAGGTGACCCGATAAAACATTGTTACGTCGCATGACTAGATAACTTTTACATTTATCTTTTAAAAAAAAAAAAAATGTTGCACTTAAGTTATACGTGCAGCGTTTTTAATACATTTTAGTGGTCCCACCTTAAAAATGTAGTAATGTTCGAAATAGTGAAATTTAAAATGAAAAACATTGCCCTTGGCGGCAAACATAGGCAAACGTTCCAATTCCATACAAATTTGATATAACTTTTACGTTATCGAGAATGTTAAAAAACTCACACTAAGCACACTGGCCGCGCCATATCTATTATGCTTTTAATGTATGCTCTCAAAAATATTTTTTTCTTTGTCATTTTGATTTTAAATTCAGAACGTCATTGTGGATCCCAATCTAGTTAAATAAAAGTCGATATATGTGTATGCTCCACATAAATTTCAAAAAAAATGGCGCGATAGATTTCGATGAAATTTTCAGGAAATCTTCAGCTTAACATATTAGGCCCGCGGAACTGCTTCCAACAACTGTAGATCGTCAAGTTCCACATACCACGCACGGCCCTTAGTCGCGGACACCTCGTATGAGGTTCGTACCCCTGCCAAAAAAAAAAACTGGTCCTTTGATGTTTGGTAGTGCTCGGTTCAAGTCCAAATAAAAAATCGGCCAGCAAAGCGAGCCGAGTTTGAATAGTGATTAAGACATGAACGGAAACCGACTGCTCCGGTACGTGACGTGTCTGCGCATTCTACTCTATGACATCGGCTAACGCCTCGTTACGTTACGTCTGTAGCGAGGCGAGCGCGTAACGAAATGTTATCGTCCATATTCTGTAGCGTCGTAACGCGCGTCGAGGCAGCGCGCGCGCTCGCAACGAAATCGAACGCATTTTAAATTCAAAAAAAGAACATTTTCGCATTATTTTTTTTGTTGTTGGCAGCATCACCGTTCTGAATAATAATATAGTTTTTGGTGTGCAAGTATTATTGTTTTACGTCTGCATTTGTTTTATTGCGGTGAGTACGTACCTATTTGTTTTGTTTTAAAATTAAATTTCGAACATTGTTCAAACAACGTTTTCGGCCACGTCGTTTGAGCGTGTTTTGTTTGATGTTGTAACGCGTGGGTTTCTAAATTCAAATTTATTCTATTTTGCTGTTTTAATGTACTTAATGTACTCCAGTTTCAACCTGTAAGGACATGTTAAGATCGAAAAAAGCTTAGAACCATACTTGTAAATTTTTTTTTTTTTTCTTAGGTGGTTGGACGAGCTCACAGCCCACCTGATGTTAAGTGGTTACTGGAGCCCATAGACATCCACAACGTAAATGCGCCACCCACCTTGAGATACAAGTTCTAAGGTCTCAAGTATAGTTAAATAAACATGCTTTAACAAAAACACGACTTCAAATAGAAAAAAAAAAAGATATTCCAAAACAAATGAATATACACTAAAAACAATAATCATCGAAATCGGTTGGCGTGATATTGAGTTATTGAGTTACTCATCTATTTGTCGCGCACGTGCTTAATTCAAATTTATGACTTATATGGTTTTCTCATGGATACCACTATCGGAACTGGACTAAATTGAAAAATGGGACCACACGGGAAGCGTCAGTTTTCTAATAAAAAAATAATCATCAAAATCGATTCACCCAGTCAAAAGTTATGAGGTAACAAACATAAAAAAAAAACACAGTAGAATCGAGAGCCTTCTCCTTTTTTGAAGTCGGTCAAAATGTTATCTAGCCCGTGAATCAAACCTTGAGTGACATTGACGCGTCTGGCACACGAGATGAAACGCGCGCAACGAAGGAACATACAAAAAAAAAGTGTTTTTATTAAAAATGTCTAGAATTTTTCATAGCGAGAGTGGCACAGCAGCTTCGATTGCTCTTACAAAACTAGGTCGAGAGTACTAAACGGGACAGATGTTTTTTTTTACTTAGATTGATTTAAGTGTTCATGTTTTAAGTGTAGGCGTTGCCTTAAAAATATAAGGTTTTTTTCTTATTGCTTAAATGGGTGGACGAGCTCACAGCTCACCTGGTGTTAAGTGGTTACTGGAGCCAATAGACATCTACAACATAAATGCGCCACCCACCTTGAGATATAAGTTTTAAGGTCTCAAGTATAGTTACAACGGCTGCCCCGCCCTTCAAACCGAAACGCATTACTGCTTCACGGCAGAAATAGGCAGGGCGGGTGGTACCTACCCGCGCGGACTCACAAGAGGTTCTATCACCAGTAATTACGCAAATTATAATTTGGTGGGTTTGATTTTCATTACACGATGTTATTCCTTCACCGTCGAAGTCAATCGTGAACATTTATTGAGTACGTATTTCATTAGAAAAATTGGTACCCGCCTGCGGGATTCGAACACCGGTGCATCGCTTCGACGCGAATGCACCGGACGTCTTATCCTTTAGGCCACGACGACTTAAATAATACGAAGGTGCTGGTTATTGATGCTACTAACTGTATCCACAAATCGTTTTGCTATTCATAACAATAAAATTCAATTCACCTCTATACTTCTTATCTTGTACACATTAAACAATAATAATCGGCTTATAATTAAGCGACCGCATCGAAGTCAATGGAAACTTTTTTTTTTTCAATATATGTATATAAATTTAGCTTGACAGTCCGTTGTGTTTAAAGTCAAGGAGATACTTAAATCTGCTAATTGTGATGAAGACACACAATTGTTGTCTTTTTAAAAAGAAAAAAAAAAATTGCGAACAAAACTCCTTTTTTTTAAAGTCGGCTAAACGACGACATTCTTTTTATGAAGAAACGATTGGATCGTTCGCCGTTAAGCGAAACATGAGTCACACATTCTAAAAATACATTGCCAATATCACGCAACAACGCCTGCATGCTGTTCTCGCTCTTATTGTTAGATACTTAAAGATGTTTTTCCTAATCGTGCGAAGTTCACACACTGCGTTTTAAAATAATGTGTACTATGAATTCAGGAAAAAAAAACATGCAATTCCAAATTCGAATATTGTTTGTCTGTACTTTCAAATAATGTAATACTTAATATACGCTTTATTTTCGTTAGCGTAAGGTTCAAATTTGTACGGAGTATATTTTTTGTGTTTAAATATTGCTAATTTTTTCGTTAATTTCTTAATGAAAAAGTACTTTACCTTAGTTAATATTTATTAATTTTATTCTTAGAGAACGGAGATAAATTTTTATCAACGCATTTTTAGCTTTCATACAACTTAAAGCTACTAAGGCAAATGATTTATTCATTTGTATACAAAAAGAAAAATAATAAAATATTAAATCATAGATTTTATTGTAATATAGACCTTTGAATTCGAGAATTTCAATTAAACCTTCGCACTTTGAGCTTAGAATGATTATAGAGTTAATTCCGCAGCGATTGCAATAATAAGTCTTATTCGTTCGTGTTAAGGACCATATTTGTAACTGACATGTATTAAAGAAGGCTAATGGAGTCAAATGCATCAATTTCAATCGATCTGTGTTACGTAACACCATACACAGGGAGTTCGTAAATTAATATGTAATAAATTTTTTTAAATACACAAACCGACATTAATGTCTGTGTATTATATGTATACTAGAGGTCCCGCAGTAGTCGAAATTCGACTACAATTGGAATTGCAAGTTTGTACACTATTATGATTGTATTTTATACTTCTATAATCACAAATTTCGCCAAGGCTACATTATAAAAAATATTAACAAAGACAAACAATATTTAATCTATTCTCAATTTGACAACAGACGTCAAGAACAAAAGTTTGACAATAAATAGTATGCATGCGTGTGTGCGGCAAATACATGGTATGTAGTGTGTGTAATGTTTTCTTTATTGATTTACTTAATGTATTTTTTATGCATTATTTAAAAAAAAAATTAGCATTGTGCACTTCTTCTCTATATTCTCTATAAGTGTGAAAAATTTCATACTGCTCCGTCCGCGCAATTTTCGTAAAAAGGGATACAAAGTTTTTGCTTCACGTATTAATATATAGATAGTATGTCTCTTGTTATTTGAAAACTGCTATTTCAAGGTAGTGTAATGATAAAAATTTAAGTTATTTGGACTTTTTTTTACGGGTGGTAGGACGTCTTGTGTGTCCGCACGGGTAGGTACCACCGCCCTGCCTATTTCTCCCGTAAAGCAGTAATGCGTTTCGGGTTGACGGGAGGGGCAGCCGTTGTACTGTTAAAATGAGACCTTACAACTCATGTCTCAAGGTGGGTGGCGGCATTGTCTATGGGCCATGTCTATGGCGGCATTGTCTATGGCTCATAGACATCTAGAACGTAAGTAACGTCTAAGCAATAAAAAAAATCGGATTTTCTATTGCTTACACGAGTAGACGAGCTCACGGCCCACCCGGTGCTAAGTGGATACCGGAGCCCATAGACATCAACAGAGGCGGCGACGATAATTGCCTTCAAACCCACGCTTCACGCTCTTAATAAAAACTATAAAAATTAGATTATTTAAATCACAAATTCACACAAAAGCGTCTAATTGTAACCAAGAACAGGCTTGTAACGAATTCAATGGAACGCGCCGCAACGCCGTTAAACGGAAGAAAAAAAAACGCGCCATTCTAGAAATAACTATTACGTGTACACAATAAAATTAAAACATCCTGTACGTGAAATGCAAACGCACGATTTTCTATCCTATTTCAATGCAGTTAAGTATCATTTAACCGTGCAACCGATCTCAGCGGTCCGACGTCGAACCACGTCACTTCAAACAATGCATTAATAATATCGATCTTATTGCCGCGTTTTAAAGGTGATTTTTGTACGTGTCGCTTTCGGTGGTCTGATTCGAATTTTAAATTGTACGAGCGTGTGTCGATAGCCATTTTTGATAACGTCTTATAAATCGATGAGCACCGGCTGCAAGCACGAAAAAGTGTCACGTTCCACCTGAACATGAGCGTGCAAGCGAGAGCGCGAAACAAGCGATAAAACCGTCTTCCATATTGAAAATACTTTACGGTAGACAGCGGCTTGCTCTGCCCTTGGCATTGCTGCATGGGCGACGGTTACTGCCTACAGGGGCAATAACAAAATAATTAAAAAATAGATTTTCGCCGACGGGTTTAGACAATTTAAAACTAGAACCTCACTTATTTAAAGTGAGGCCAAACTAATGATCACCGTAAGAAGATTCGTTTGAAATCGTTTGACGCTCGACAAAAAAAGACTCCGTCTGGGTATTGAACCCGGAACCGACCGTCGCAGAACGATTCAGATCAGCGAGGCGTAACCCGAAATCGTTTTGATAAATTAAAATGTATGTATTTAAAAAAAACAATACACGCACGTGCTTGCTATAGAGGTATACATTGACAAATGTTCTCGTGTAACTTCTGTGCTCTGTTTGTTTAGTGCAAGTCTTTTAACTTCTCCATCACGTAAAACTCCACCACGTTTGCCGCTAGGGGCGCTGTTCCAACTCCATACAAATTTGCGTTAACTCTCACGCGATCGGGAACGTTAAAAAACTCGGACTGCTGCCTTTGAGCTGCTAGGTTTCCTGCGCGCTCGGGTAGCTGTTATCAAATCCTTCTGGTCTGCCAGATATATAGTCCGTGCTCGCCCATCTGCCCTGGTGAAACTGGCAAAGCCGCCAGGCCGTCAGGAATACCTCCCTCCAAAATATAAAAACCAGGATAGCGCTACTCAACTCGCAACCTAAATCTCAGCTTACTGCCAAGCGTCAAATATGATTTCGACCTTGCGCGCCGTCTGCTTTTTCATTATATTACATTGAGTGCGTTCCAAAATTGATCGGCCGTCTGGTGTAGTAAGTGACATGGTCACTACACAGGGGGGTTGCGGGTTCGAATCGCGCCAAGGGAAGATATTTGTATGATAAATATAAATGTCTTTTCCAGGGATGTATATTAAATATATGTCTGTGTATAATAAAAATCTTACATTTATTTCCGTTATCTGGTACCTGTAACACAAGTTCTTTACGAACTTATCACGGGACAAGTTAACGTGGCGTGATTGTTAGTAAATATTTATTTATTTTAAAAAAGTACCTGGAATTAATGTTATCGTCAAAGTAATCATGACTAGTAAGAAAAGAGCCGTGATGATAGATAGCGTTACGAAGTCGTATTTTCGTAACGATAAGTAACGCCGTTACACGTTAGGTACTTACCTTATCGCTAGTACTTGATAAGGTTCATTTATCGCCTTAAACTACTTTAGTTCCTTTGTTTGCTTTAAGCTAACAGTATGCCGCATACTTGCATACTGTATGCGGAACATTTTTTTGAAGCGGCAATGTAATCTAAAGTACAGGCAGCTGTCGCGTGATATCCATGATTTTTATTAGTCGTAGGACGTCTTGTGAGTCCGCACGGGTGGGTAGGCGCCATCACCTCGTCTATTTCTGCCGCGAAGCAGTAGTGCGTTTCGGCTTGAAGGGCGGGGCAGCCGTTGTAACTATACTATGAGACCTTAGAACTTATATCTCAAGGTGGGTGGCGTATTTACGCTGAAGATGTCTATGGGCTCCGGTAACCACTTAATACCTTAGTATTTGCTTTTTTCCCCCTGCAAAATCATATATTTTTTTATTGGCTTTATCGCAGACGAGCATACAGACCACCTGATGTTAAGTGGTTACCGTCGCTCATGGACGTCAGCAATGCCAGGGGCAAAGCCAAGTTGCTGCCTACCAAAAATCACATGGAAAGAGCTTACGAGACAACAAATTAATGAACTTAATTTAGTTGCTTACCTCCTCCAATATAAATTGAGTTCTGTACCATAATCCGTGTACTTCTCTTAAGCTATTTAATAACTACCATCTACCCTCCTTTTTTACCTTAGCCTTGAGAGGCTATTTCAGCGTAACCTTAACTAGTAGGTGAGCTCACGGGGCTCAAACCTGACGACTTTGCTAACACGAACCCTAGCAAGAGCCGTGCTTCGCAGGATCTACCACCGGATCGGAAACGCGACCCACTGAGAAGATCCGGCGAGAAACTCAGTGGGCTGTGTCTGTGGGTTAATTTACTCGTCGAGCCCTTCGTCGCAAGTGACGGGTTCGAAGAGAACAATGACCGGGCCTACCCTCACACAAAACAATAGTAAATCTGCAATGTATAACGCGGTACGTGAATTAAAGGTGCGTAAGTTCGAAATTCGCAGATCAAACCTCACTTTTACGCGGCTGATGTTATTTTTCTGTGGCCTTAATAAGCAGACGAGCTAAAGCCCACTCTGTGTTAAGTTTCGTTGGTTGAAAGAGTCTTTCAACCTCATAATACGCCAAAGCACTACTTTTTCTTCTTCTCAGTGGTACACTCCTGGCGGAGTGGTCGTAGTTACGTATGTCTTAATGCTTCGTTGCGGCTTTTGAGAGACTTCTCCATCTCTCTCTATTGGTAGCGGTTCATGTACATTCAGTAAGGGAACACTTACGGCCGTTTTCAATAACCTATCTATCCCTAGTTTCGGTTACTAAAGATAGACAAATCTATTCTTTTGTCCTTACTTGCGTTCCAATAACCTATCGACGGATAGCAGTTCCTATCGGATCTGTCTATCTATCGTCGGGAGGACGGATAGCCTACAAAAGATAGAACGCTCATACAAATCGTGCTTACTCCCGTTTCAATATAAGTTTTAAGTAATTTGTAGTAGAACGAAACGTATCAAGAGGCTCGGATAGATCGGGAGGGAAGAAGCTATCTACTGTTGATTACAGAGAGATAGCACTTATCCGTGACTGTGAAACGCAAACCAAGGATAGATACGCTCTTGCTGATATTCGGAGATAGCCATCTATCCGTAATCTCAGATAGTTTATTGAAAACGGCCGTTAGTAGATGACTTAAGTCTGTCCACCTTGTGGGTGATCGGTCGCGAGACCGTTGACCGTCTACTCTTCCTTGAGCCACCAAACGTTCCAATGAGCTTTCATTACCAATGATATGTCGAAACATATTAAGGATTCGCAATTGCACAATCGACGAAAGCCTTTGATATGGAGCTCTTTGAGGATGGATACATTGGTGCAGTACTAGAAAATCATATTCCTCGTCGTCGGAGGATTTTAGGTTTTTTAAAAATAATTTCTTGACATCACACACAAATTTCCTTGAACAGTTTTTTTTTTATATCGCTATCGAGCAGTATCTCTTATCGTAAGATAGTGATGTACTCTTTAGATAAACGATACATTTCACATATTATTATTATAGTATGTATTTACGCATATGAATGTGTGGTCATATCAAACGTGTGTCTGTGTGCAGTACTATTATATTTTTTCATCAAAACGATTTCTTGTTAATTGGTATGTAGTGTTTTTGAAGTGAAAACTTCTTTAGAATCGTTGTGATTTCAAACCGGATGCAACGGAAAAAACGACAGGTAAGAGACACAAATACAAAAATGTGTAGGATGAAGCCAGCAAAGAATGAGACAGAAATATACATACTATTTAATACAGCGCCATCTGTGAGATTTTTTAATACTAACGTGTGTATGAAAGCTCTTGTAGTGAATTTTAATTTAGGATTATAAGTGAAATTAAAATATCAATTCACAGAGGGCGCTACCTTACAATTATTTACTAATGACAAAATTTTACATATACTTAAGACGTTTAGTATAATTGTATTTTAATTTTGGAAGGTTTCACTTCTACCACGTGTGAATTGCACACATGTATTTTTTTTTTCATGGCCATCCTTGTACCGCGGCTTCGCATGCGGACCGTATTTGATTTGTAAATCGATTGAAACAACGCGCAATGGACTACAACAGCCATGAAATTCATCGTAGGGTTAGTTCAATCTTAACACGTTACATCATTGCTCGAATGAAATTGAAATTGATGAACGCTGTGATTTTTTTTTTTTTTTTTTTTTTTTTAGTTTATTCTATACAGTAAGCTGTCGTAAGACATTCAACCGTAGTTTTGATAAAAAGAATTTCGGCGGTGCATGCACAATGTCCATTGACATGTCCATATCAATTAATCTACAGTAGATCTAGTAGATCTTGAGGCACTCTTCTTCTGAGTCTTCTAGTAGTCATTAGGTTGTCCATTAAATGCTTAGCAAGGTTATTCGGATGGGCTTCCAATCTTACACAATATGCTTTAGCTCGATGGATTACTTCATGTTTGACTTTTCTTATGGCAAGATCATAATGGATTCTTTCATTTGTAACATACCATGGTGCGTTCACTATCATCCTGAGCGTTTTTGATTGAAATCTTTGAAGTATTTCAATATTTGAGTTTGACGCAGTACCCCACAATTGGATGCCATATGACCAAATGGGTTTAATAACAGATTTGTATAGTAAAAGCTTGTTTTCAACTGACAGTTGAGACTTTCTATTAAGAAGCCAATACAATTTACGTATTTGCTGACCCACCGCAAGACGCTTGGTGAATATATGTTTTCTCCAAGTCAGTCTCCTATCCAGGTACATCCCTAAGTACTTTGCATTTTCAGATTGCGGGATCTCTATATTATTCAAGGTGACTGCGGGACAAGTTTGTCTTCGAGTGGTGAAAGTAACTTGTACAGACTTAGATTCATTCGCTTTGATACGCCATTTTTTTAGCCAAGTGTTGATATTATTAAGGCTGTTCTGTAGTTTATAAGAAGCTTCGTTTGGATCATCGTCCATGGTCATTATTGCGGTGTCATCAGCAAAAGTTCCCATTATCGTACCATCAGTTTCGGGCAAATCAGCTGTATACAATAGATATAAAGTGGGCCCAATGACACTGCCTTGGGGAACACCGGCATTAATTGAATGGAGAGGCGATATTTCATCGCCGTGTTTAACAAAATAATATCGGCTACTCAAATAAGATTCAATGAAAAAATAGAAGTTGGAAGGGATCTTCTTTTTAATTTTGAGTAAGAGTCCTTCATGCCAAACTCGGTCGAAGGCCTGAGATATATCTAGGAAGGCAGCCGTGCAGTATTTTTTTCCCTCAAAAGCTCTATTAATATATTCAACAAGTCTGTGAATTTGTTCGATTGTACTATGTTTCCATCTAAAGCCAAACTGATGATCTGGGATTAGTTTTTTCGTTTCAATAATAGGATTCAATCTTGCGAGAAACAGAATCTCCATGACCTTGGACGGTACAGGGAGCAAACTGATAGGACGATAAGATTTCACGTCCTCGCCACTTTTTCCAGGTTTAGGTATCATCTTAATTTGAGCTACCTTCCATAAGTGAGGCACAAACTTAAGTCTGAAAATAGCATTGTATAATTGGGTCAAGAAAGTAATTCCCTCTTGAGGTAACTCTTTTAAAATAGTTGCTGTTATTAGATCATATCCTGGTGATTTATTAGGGTCAAGATTCTTTATGACAGATCTTGTTTCGGATTTACGAATTTTTTTGAAGGGAACCTCAATAACATGCTCATTCAATTCCGATTCATTGGCAGGCATAGCCGAATTATCCATCGCATTTAGTGTAAATACATTATCCAGGTGTTCAGCAAAGGCCTTAGCTTTGTCTAGGTCGCTAGTGGCCCAAGTTCCATCAGATTTCCGTAGAGGAGGTTGGTGGTTTATAGGACGTTTAAGGTATTTGGTAGCCTTCCATAGCGAATAGTCTGTTTTCGATGTGGCATCCAGCTCTTGCATATATGTATTTGTTTTTTCGTTTCTCTCACGAGCCAAATGTATTTTCAATTTTGTAATACTGTAATTAAATATTTTTTTGTCATCAGGATGCCTCGTAGTTTGCCATCGTTTTCTTAATCGCCTTTTTTCTGATAACAACGTTTTGATTGAAAGAGAACATTGCGATGGTTTTACAATTGGTGGGGCGGGTGTCGCATGCCAAGCAGAATGTTGTACAACAAAGTTAAAATGTTCAACACCATCCGCAATGTCATCCTCTGTTTTTAGAGGTAGATTGATGTCCAAAGAGCCAGATACCAATACACGAAAGTAATCCCAATCGGTCCTGCAAGAATGCAGTCTACATGTTTTCATTTTCCTGGCTATATTTCGACTGAGCGTTATTATGACTGGGGAGTGATCAGATGAGAGATCAAAACTGGATGTACACTCTATACATGCATTATTGATGCCTTTTGTGATACAAAAATCTAACAAGTCTGGTACCTTCCTTTTGTCACTCGGCCAATATGTTGGCTCGCCAGTTGAACAAACATTTAATCTTAGTCGTTCAATGCAAGAAAGTAACTGTCTTCCCTTCGTTGTCACAGTTCGAGACCCCCAGCTTGTATGCTTAGCATTATAATCTCCACCAGCCATAAATCTATGTCCTAAGGAATTAAAAAACTTTTCATAATCTTCATTCTTAATGTTATGTTTTGGAGGGCTGTAAAGTGCCGATATGGTGATGGGTCCCACCCAGTCTTGAACAACGATGTTTGTTGCTTGTATTATATCAGTACAGTAATGAGATCCTTCATAGTGCTTGATGTTACTTCTGATTATAATTGCACTTCCTCCGTGGGCGGAGCCATCTGGGTGCATAGTGTGATACACATTATAATTTGGTATATTGAAGTAACTCATCTTGGTGAAGTGTGTTTCTGAGATCAGAAATATGTCTATTTTGTTTACTTCAATGTATTTTTTAACCTCTAAGGTGTGCTGTGACAGGCCATTGGCGTTCCATAAAACTATTTTGATGGAATCGAACTTGGTATAAGTTTTGTTGTTAGAGATATAATTAGATTAGTCATTGTTGTTAGTTGTGTCATTATCTGTTTCATCATATCCATTAACTCCCGTATGTCATTACTATTATTGTAGGTTTCATTATATTTATTATTTCCATTTGTATTATGATTGATTGTATTATGATTATAATTATTATTATTATTAGATGTAGGCATATTTTCTGATAAGTGAGCTGTTATTGGGTAGCCAGCTAACACTTCACTATATGTAGGGTTTCGCTGGCTGAGTTGAGGATTAGATTGTTGTTTAGACATTTTGTATGCAATCTGTGTCTTTTTCTTTTCATATTGTGATGGAAACCTGATTTTCTCTAACTCCCTATAGATGCTACATCCCTTGTAATTTGCAGGATGATTTCCACCACAAAGAACGCATTTAACATCATCAGATCTAGTTTTCCGACTACATTTGGCTGATAGGTGGTCTCCTGCACATTTTATGCATTTCGGACTCCTTCTACAATAGGTTTTAGTGTGACCATATTGTTGGCAATTTCCACACTGTGGTATTTCTCGTTTAGGTCTTGGAGGCTCAAATATTACTCTGCAGTGAAGGAGGGATTTTATGTCGTAGATAGATTTGTTATTTTCTTTCTGTTTGAGTTCCACCGTAAACATGGGTAAAGGTTCCTTAGTGATCCTGCGTTTAACATTCCAGATATTTGTACATTCATGCTCAAGGAGCGACAGAGCTTCTTTTATGTCCTCTGGATCAGTAGATGGATGCATATTTTTTAGCATCACTTTGAAGTTTCTGTCTTCCTTTGGTTTGTATGTATAAAATTCAGTTTTTTTGTTCTCAAGTTCTTTGACTATGTTTATGTAAGTATCAGGAGCTTTTGGTTGAATTTTAACACGTTCGTTTGGTAACACTTTAAGTTCATAACTATCATCTCCAACATTGTTTAAAAGTGTTATAAGAGGCTTTATATTGCTCACTCTGTCTACAAATATTGGGGGTGGTTTAGGTAACTTCACCACAGTATCGGTTTTATCCGTGGGTTCGCCGGGGCTATCAACCTCAAGATTAGCAAATCTGTTTGATGTAGAAAATGGATTTGAGAGCCAGTATGTATCAAGTTTTTTTTGCTTTAAAACTCCATGATTGTCCGGACTAGACCGTAGTCTTTTGCTTCTAAGTACGTCGTTCCAGTCTTCTGTCTGTTTATTAGTTGGCGTAGGTTGTGGTTTATTATTAAACATTCCTTTATGGAATATTTGTTGTGATAAAATTTTCGTTTTGTTCCTATCTTCATGGGATTGCAAAATTTTGCCCCCCCCAGAATCCGTGGGGCAGCCTGAGTTTCGCACTGGGCTCTGCTCAGAGAGGGATTCCCCAGCCTTGATACAAGAGCTGGAACCCTCCTGGGGTAGTTTGTTCTTAAATCTTGCTTCCATATTTAATTTTATTTATGCCTACAATCGGGCAGACGACCTAGCCTTTGGTGAGCCAACACCTATGTACAAGGCAGCACTTGGTTTGTTATTCGGAGTACCGTCTCCTAGACCAACAGCCAACCAAGGCTTTCGAGGATGGTCTCCCCGGGTCCAAGCTTTGATTAGAGTGGCGGCTCCTACTCGCCACTGACGTCCAAATGTCATTGGGTTTAGCACCGCTTTATAGAGACTTCCCCGCCACGAGAAATCCCGGTGCCCCTCGAAATGGACCGCTCAATTGTCCGCGACTGCACATGGCAGCTAGCATCCATATCTGGAAGCCGTTTCGCTATCCGCAACCTGCGACGCGCGTGGTGGCACAGAGCATGTGCCATCTGGGAATGGTGCCCAGACCACGAACGCTGTGATTGTATATTAAAATATGAACCTTATCTATGTTGAGATTTGGGCGATTTGGTCGTGCGCCGGTCGTTGCGACTTACTAGATTTTCCTGTGACTAAGCCACAGTCATAAATATCGTTATATTCTTGACTTCCTCGGGTTTCGGAGCCAACTAGATGTGAGTCTGCTGATCTCATACAGTGTGTATGTATACACACCTATCCACCTAGTACCTGCAGACTGGGTTAGCAGGGAAATGAAGAAAGCCATAGACGATTTTCTAAGCTAAGCAAGATCATTGTGCCCAGGGTATTATAAGGCGGATGTTGCGAATCCCATCGACTTTTTTTTAACTCTTTTTTTAACCTTAACTAGTAGGTGAGCTCACGGGGCTCAAATCTGACGACGATGCTAACACGAACCCTAGCAAGAGCCGTGCTTCGCAGAATCTACCACCGGATCGAAAACGCGACCCACTGAGAAGATCCGGCGAGAAACTCAGTGGGCGGTGTCTGTGGGAACGATGACCGGTCCATGTACTAAACGCCGGACCAAAGGCTGTCCGCTATCTGCTTCCAGCTTATCCTCGCGTGCTACGGTCACATCGCTCGTAGAGACCCCGATAACTTAGAGAAGCTGATGGTAGTTGGTCAGGTTGACGTGAGAAGATCACGCTGACGCTCATACAGCCGCTGATCAGATCTGGTAAAGATGCTCACCGGCCTGCCAATAACCGAGGGCCGTATGCTCGTCTGCCTACAAAGGCAATAAAAAAAAAACTTGCACGCGGTTAGCTCGTCGTGTCACGCGCCTGCTCTTTTTCCGCGCACTTTTAACGTACATTGTCGATTTTTTAACAAAAACGCAATCCAATTAGTTATTTTGCTACAAGGGCAATAAAAGAAAAATAACTGTTAAAAAATCGGTTGACAAACAGAGAAGACAGTGGTACTCAACTGTTTTGTCTTAGTCTATTTATACATATATAGAGATATGAGAGCGATGGCATTTCGTATCATGATGCCCTGCTCCACTTAAAACCAGAAAGGGCACGAGCTCCATAATCATCGGAAACCTGTCGTAATAGTGACTTGTTATGTAAAATTGAAAAATATTATAAAAGTCAGTTGCCGAACGTCCTTGTTATACATTATTTAATAAGCAACTTCCATTCATAGGAAGCGATTTTTGTGAAATTGGTGGACCAGCTCACAGCCCACCTGGGTGTTAAGTGGTTACTGGAGCCCATAGATGTCTACAGCGTAAATGCGCCACCCACCTTGAGATATAAGTTCTAAGGTCTCAGTATAGTTACAACGGCTGCCCCGCCCTTCAAACCGAAAGGCATTACTGCTCACGGCAGAAATAGGCGGGGTAGTGGTACATACCCGTGCGGACTCACAAGAGGTCCTACCACAGCTTCGAGATTAGTTGTAGAGTGACGTCGACAAATGAGTTTTTGTCTCGCTCGCACGTCGGCACCGTAACAGTGGCGTACCGTATCTTGGAATACGTTCTTTTTTTACAAGATCAAGGTCCAATACGTGAATCCACACTAAGAAGTTTCAAGTTCAATCGTGTCTGAATCGATTTTTGGCCCTTTTATTACTGACTAGCGACCCGCCCTCGCTTCGCTTCGGAAACATTAAAACACACATGAAACCAAAAAATAAAAATAAAAAAAATAATAAAAAAAGTAGCCTATGTTCATCAGGGACAATGTCGGCTTCTAATGGAAAAAGATTTTTTCAAATCGGTCCAGTAGTTTCGGAGCCTATTCGAAACAAACAAATCTTTCCTCTTTATAATATTAGTATAGAAGTATAGATAGCTGCGTTTTGATTAGAAAGAAATATAAGAAACTTACGCAAAACATTCCTATCTTTCGAACGAGTGAAAAACTGAATGTGAAAGTAAATATACAAAAGGCAACTTTCATATCATTTGTGTTGGTAAAAACGAGAATAATTATTAGCATTAGGATCTAGTGACGTAATTACTGGGTGTGTCGTTGTATTTGGTATCATACGACTAAGGACGCAGGTTTGAGTTTGGTTATTGAACAAGATTTCTAGGGCTTACCGGTTACCTGTTACAGGACCCACCTGCTGTAAAGTGGTCTCGGGAATGCCGCCATCTACCTTGACCGGTCATTATTCTCGTGGAACCCGTCGCTTGCGACGAAGGGCTCGACGAGTAATTTAACCCAGCCCACTGAGTTTCTCGCCGGATCTTCTGAATGGGTCGCGTTTCCGATCCGGTGGTAGATTCTGCGAAGCACGGCTCTTGCTAGGGTTCGTGTTAGCAACGTCCTCAGGTTTGAGCCCCGTGAGCTCACCTACTAGTTAAGGTTACGCTGAAATAGCCTCTCAAGGCTTATCAGATTAGGTGTACGTATTTCATACAAGAAAAATTGGTGTCTGCCTGCGGGGTTTGAACACCGGCACAGTCGCATCGCTTGATACGAACGCACCGGCCGTCTTATCTTTTAGGCTAAAATGACTTCGAGACCATACAGCTTAGACGCTATGATTAGTATAATTAGTATTTGCCACAGAATGTACTATACTTGAGACCTTAGAACTGATATCTCAACTTTACGTCGTAGATGTCTATAGGCTCCAACATCAGATGGGCTGTGAACTCGTCCACAGATCTAGGCAAAAAAAAATAATGTTACATTATATATATTGCGCAATGCTCTTTATCTAATAAACGTAACCCGATTATTGTTTAAAAAAATAAAATAAAACTGGATCATTGAACTCACTCAAAAGTAAGGTGTGTTTTGTTTTGAACGCGAATATAGATTACTGGTAAAGCGAATCAATCTATTAATGACATGTTTATCATTATTATCTGTAGGTTGATTAAATTACCTATCAATCATTGGTAAAAAGTTTATTTGGTAATCTGTACCTACGTGGTGTAAAAGAAAGCGATTGGTAGAAGCGAAGCAGAGAAGATAACGAATTTAGTCAATATCATTTACAAAGAAGACGGTAGTCATTTTCTCGGTAGAAAATTCTCATTATATAAGTAAGGTGGACAGATCAATTATTAATTTTAGGTTTAAATCTGTTTAAAACACAAACTATATGAAGTACACGAATCTTTTCAAAAATTTTCGCAATTTTCACATATACTGGTGGTAGGACCTCTTGTGAGTCCGCGCGGGTAGGTACCACCACCCTGCCTATTTCTGCCGTGAAGCAGTTAATGCGTTCCGGTTTCAATGGTGGGGCAGCCGTTGTAACTATACTTGAGATCTTAGAACTTATATCTCAAGGTGGGTGGCGCATTTACGTCGTAGAGGTCTATGGGTTCCAGTAACCATTTAACACCAGGTGGGCTGTGAGCTCGTCCACCCATGAGTCGACTATTATCAAAGCCGGCAATGTGACTTTTGGACAATTATTGGTAAATCAGAAAAACGAATTATTGACTTTGTATTCCATTGGCAGTCACAAAACTCTTCTGAACGACATCTTAGATAAATAACAGGTTAAGTATTAACCTTTATTTAATGCAGGTTTTGAACCGTATTCTTTGAAGGAGACGATTATATTCAAATCAATCTGTATTGACATATCAATAATATTTTTTTTGTCCAAATGCACAGATTTGCCACCTTTGATAATAGACGACTCCCATCTAAGCAATAAAAAAAAAACGTATTCAGAAAAATCCGTCCAAAAATGTTATGTTCCCGTAAATCTGTCCGAAATTTTGCAGGCATTTACCCCTCGATCGCGATGACGCGATATTTATAATTTACAAAAAATATCTTATCACTAAAAAGGCTAGGTAGGACAAACAGGAAACTATGTCTGTTTGTCAAATCTAAAAATAGTATAACTTTAAAAACACATTTATCTCTTTATCCGATCGATAAAAGGTGTTTATTTAGCGAAATCGTGTTCATTGATTTAATCCTTTATCAAGGACTAGCGGCCCGCTCCGGCTCCGCTCAGGTCTTTAACAAAAATTTCAACGATATTTGACGTTTTATTATTTTTTTAAATTAAAGAACACTTATTGCGGCATAACTATAACAGTTCTACAAAAAAGTCTACAATAATGTGTTCTACAAAGTTGTAGGACATTATTTTATTCTATCATTAATAGTTTTCGCAGGGCACACGATTTAAAGGTAATTTTTTTTACACCTTGGGTTACATTATAGTAGTTTTAGTAAGGATCCCTAATTTTTTTCCAAAAAAGATTATCTAAGCCTATGTCAATCGGAAATAGTGAAGCTTCCAAACAGTACGAGGATTTTTCAAATCGGTTCAGTAGTTTCGGAACCTGTTCAATACAAACAAACAAACAAATCTTTCCTCTTTATAATATTATTATCCGTTATCAATGATACGCACGGCGGATGTGTCGGTATCAGTTTCTTAACTAAAATCGTTCACAACAGGAAACGCCGAATGATTTTGTTTATTAGCTCGATACGATTTTGGACCTGATCTTGGGAATTTGTCGAGGCCAAATTCCCAAGATCAGGGACCCGTCCGACCCGTCTATCTACAATCTGTATGCAGCGTCTCCTCAAGTACTTCGGACACGTGGCCCGACAAAATCCTGAGAACTTGGAAAAATTAATAGTTGTAGGTCACGTGGAAGGAAAGAGAAGTCGAGGAAGATTGCCAACCAGGTGGACGGACACTGTCAAGGAGGCCACAAACACCAGCGTCCCGGGCGCCATTAAGCAGGCCGAATGCAGGCAACATTGGAGGAAGCTGGTGCAAAAACTGGACCAAGGTGGTCACGACCCTCAGTGATGAGGAAACGACAAAGAAGAAGAAGAAATTAATTGAAGCTAAATGATAAGAAAGATAGTAAAATAGTCTGTGCTAGGCGCTAGATATCAAAGGGTTAAAGTTGCTGCTTCTCTCACCAAAGCCATTATTAGAAGAGGATGATAGGTCCCATTTTGCGGGCCGCGCTAGGTAAGACAGTGCCTATTTTCTTCCTACCTAAGTTGGTAGCCTTAGAGGCTTGTTCCAGCGTAACCGAGCCAGTAGGTGAGCTCACGGCTCTAACCTGAGGACGTTGCTAATACTAGCCCTAACAAGAGCAGTGCTTCGCAGAATCTACCACCGGATCGGAAACGCGACCCACTGAGAAAATCCGGCGAGAAACTCAGTGGGCTACATTCTCGATTCTGCGGATAGAATGGAAAGCAGTCGACGTCGCCCAAAACACGTCATTTCGGATCCTCCCGATCCACTAACGGTGCTTTTAGGTACCTCAAACCGTCGAACCCGTCGCTTGTGACGAAGGGCTCGACGAGTAAATTAACTAACAGACACAGCCCACTGAGTTTCTCGCCGGATCTTCTCAGTGGGTCGCGTTTCCGATCCCGTGGTAGATTCTGCGAAGCACGGCTCTTGGTAAGATTTGTGTTAGCAACGTCGTCCGGTTTGAGCCTCATGAGCTCACCTACTAGTTAAGGTTATGCTGAAATAGCCTCTCAAAGCTAAGGTAAAAAAAAAATTGGGCCTAAAATTGCCTAAACAAAATAATAATCTAGTCGTGAACTTGTGATTCGTCTTTACATGGAACACGGTACGTATAGAGAATCCCTTGGCCTAAAACTTACATAATAACATAGAGTAGTTTGTATGTCCCTTGAGATATACAGGTATGGAGATGATAACCTTCGCCTTGAATACAGAGGTCAACAAACGCGCTCGATTATAACTCTTATTGCCTACCGATAAGAAACGTTATTGGTTTAAATGTTTATTTGGTGTGTTTACATGGATTTAGGCCGCGTTCCATAATTGAATCGCGATGAAGAAAAAAAAAAATTGTAGTGCACGAATGATTGCATAACATTCAAACTCGGAAAACACTTTCTAGTCGCTCCTTGAACTTGTGAACACAGTTGCGATTTAAACAGTAGGTTTGTTACGATATTTTTTTTATGAATTCACGACTATTTTATGTTTACATTGTGGACGTTATTAAACGTGGTCTAATGATGTATCCGTGATCAAAGCGCTTGCAACACGTTGAAGTTTTAACACGTTTTAAGTCGTCGTAGCCTAAAGGATAAGACGTCCGGTGCATTCGTATCTTGCGATGCACCAGTGTTCGAATCCCGCTGGCAAGTACCAATTTTGCTAATGAAATACGTACTTAACAAATGTTCACGATTGACTTCCACGGTAAAGGATAACATCGTGTAGTAGCAAAATTATAATTTGCGTAATTACTGGTGGTAGGACGTCTTGTGAGTCGGCACGGGTAAATACCATCAGTCTGCCTATTTCTGCCGTGAAGCAATAAGGCTTTTCGATTTGAAGGGCGGGGCAGCCGTTGTAATTATACTAAGACCTTACAACTTTACTCATGTCGCGAGGTGGGTGGCGGCATTTACGTTGTAGATGTCTATGGACTCCGGTGACTACTGAGCATCAAGTAGGTCGTGAGCTCGTCCACGCACCTAAGCAATCAAAAAAAAGCTTGTTAGCTCGTAAAAATCAAATACTTTAAAAACTGCATTACTATTTTCGAATGCGCTGTGCACCCACGGGCGGCGTATCTCTAAATAAAATGCAAGATGGCGTACGCGATGACGTCACAGGAGTTCTAGATCTGCTAATTTTTGTATCTCATCCTTGACTTTAGCGCGAATTTTAAATCTGGAACGTTTTATTTTTATTTGTTTTTAAAATTACAATTACGTAGGTAACGCGCCCGTGACTTCGGTCATTTCTCGTTACGTTGGCAATGCGTTTTTTCTTGTTCATTGTCATTGTAATGTTGCCTATTGACATATAAATATAAAGAATATTTTAGTTATTCTGAAGTACAACTTTTTTTTTTCAATTGGCGGTTAATCGATGATCAAACTGACTGTCCACATGCTGTTAAGTAAGTGGTTAGCGGAACTAATAGACAATTAGAACGTGAACATCGCTACCCACCTACCTCGAACCCTGAATCGATTGCCGAAACGCCTGTCCGATCCCTCAAAACGTGACAGCTCTGTGGCAGTATAAGGCGGGATCGCGGTGACTACCTGTAAATATAAAACAACATTTTGATTGGTGTTCCAATGCAATATGCATCAAATCGAAATCAAATAGTCAAGGTAGACGAGCTTACAGCCCACCTAATTTTAAGTGCTTACCGGAGCCCATAGACATCTACAACGTAAAAGCCGCCACCCACCTTGAGATGTGAGTTCTATTCTAAGGTCTCAGTATAGTCAGTATAGTTATTTTCAAGTATTTCGAATATTTAATCTATGCAATAGCAAAAAATGTAATGACAATGTAAACCACTGACATAAATCGTCATTGTGGTTTTAATTATTTTTTTTACTGGTGGTAGGACCTCTTGTGAGTCCGCACGGGTAGGTACCACCGCCCCGCCTATTTCTGCCGTGAAGCAGTAATGCGTTTCGGTTTGAAGGGCGGGGCAGCCGTTGTAACTATACTTGAGACCTTAAAACTTATATCTCAAGATGGGTGGCGCATTTACGTTGTGTATGTCTATGGGCTCCAGTTACCACTTAATACCAGGTGGGCTGTGAAGCTCGTCTGCACAACTAAGCAATAAAAAAAATAAAGTTGAATTACATAATCTTAAATACTTCAGAATATATTTAGCCGACTTCAAAAAAAAAACAGACGAAGTTCAAACAATTGAATAGATTTTTTTTGTATGTGTGTTCACACGTGTGGTCCCATTTATATTTTACGAATTTTGTTGAAGTCGGTTTTCTTGGTTTTTTTTTTTTCTATTATATCTTAATTATGCCTGTGATTAGGTAAAATAAGATTCGTAATTAAGTCAAAGGTCAAGGCCCGAAGTGATATCAAACATTATGTATAAAATAACCTCAAATGAAAAAGATTGAGTTATTTAATCGGTGTCTCAAGCGGAAACGCGGCGATCAGTTGAGACGACTAATCATCGGTTACAAGGTCGACTGACGAGAAGCGTTCATGTGGAAAATTGAAAGAAAAAAAAAAGTATACAATTTTTTTTTCTTTTTTTTCGTTTTTATGAGATCGAGTCCTTAGTGAAATAAAACCTTTTTTATTATTTAATCATTTTATTTTACTAATACAATTTGACGCATCTATCTATCTATCTATAAATGAATTGCTGTTCGTTAGTCTCACTAAAACTCGAGAACGGCTGGACCGTTTTGGCTAATTTTGGTCTTGAATTTAAGTTTATGTTATACAAAAGTTTAGGTCTTTTATTTATCGATTGAGGCACTACGAAGTCTGCCAGGTCAGCTAGTAATTAATAAATTGACTTGTACTTATTGGTGTTCAGTCTAGGTTTCATATCGAGCAGTGAAAGGTAATTTGGTTAAAGCGAAATTTTTGCAGCTTTACATGAAAGCCAATTAAAGTTTAAAATTTTAGAATAAAATATCGTAACAAAAAAACACGCACATCTAAGCAATAAAAAAAAAACTGCCACTTGATTTTCTAAATTTTCAAAATTATACAAAATAGTTCTTCCTGCTCGCAGTCAATCCCGAAACAGTAACAGAGATACGCGGCCGATATAAGTACCGTATGGTACCTTAATCTCAGTAATGTCTCAATATCGCACTGGTGATTTGAAAATAATCATTAACCTCCACTAATAATACAAATACTCGAACAACCTGTGATCCGAGGTCACGATTTTTTATTTTTATTGCTTAGATGGGTAGACGAGCTCACAGCCCACCTGACGATAAGTCGTTACTGGAGCCCATAGACATCTATAAAGTAAATGCCGCCACCCACCTTGAGATATGAGTTCTAAGGTTACAATGGGTGACCCACCTTTCAAACCGAATCGCGTTACTGCTTCACGGCAGAAATAGGCAGGGCGGTGGTACGTACCCGCGCGGACTCACAAGGGCACTTTGCAAACTAGATGTTATTATTATCACTATCTTAAATCCCTTAGAAAGGTTTAAATTAAAATAAATTAATCTATTTATTATTTGTTCGCAGACCGTACGTCGGAAAGTATACGAAAAGAAGAAAAAAAACAAACACAAAATTGATGGACTTAAATCTATAAATTAAGCTCAAAAAAAAACACTTAATTATAAGTCAAAATGTCACATCATTTGGTGACAGTTTGCATGTTTTGTCTACTGTGCGCCGCCCACACTTGCGGCTCCCACGTGGACATACAGACAGATGGAGTCTCGGCACACGAACCGAGGCTCGAGACCACGGACCACATGCCCCTCGAATTAGAAGAGAAAAGGAGGCTGGATTCGAGGAACCGCTACCATCAGAAGCTTCAGAAGATCAGACAGAAGGATCGCTTGAAGAGGGACGCGAAGAATGTCGACCCTGAGTTGTATGTAGCCCAGATATTCGGCATGTACGGGGACGCCGCTAGTATGACCATGAACCTGACCGGCTTCAACAAGATGCTTGAAGAGCTAGACCTGCATAAGCTGATCGATGGTGGCCAAACGACCGACAGCACGGCCTACTTCCACGTTCAGACGTCGAAGGATGAAGAAGTTGTCAGCGTGAGTCGTATTTTTGTACATAGTAGTAGTTCTATTTTTTCAGCTGGAAAGGCAAAGGTATCCCAAAACATGCAGCCTAAACTTTTGTATAGTATTCTTTTTTTATTTTATGAAAAGTGATTCATTTGAAACATTAATCAATTGGCATTTAATTAAAAGTTTAAATGTAATCTAAGTAAAATGGTGGTTATTTAGTGGACTTTTTGGAAGATCCCGAGAAACTATGTTCAGTAGCTTTGTTTCATTTTCCCACATTTGTTCACTTTAACAGATACTAAAAAGTTAATAAACCACCGTTATTACACATTTAAACCTGAATAAACACTAAATAGAGAAAATAAAACAATTATCATTCAGGGTGCGAGTTTCGCCACCATCACTATAGATTATCAATCGAGGAAAAGTAACCAGCCAAGGTCCTTAAAACCAACAGCTAATACTGCAAAGCTAATAAAAGCTAGTGCTTCCGTATAGCTTTAACGTTATTCCAATGAATTTGAGCTCCAACCTTAGCTTTGGTTTTATCGATCCTTATGAAAGAAAAGATTTCATGGTATTTAAAAATTTTGATTGCAGTGCGTTAACAGTTCAGAACTGGTTACAACGGTGAACACGAGGTTAAAGCCCCACGACCATGGCCACGGTCACGAGGATCACACCCACAGCGACCACGACCACGAACTCCTAATATCCAAAGACACGTTGAGGTCAGTCTGTCCAATATTGCTGTACCAGAAACTAGCAAACACGTCGATAGAACGTTCTGGATGCGTCAAAGAAACGAATCTACTGGTTCGCCACCACCGAGACTTGGAAGAGAAGGAGAACGCGTACACGAAAAACATGTTCGCGGTCTGGCTGTATTCATCCCTGAGCATAACCGCGATCAGCGCCTGTGGTCTCCTAGGCGTGGCGGTCATCCCTGTCATGCACAAGACTTATTATAACCATCTGCTGCAGTTTCTGGTGGCTCTGGCCGTAGGGACGCTGTGCGGGGACGCCTTGCTGCACCTGATGCCTCACGCGATGAGTCCCATGCACGACCACGAGGGCGGTGGACATGCGGTGGCGGAAATGTCGCACGACGACGGAATGTGGAAGGGATTCGCCGCCATGCTGGGCGTTGTGTTCTTCTATTTCACAGAGAAGGGATTAACGGTTGTCGTTGAGTGGAGGAAACGCAGGCAGAAGTTGGAGGAAGACAAACTTCCGACCAGAGTGCGCGTCCTTAAGGACGAGACGGTCGGGGGATGTTCGGGTGGTTCAAAAGCTCCCATAACGAACACAACTTCGAACAGTCTCATGAAGATCTTTAAGCGGGACGAAAAGGGAGATCCCACAACGAAAACTTGCAAGCACAAATACTCTGAATATCCTTATTGTTATGATGAAATCGATACGGATACTCACGACGAGCACCATCTGAGGGACGGTATACCGCCCAGCCCTAAAGCGAAGCACAACTCCGTAAGCGTGGTCTCGTCCAACGCCCTCAATCCTGAGGGCAAAGAGGAACCCACAGCCAAGGACTGGCTGCTGAAAGCCGAGACCACTCCTGCTGTTGTCGAAATGAACAATATCAAACACAAAGAAGACGGGTCCAAGGATCTGAAGGATGGCGGCAGTTACACAGTTATATTGAGGTCAGTGTTTGTAGCTGTTTGTCAGTATCGGTACAAATGTAATGGTGGTAGGACGTCGTGTAAGTCCGCGTGGGTAGGTACCCTCCACCCTGTCTATTTCTGCCGTGAAGCAGTAATGCGTTTCGGTTTGAAGGTTTGGGCAGCCGTTGTACTACTATACTGAGACCTTAGAACTTATATCTCAAGGTGAGCGGCGGCATTTACGCTGTAGATGTCTATGGGCACCGGTAACCACTTAACAGGTGGGCTGTGAGCTCGTCCACCTATCTATGCAATAAAATAATAAAAATATTAAAAAAAAAGTTTCTGCATGATCGCGCTGTTTCAAGGGCACAGTTTGATACGCCATTAAACTTTTTTTAAAACCATTTTAAACTTTAAATGACCCCCCCTCTCCTCCCTGTAAATTCGTAAAAATATCGCTCAAACCAAATTTCCTTTCACGCCTCGGTATATTATAAGTAATGGTAGGATTCCGGCATACATAACAAAAAGACAGTTTGTATTTTTTGAAGACTACCCCCTAATTTACGAGACTGATGTGTTCCAACAGGGAACATTCTAGAGCGCACCACGGTCACTCCCATGCCCATGGGCACGTGCACGCTCCACCGTCGTCGATAGCGTCCGTGGCCTGGATGGTGATCATGGGTGACGGCCTCCACAATTTCACAGACGGCATGGCCATTGGTGAGCTTTGAAATAACTAGCTTCGACTTTAGCATCATTCAACGCGACGAACTTATTGAGGCTTATGCGAAATTTGAATTCTGTATTGACACACCAATATTTATAACATAACTAGCTGACCCGGCAGACTTTGTAGTGCCTCAATCGATAAATAAAAGACCTAAACTTTTGTATAAAATAAACTTAAAACAAACAAAAGGAATCCGTCGGACTGGGGACACATCAAAGGGAAAACAAAATTGTTATTTTTATTTAATTCCGAGCATTTTCATATTTATCTACATTTTAAACCTTCTCTGGACTTCCACAAATAATTCAAGACCAAAATTAACCGAATCGGTCCAGCCGTTCTCGAGTTTTAGCGGGACTAACGAACAGCAATTCATTTTTATATATATAGATAATTAGTAAAGTATAATCCACCCACACATCGCCCTGTCTATTTCTGCCGTGAAGCAGTATTGCGTGTCGGTTTTAAGGGTGATGCAGCCGTTGTAACTATACTGAGACCTTGGAACTTATATCTCAAGTTGGGTGGCGGCATTTACGTTGTAGATGTCTATGGGTAACCACTTAACATCAGGTGGGCCGTGAACTCGTCCACCCATCGGTGCATAAAAAAAACCGCTTCAATAGCCAACTGAAATTGGTAAGACGAAACTGGATATCGGTAATTAATATATCATAGCCGCTACGGGTTGCTGTTCCAACTTCATACAAGCACTGAGTTAACTTTTACGCTATCGAGAACGTTAAAAAACTCTCACTAAGCACATAGACTGTGGAAGCGGCCGGCTCGCTAAAAATTTAATGTTGATAAAGCCCACTGAGTTTCTCGCCGGATCTTCTCAGTGGGTCGCGTTTCCGACCCGGCGGTAGATTCTGCGAAGCACGGCTCTTGCTAGGGTTCGTGTTAGCATCGTCGTCAGGTTTGAGCCCCGTGAGCTCATCTACTAGTTAAGGTTACGCTGAAATAGCCTCTAAAGGCTATCAGATTAGGTGGATGAATACAATTGTGCGTCTCTCGTTACACAGGCGCAGCGTTCGCATCCAGCATAGCAGGTGGATTCTCGACCGCCATCGCGGTGCTCTGCCATGAACTTCCTCACGAGCTGGGTAAGAAACTGGATCTGGCATTGTTGTGCGTCACAATGAGACTGGTTGTTCAAATATTAGCGCATTATTTTTGCCTTTATTTAATCGACTTCAAAAAAAGTGGTTCTCTATACTGGGATGATTTTTTAAATATCTATTTTTTTTATCTGACAACCCTCTGGCATCCTTGTCGAATAGTCAGGGTTTTTCTGAAATAGAAAAAATAAACATTCTGAACGATCAAATTAAATCTTAAGCTACGTTTCTGTGAACATATTTACTAAACGCTGCAAACAGTACTTAAAGGAGAACAACGTCTTTCGTAGCTACGTTTGACAGCTGTCAAATTTGACACGTGTCATCGTGATGTTTTTTTGTTACATCGTTGATGTTAATTAATACGCTTTTATTAGCTTCAGACGTATGTTAATATGTAACGGAATCTTTGAACATGATTTTGACCCCCTTCAAAACGTCGGATTAACTCGAAATTTGGCATATTTATTAAGGACCGATGACAATTCAATATTTTAAAAAAAATTGAAAAAAAATTGAAATTCATCTAACTGAAAATTAAATAATAGTTTCAAAAACAAAAAAAAAACGCTTTTATAGAAAATCCAACAAAAAAGTAGAAAATAAAAAAAGCTTTTCAGGATATTATCAAAATAACCCTTCTACTCATATCTGTTCATAAAATATTTATAACTACTGTTACCATGCACCCCACACTTTATTTTACAATAAAATCATTTTTCTTACTCTATTTTTAATTTAAATTTATTAAAATTTATTTTCTATTTTTTTTGTTTTTTTTTAAACTATTATTTATTTTCAAATATCGTTTTCAGGCGATTTCGCGGTGTTACTGAAGGCGGGCATGTCTGTTAAGCGTGCTGTCTGCTACAACATACTGTCGTCGGCTCTGTGCTTGGCGGGGATGGTCTGCGGGGTCCTGGCCGGGCACGCCCCCTCGGCAACCAGGTGGCTATTCGCAGTGGCAGCTGGCATGTTCCTCTACATAGCCCTCGTTGATATGGTAAGTTCGATCACAAGCGAATCCCGATTGTGATGCGTGGGTGGCGCATTTACGTTCTAAATCTCTATGGGCTCCAGTGACCACTTAACACCAGGTGGGCTGTGAGCTCGTCCACGCAACTAAGCAAAAAAAAAAACATGAACTCGTGGCTTAAAGGATAAGACGTCCGGTGCATTCGCGTTGAAGCGATGCACCGGTGTTCGAATCTCAGGCGGGTACCAATTTTTCTAATGAAATACGTACTCAACAAATGTTCACGGTTGACTTCCACGATGAAGGAATAATAACATCATCTAATAAAAATCAAACCTCTCATTTGCGTAATTACTGGTGGTAGGACGTCTTGTGAGTCCGCACGGGTAGGTACCACCACCCTGCCTAGTTCCGCCGTGAAGCAGAAATGCGTTTCGGTTTGAAGGGTGGGGCAGCCGTTGTAACTATACTGAGACATTAGACCTCATATTTCAAGGTGGGTGGCGGCATTTACGTTATATATATTTAGGGGCTCCAGTAACATAACACCAGGTGGGCTGTAAGCTCGTCCACCCATCTAAGCAATAAAAAAAAAAACCTGCGACATTAGTGGACTTTATCTTTTCATCCAAAAACCCCTCAAATGTAGTTACGGTATCACCATTTTTGTCTAATTCTGCCGCGATGGAATGCCCCCCATGATAATTTTGAAAAGAAAACAATAACAAAAATTTAACGGTCTAAAGAAGTTTCACTTCAATATATACTTTTTACTCACAAAAGTTTCATTTTTACCCCCCAATATTTCATTTTATACCTCATTTGGGGTAATTTACCTCGGTTCCCCGACCGCTGGACTAAACCCTATCGGTTCTACGGAGACCGTTAATTGTCTTAAACCACCCCCACAATTCAATTTGAGCAAATCAAACATTTCATCATGTTCGTTCGCAGATGCCTGAACTTAGCACGTCTCACAGCAACGAGGGTACGCTATGCCAATGTGTGCTGCAACTGATGGGTCTAGCCAGCGGCATCGGTATAATGCTGGTCATCGCTCTATACGAAGACGACCTCAAAAACCTGTTCGGCTGAAAGTGAAAGTGCCAATTTTAATAAAAATCGATCGTTGCCATACGAGAAAAAAACGTTCTAAAGATCAAACAAAATACCGCAAATCTTAAATTTGTTTTTCTCGTCTGGCAACCTCGCTCGTTCGAAGACTCCAAAGAAGACAATGTGATCGTTAAATGTTTAAGAATTCCAAGTGCTGTTCGACCCGCGTGCCTAATGTTCCGTTCGGAGACGTCAAAGTGACAGCTGTCAGTTTGACGTTTATCCCACTGACAGTTTGTGAGCGTGTCTGACTGACCTCGGCGTGTGTTCCTTTTTGTTTACGCAATTTTAACAACGGCAATTAAGGAAGACCTTTGAGTGAATCTTAATAAGGAGTCCCTTCTTTATAAAGGACTAAGAACTGTTCAGTGTGTTCCTTCCGTAAGCGAAAGCATGAATTAAACTTAAAAGTATTACTTACTACTACTTACAACTATATTAATTTTAATTTAAAGTGTCTACATATAAATTTTTTTTTTTTTGTATTTTTAAAATCGAAACAAAAATAAGTTTTTCGTAAATGTAAATATTTTAATGATAAATGTACTTAAGATTAATGATACGTTCACAGTGGATAAATAAATAAATATACATATATATATATACTTATATATGTAAATTAAAATCATAATGTGTTTTATGTGCGGCCTAATTAACAAATGTGAATCTTCTTTAGTGACAAACCGTAATTAACTTGAATAATTATTAACTAATTAACTAATTGGACAACGGATATTGATTCTTAAAAGTGATAATGAATGTTAACAATATTAAAATTAGCTCATTGACTAAAATGAATTGATTTTAACATTTTTCAACAATGCATAAAGCATCAGTGGTTGGCTTGTCGTTTCTTTGGCCCCAAATGACGTCAGACATAATATGTGATTGTAATAAAAACATTTATTTAAATATACTTTACAAGGCAAATAATTTATTATAAAAAGAAGAACATAATATTCCTAAATAACCTGAAAGTACAATACTTACTTACTACTTGATTGTAATTGTGCAAAACAATAAGCTGTTCCCTATTTTGATTTGAAGCATAAAGCTGGTCTAAATTGAAGATCAGGTTCAATTCTAAAGTTTGACCAGACAGTGATGAAGAAAAATCTTTATAATCTGACTGTATCGGTGGTGTAGTAGCTAGCATCCTTAACTGTTGGGCTGAGGGTCATCGGGTCGATTCTGATATTGAGCAAACATCTGTGCAATGAACAGACTTGTTTGCTCTTTGACTGGGTGCTTAACCATATACTCACATATCACACATATGGTGCAATAACTTATGTGAAATTATGTAATCGCCATCGGAGTAGAGTTCATCCATACTACCTGGAGCCGCTGCGGTCATCCACAGTGCGTTTCCAGAGATCTTTTTTGCCACGTACCATCCGGCTATGGAATGAGCTCCCCTCCACGGTGTTTCCCGAACGCTATGACATGTCCTTCTTCGAACGAGGCTTGTGGAGAGTATTAAGCGGTATGCAGCGGCTTGGCTCTGCCCCTGGCATTGCTGAAGTCCATGGGCAACGGTAACCACTCACCATCAGGTGGGCCGTATGCTCGTCTGCCTACAAGGGCAATAAAAAAATAATAATAATAATTTTCCTGGAGAAACGTTGGAAAATTCAACATCTTATATAAGTTCTGCTAGGCTATAGAAATGAAATGATAATATTTTAACTTCATCAGTAAAAGTAAACATCTCGCTCTTCTCACTAATAAGTGAAGCAGTAATGCGTTTCGGTTTGAAGGGTGGGGCAGCCGTTTTAACTATACTGAGACCTTAGAACTTGTATCTCAAGGTGGGTGGCGCGTCTACGTTGCAGATGTCTATGGGCTCCAGTAACCACTTAACACCAGGTGGGCTGTGAGCTCGTCCACCCATCTAAGCAACAAAAAAAAACTATTAAAAATGCATTTTCTCATACTCAAAAAAACCTAACCCTAAATCCTTTTCCGACTATCGACCTATATCCATTCTTCCTTTCCTATCTAAAGTCCTTGAACGCCTTATCCATAACCAGTTGAGTTCGTTCCTTAATAGTCATGATCTCCTGAATCCCTTTCAGTCCGGTTTTCGTCCTGGCCATAGTACAGTCACTGCTCTGGTAAAAATCACCGACGACATACGCCTGGGTATGGAAAACGGTCAGTTAACTGTGTTGACACTGCTGGACTTCAGCAATGCATTCAATACGGTTGATTTTGACATACTACTTGCCGTTCTTCGCTCCTTCAACATATCTCCAACTGTGATTGAATGGTTTCGTAATTACCTGTACGGACGCCGACAGTGTGTTCGCCTTGGTGAATCGATTTCATCTTGGTGCAATACATCTGCCGGAGTGCCTCAGGGTGGCGTTTTATCTCCTCTTTTGTTTTCTCTTTTCATTAATTCAATATCTTGTAATCTCACTTCGTCCTACCACCTTTATGCAGACGATCTTCAGCTGTATTGTCAAGCTCCACTTCCTCAGTTACATGATGCTATTCGAACTATGAATAGCGACTTACACGTCTTATCTGAGTGGAGTAACGCGTACGGCCTTAAACTGAATCCAACAAAAACGCAGTGTATAATTGTTGGCAGCCAAAGGACATGCAGTAAGATAGAGTGGACACATCTTCCCCAATTGTCTCTTGACGGGATAAACATCCCGTTTAGTGACACCGTTAAAAATCTTGGTGTTATCATTGACCGCAGTTTGTCATGGGGACCACAACTGGTGTCAGTCAGTCGCAAACTATTTTCCTCTGCAGGTTCCTTACGTAGGTTGCGTAATTTTCTTCCAACATCTACTAAAATTGCACTTGCACAGTCTCTGTTACTCCCCATTATTGATTATGCCGACGCCAGCTATCTTGATCTAACCGAGGCCCAGCTAAATAAACTTGAGCGGCTTCAAAATTTTATCATAAGGTTTATATTTGGTTTACGCAAATATGACCACGTCTCTGAGTATCGAGTTAAGCTCAAGTGGCTTCCTATTCGTTATCGCCGGAATGTTCATATATTGTCTCTTCTTTACAGTGTCCTGTTTAATTCCTCGTCCCCGCGCTACCTTCAGGAACGTTTTGATTTCCTACATACTGCAAGCTCTCATTCACTCAGGTCATCGGAGAATTTAATGCTGAAGTTTCCGGCTCACGGGACGTCACTTTATGACCATTCCTTTGCGGTTGAGGCTGTCCGTTTATGGAATGCGTTACCCTTAAGCGTTAAACAATCTTCCTCGCCGGAAATTTTCAAGTCCAGATTGAAATCGCACTACTTTGCTTCTATGATATAACTGTATAAGTTCCTACTTCTTTTGTATTTTATCTAGTATATTTTTAGTATTTATTTGTATTTAATCGTATGTAAGTTTATCTTATATGGTATTTATTTTTCACATGTGTATTTAAGTATATATTTTTATGTAAGTTTATTAAGATATAGCACCGTCCAGTTAACTTATTCCTCTCCCTGCAAGGTTGCCTGGAAGAGATCGCTTTCAGCGATAAGGCCGCCGATTTATATACCTACTTTTGTTTTATTACTTTACTGTGTACATATTAAGGTGTTATATAAATAAAGAGTTATTATTATTATTATTATTATTCAGTAGTAATAAAAATTGCTTAAGTGACTATAGTATAGTATGTGCGATATATCTATATACTCACATATTTAAATGTACTAGAGGTCCCGCAGTAGTCGAAATTCGACTATAATGGAATTGTAAGTTTGTACACTATTATGATTGTCTTTTATACTTCTATAATCATAATTTCGCCAAGGCTACACTATAGAAAAATATGAATAAAGACAAACAATATTTAATCCATTCTCAATTTGACAACAGACGTCAAGAACAAAAGTTTGACAATAAATAGGATGCATGCGTGTGTGCGTCAAATACATGGTATGTAGTGTGTGTAATGTTTTCTTTATTGATTTAATGTATCTTTTATGCATTATTTAAAAAAAAGATTAACATTGTGCACTTCTTCTCTATAAGTGTGGAAAATTTCATACTACTCTGTCCGCGCAATTTTGGTAAAAAGGGATACAAAGTTTTTGCTTCACGTATTAATATATTTAAATGTATATAAATGTTCATATCAGACTGGTACCTGTATATAGTACATTCCTTACAGGGATTCCTAGTTTGGGCTCGGAAGACTGGGTATGGCTTGTCTTGGTTAATTAGCAGTGAATCTATATCGCTGTCTCTCTCAAACCTGGTGACGTCAGACGTTATTATACCTGTCTTCTTGTTTGTTAAGCATCAATCAACCTTGCATTCGATTTCAAAAAAATGGGGTACCTCAATGCAATTAGATTTGATGCTTAACACTAATCATACCAACGCTTACTGGTATCTATTTCTATCACAGCGGGTAGATACGACATATATCACTCAAAATAAACAAAACAAAACCACAAAAGTATAATAACTGTAGATTAATTGGTAAGAAATAGTCATGACTCAAGATGGGTCATTTGACCCATTGTGGTATGGTTAGTGTTAATTGTAAAGCTTTTGGGTTCTAGAGAATATAAAAGCGATAGGCAGGTATTTGACTCTGCTCTTAGCGTTGGGAACTTCTGTGAGTGACGTTAACCACTTATCAGGTGGGTCGTATGCTCGTCTGCCTAAAAATTTATACATACTATAGGGCTGACCTTCCATGTCGGTGTTGTCTAAAGATCGAAAATTCTTTATTTATGGATAGCAATAAGGTAGCTTTTTTTTTCAAGTCGACTATTACAATATTGGTGAGAAATTGAAGCAAGTTACGATATAGATCAAACAAAAAATTAGGGACAAATCGCCACATGATCATCGGCCTCAGAAATATCACGGGAATTGTAGACGTTCATTTATGTAGATATCAAAAATTCAAGCAAGCACCAAAGAAATCTGTTTGTCACTCGAATGTGGTCGCTGTATTGCGCCGCCGATTCAATTTTTAGTTCTGCGTATTGAATGTTCCATGAGGGTGTGCTCTGAGATATTGTTCAAGATGGTCTCGCTATCTACCGCTTGGGAATTTTGTCAATTTTTTGCTTAATAAACTTAGTGCCGCCACTCAGCTTGAGACGTGAGGTCGAGATCTCAATTGTATTGTACAACGGCTGGACTACTCTTTAAGCAGGAACGCGCGAATGCAAAGAGATGGTGGTACCTACCGGTGCTGGTTAACAATACCCCAATCACCAGTTAACGTACTTAATGTTAACACGGTAATGTGGTCTACATATCTATGCTGGTAGACGGTGGGTGTTATGAGCGTTGATACTAATTTCAATCATTTAGGCCGTATGATATTGGTAGCCTTTGGTAATAATTAAAAAAAAGTGAACTTTAACAGGTGTCACTTTCAAAAATATCAACGGGATTATCACGTTTTTTTTTTGTCCTTATTAAACTCTTCCAACAAAAGTAGGTATTGCATTTCAAATAACTAATTGCAAATTATCCAACAGACACAGCCCACTGAGTTTCTCGTCGGATCTTCTCAGTGGGTCGCGTTTCCGATCCGGTGGTAGATTCTGCGAAGCACGGCTCTTGCTAGGGTCAGTGTTAGCAACTCTCCGGTTTGAGCCCCGTGAGCTTACCTACACACGCTAGGGTAAGCTGAAATAGCCTCTCAAGGCTATCAGCATAGGTAGGAAAAAAAACCAAATTATTTAAATTTCTATATTCTATGTTGTATGAATATGCTATATTCTATTGCTATAAAATATATTATACATGGGACAATGCTTTATTTGCACGAGTGTTTTTTGTGGGAAGGCATTACTTTGGCATCAGTGTTACAAGTGAGGGAGTTCGTATAGAGTCCCTTCTTTATTTCGCCGTAAAGTCGTGTTTTATCTAATTAGCATCACAGTTAAAACAATATAACTTTTATTGATGTAGCGGCATAAACAATTCTAGGTTATTACATTACATTAGTTATTAAACACATTATAAATTATTTTTACGTTTTAAATTTTCGGCGGTAAAAAGGTCCCGTGTTACAGACTATATTCTGTTTCCCACCTCTCGTGCGTTCCGGCTTACGCATCATAAAAAGGTGCGTACTTAAACGCCACACAAGTAATACAAAATTTGCATTTTCTTTAAAAGATAAGTCAATTTTAAACCAACTTCTCGGTTATTCGTCTCATTGAGAACGATTTACATCCTTTTAGAAATAGATACGCATCTTTAAAATAAAACATATTATTTTAGAATTGGACAACGTACATTTCAAAGTTCAGGTAAAATGTGTTAATAGGTTAAGGTTAGGTAAGGTTGTTACGTCATTTGGGGTTAAACTGAAGACAGGCGAAACATAGTCTGTAAACTGATGTGCATCAATTAGACACGACATAAGTAACTCCGTATGGTAAATTTTCGGCGTTAAAAAAATCTTAAAATTGTGAGTTACACAAACAATAAAAAAAGGTTAACATTCATTTAATAACATTCCTCGTACCTGCGTGACTTTCTAGATTATTTTATCGGTGTCTCTTTACCGGTATAAAAAAAGATAACATGTTTAAGACGAAGACTCGAATTCTGGTTTTTGGCCAGTAGCAAATAAATCGTTTTCAGGCTGTAAACTTTTTTTTTTTTTTTTTAAACATAAATCGCAAACGTTTCTTTGTTTTTTTTTAATATTAACATAAGTCGCACACGTATCGGCCTATTGACTAAAACGTTTCTTGTATCCTCAATTAATAATTAAAATTAGCGATTTCAAGATTTATATTAACGTAAGGTAGATTTTTCAATTAATAAATTTGTATAAAACGAAAAATTGTCTAATTCATATGGTGACTCCATTTACTTTTGTGATTAACATCTATATATTTGTGTTTATTTAAAATAGTTTTGTTGGCAATGCCATGTCATTGTGAGTGTCCTTAAAACGACCACTGGCTTATAGCAAAGCCTCCAATTATTATTAATCAAGATAATCCAAAGTCGTATGTTCACACGCAGACTTTCTATCTCTTTCTTGCATTTTCAAACAGAGCGAGACAAATGTCACGTATGACGTACGTATTTTGTTTATTTATTTATTTATTTAAAACGGCATTTTTTTCATATCGTGCCTTGTTCCTGTTCGTGCCTAAAATTATTTTTCATTTTCCAATTAATCTTGATATTTAGAGTATTTGAGTCGTCTATTATCAAAGGTGGCAATCTGTGCATTTGGACAAAAAAATTTTATTGATATGTCAATACAGATTGATTTGAATATAATCGTCTCCTTCAAAGAATACGGTTCAAAACCTACATTAAATAAAGGTTAATACTTAACCTGTTATTTATCTAAGATGTCGTTCCGAAGAGTTTTGTGACTGCCGATGGAATACAAAGTCAATAATTCGTTTTTCTGATTTACCAATCATTGTCCAAAAGTCAGATTGCCGCCTTTGATAATAGTCGACTCATTTAAAACAAACAAAAAAAAAAACTTCAGAGGTGTCAAGGGACACCCGGATGGAACGAAGTTCCTTTCGATTAATTAGTGAAGGAATTGTAATTTTTTTTTAAAGTTCTACTAATAAATTACGGCATTATGAAAAAGGAAAAAACAATACTATGAACTAAATTACTATTGTTGAAACGCTATCTCGAGAAACTGTACTCATTACGCGGACCAATCGGATACGAGCAATGTCACGCGATAAGCGCCTACACGTTGATTGGTCAGAATGACGGATCTAAAAAGTGTCGTGACAACTTTTCGTAAGAATTTTTCCGTCTAGCCCCCTTTCACAACGCGCGATAAGGAACTTCGTTCCAAAAACAATTAAGGAATTTCTTATACGAATATTATCATGATACTTAACTCAGACTTAACATAGGTAACTTGAATTATTTTAAAAATTTAATCTCAGAAATACGTAACGGAAGTGCTTAAATGAAATAAGTTATATAGTTGAGATTATTTTGCTTATTTATTAAAATACACTACACAAGGTTGTATTTTGATTTGTAGTTTCGTGCCGATTAATTTATATTACTAGTTTCTATTATTAAATCATTCAACAAACTATAGTAAAATTCATTAAAATGCTACATCAAATAATTTAGTTTTTTTTAAAATATTTAATGTTGTAACTGTATCTGTGAAATGTATTAAAAAATTGCTATTTTTATTTCGCACCTAATCGTAGTAAATTCAATTCTACTTGTTTAAAACTCAACTGAGATGAGTTCCTAAATGATTATTAAGTATGAAAAAAAGAGACAGATACAATAAATCTACAAACTTGCATTTTACATACAGGAAAATCGATTTAAACATATCGATTAAACGCGCTTGTCTCGATTTATTATATTCTTAAGTTATTAATTCATTTTAATAATTAAGTTACTACATAGTAATTTGACGAGTTCTAGGGCTATATGAGTTGAACTATGTATTTGTATGTACGCATATGTGGGTTTAATGTTCTGAGATAATATCGATATTACAAAATGGATGTGTTTTGTGTCGAATCAAAATGTCTTCCTTTTCTGATGATAGTAAAAACCTTAGATTCATATTTAAATAAATTAATAAACACGTTCCTTATATTCACTACGAATTTTTTTGTTATGAAAAATGATATTAACAATAGCAAAATATGTATTCAGATTTTAATTTGCGTTTTGTTAAGAAACTTCATATCTCACATTAACGAAGTCTTATCATGGTCACAATACAATACGTATGTACTGGCAACACTTAACTTTTGCAAGTATTTGAAGTATGAAGGGTAGAGGTTATGAGAACCGTCTCATATGGGAGGAAGCTTGAAAAAGTGTCCCACTTTCAGTACTTAATAACAGTTCAAAAGTCCTCCAGAATGGCGCTAGCACAGGCACCGGGTATTACGAGTATATGAATTGAGCAGTTGTTAACTGATTGAAGTATGCTGAGTTAGGAAATTTAATATACTAGACTATAATTAATTGGAACTCTAAGTTTGTACACTATTATGATTGTATTTTATACTTCTATAATCACAAATTTCGCCAAGACTACACTATAAAAAATATTAACAAAGAGAAACAATATTTAATCTATTCTCAATTTGATCACAGACGTCAAGAACAAAAGTTTGACAATAAATAGTATGCATGCGTGTGTTCGTCAAATACATGGTATGTAGTGTGTGTAATGTTTTCTTTATTGATTTAATGTATCTTTTATGCATTATTAAAAAAAAGACATTGTGCACTTCTTCTCTATATTCTCTATAAGCGTGGAAAATTTCATACTCCTCCGTCCGCGCAATTTTCGTAAAAAGGGATACAAAGTTTTTGCTTCACGTATTAAATAGATTAAATGACTAGAGTAGTTAGTGACAGTGTAATATACAAGACCTCACATGTTTTCGTAGTCCAAACTAATTTCGTCAATATAACCTAAAATTATTGCTGTGGTAAAACGTGGAGACATCGATTGCATTTTCTTATCAGCTTTAAATAAAATACTTTTTGTGATAGTCCTTTTTCATTTCTCTATCTTATTCTAATAACTTACAGCGCCTTTTTTTTTAATTTACCCGGTTGCTACTGTAGCGCCACCCTTATTTAGCAGATTTTAACGGACACTTTTTCACACACAGAGACGGTTCTCCTTACATCTACCCTCCATAATATGAAGGAACGCGTTTTTTTTTTATAAATTCAATATCAAAGACTACCTAATTTCAAGTCTTAAACGTCATGCAATGTGGCGACCATTATTTTAGGCATATCTTATCAGGAGTGGACATTTTTTAGCGTATTTATATCCTCAGAACGGTTAATGTTTATATTGCGAAGCGACTGTAATCCGTTGTGGTCGGTGTTACTTGAACATTTGTATGTGAGTAAATCATGATCAAGAGTATTGTTTTTTTTAATACGATTCGCACCCAATTTGATCACGTGATAAAAACACGTCCGAAGTCTCCCAATCTTTTATATGTTTTAGCGATTATTGGTGGTTCGGAGGTGTTTCCAGTTTCATCAGGACAGGTGGGCGAGCAAAGGGCTCAACCAGGAGGGATTTGCTAACAGTTACCCGAGCGCCTCCAAAGGAGACCCTAACAACTCAAGAGCAGTGCTTAGCGAATCTAATGCCGGATCGAAAACGCGATCCACTGAGAAGATCCGGCGAGAAACGCAACAGCTTAAAAGACCAACGTTTCTCAAACTAAATTTAAAGGATTGATAAAAAAAAAAAAACATCAAAATAACACTCATTAAAAAAATCGATAATGCTTTATTCAGATACGCTTACAATATGACATTTGTATTATGAAATTTACGGCGTGACGCGTTTCGGGTCTCTCGGGAACATTGAGGTCTTTCTGATGTTGTCCAGACCCAGATACAGCATCACGACGCGCTCCAGACCTATCCCGCCACCTGACGTCACAGAGGAGAGAGAGATCACACAGAGAGCCTTATGGATTCCTAATTATAATACTATCACATAGTATCAATCTGTTGTGTTGATGAGGTTCATTAATACGCTTTTATTAGCTTCAGACGTATGTATGTATGTTTGTAACGGAATCTTTGAACATGATTTTGACCCCCTTCAAAACGTCGGATTAACTCGAAATTTGGTATACTTATTAAGGACCGATGACAATGAAATATTTAAAAAAATCTATGAAAAAATTGAAATACAACTAAATAAAAAATGAAAAATAAAGAATACTTTAAAAAAAAAACCAACAAAATACGCTTTTATAGAAAATCTAGCTACCTGCGTGCGGGGGGCAGCCCAGCCGGAACGACTCGATGTACGCCGCTATCTTGCTCGTGTCTGGAAATCAAACACGCGACCCTCTCAATAACGATCACTCATTAAATCAAATCAATACAAAAAAAATTTATTCAACATAAATGAAAGTACATACTTGTTGAACGTCAAAAGAACTACCGCCAATTCACAAGAACTAGCCTCCGTCCTGAGAAGAACTGGCAAGAAACTCAGCGGGCATATTGTCTTTTTTTTTATATTAGATTTTTTTTTAAATTATCTTAACAAATATTACAATATTGAAATGCCCGGAGCGAGCAACTCATTCCCACTTTGTGCAATCTTCTAGATAATCATTGACTTTATAGTAAGCTTTATTGCACAGATGTTCTTTAATAGTTTTCTTAAACCTATGTATATGTAGGTTCTAAACATCTTGTGGGATTTTGTTGTACAGGCGCACAGACAAACACCCGAATGAATTTCGTATCTTATGTAACCTACTCATCGGCACAACAAGCTTGTGTTTGTTCCGAGTATTTCTATTATGTATGTCCGACAGTTTAGGAAACTCCTCAATATGTTTACGAACATACATCAAATTTTCAAATTAATCCGTCTAACGTGAAAATGCGCACATATTAGGTATATCATAATATATCAATATTTTTTTTCGACTAGATACTTCTCAAAAGCAACCACAATTTTACTGAGGCTTCATTTGAACTCGTCTCATACCATTTAAACTTCATTACAAAAAAATATAAGCAGAAAAAAACTCTATTATCTCCACTATCTCTATACAACGGTTCTTTCATAGCAGAGGGAGGGGGGTTGGGGGGCAGCGACTACCGTGCGCCCCCCAGCCCCCCGTGACGTCACAGATGACGCAATTACCGACGCCGTGGAGGCGCGCGCGCTCGGCGAGGAGGTCCGGGTCGTGGATCCGCTGGGCGCCGCTAAGTATCTCCTCTCCGCGCATGAACATGTCGTACGAATTCGAATATTTCTGTGGACAAATCCATTACAGTTATTACCGGTCGAATTAACGGCCGTCTGGTGTAGTGGTAAGTGACACGGTTACGACACAAGGGGGTCGCGGGTTCGAATCCCGCCAACGGAAGATATTTGTATGATAAATATAAATGTCTTTCCCAGGGTTATGGATGTATACTAAATATATGTATGTGTATAATAAAAATCTTACATTTATTTCCGTTATCTGGTACCTGTAACACAAGTTCTTTACGAACTTATCACGGGACCAGTTAAGCGTGGCGTGATCGTTAGTAAATATTTATTTATTATTTAAAAAAAAAAAATTGCCCAGACAGCCCACTAAGTTTCTCGCCGGATCCTCTCAGTGGGTCGCGTTTCCGATCCGGTGGTAGATTCTGCGAAGCACGGCTCTTGCTAGGGTCAGTGTTACCAACACGTCCGGTTTGAGCCCCGTGAGCTCACCTACTATTTAAGGTTAAGCTGAAACAGGCCCTCAAGGCTTGATAGCCTATGCTGATGCATAGGTAGGGAATAAAAATCGATCTCATGCCTCAAGATGGATGACTTTTTAATACGCTTTTATTAGCTTCAGACGTAGGTATGTATGCAACGGAATCTTTGAACATGATTTTGACCCCCTTCAAAACGTCGGATTAACTCGAAATTTTGTATACTTATTAAGGACCGATGACAATTCAATATTTAAAAAAATATTGAAAAAATTGAAAAAAATAAATAATAGTTTAAAAAAACTAACAAAATACGCTTTTATAGAAAATCCAAATAAAAAATAGAAATTAAATTTTAATAAATTTGAATTAAAAATAGTGTATGCGCATGGTGCTTGGTATCAGTATTTATGAACAGATATGAGTAGAAGAGTTATTTTGATAATATCCTGAAAAGCACCCCACGGTTTTTTACAATAAAATCACTATTTTTAATTGAAATTTATTAAAATTTATTTTCTATTGTTAGTTGGATTTTCCGTAAAAACGTATTTTGTGAGTCTTTTTAAACTATTATTTATTTTTTATTGCTTCGGTTGGTGGACGAGCCCACAGCCCACCTGGTGTTAAGAAGTTACCGGAGCCCATAGACATTTACAACGTAAATACCGTCACCCACCTTGAGATATAAGTTCTAAGGTCTCAGTATAGTTACGACGGCTGCCAAGTCCACTTACAGGGTTCCCGGGATCCGGCATGGTGTAGAAGGGTCGGACGGCGAGAGGATATTTGTCCAGGATATAGAAGTCCGTGTCGTACTTGGCCCGCACCAGCCTGCCCAGGAGCTTCTCGTCCGGAGTGGACAGGTCGTCCTCGTCTCCAACAGACACTCCTGAGGATGCACGAGATCCGATCACGAACCATCACTCGGTATACAAAGATGGGTCGGGGATTATAAAATCGAAGTTACGACCTCATATCTCTTTTTTTTTTTTTATTGCCGTATATGCAGACGAGTATACGGCCCACCTTATGGTGAGTGGTTACCGTCGCTAATGGACTTCAGCAATGCCAGGGACAGAGCCAAACCATTTAATACTCTTCACAAGTCTCCAGAAAAAGGACATGTCATAACGCTCAGGAAACACCGTGGAGGGGAGCTCACTCCAAAGCGGCAGTACATGACAAAAGAGACCTCTGGAAATGCACTCTGAAAGTATCTCATCTCAAGTCATCTCAGAAGTAAAGAGGTTATTCGTATCAAAATGTATTAACATTAGATGCGGAATTACAATATTTTTTAAGGTAATTTATAAGCTAGTAACTAAGACCTTTAAGTCTGGTCTTATTTTAATTTTAATGAAATTTTTTTATAATAAAAATGATGTTATGATTTTTTTTATTGCTTAGATGGATGGACGAGCTCACAGCCCACCTGGTGTTAAGTGGTTACTGAAGCCCATAGACATTTACAACGTAAATGCGCCACCCACCTTGAGATATAAGTTCTAAGGTCTCAAGTATAGTTACAACGGCTGCCTCACCCTTCAAACCGAAACGCATTACTGCTTCAAGGCAGAAATAGGCAGGGTACCTACCCGTGCGGACTCACAAGAGGCCCTACCACCAGTATGAAATGAAATGAAGTAGTTTAATATGAAACATGGCAAGAAATAAAATGAAAACGAAATGAAATGAGATGAGATGATATGGGATGAAATATAATCTCAGTAAAATTGTGATCATTTACTGAGACTTTTTCAGTGGACTTTTTGGAGGATCCCGAGAGGTTACGTCCAGCGGCTTTGTTTCGTTTTCCCACATTTGTGCACTTTCACAGATATTAAACAGTTAATAAACCACCGTTATTACACATTTAAACCTGAAGAAACACTAAATAGACAAAATAAAACGAATCACACAACTTCACTCCTCGCGTTCCCGCCAAAAAGTCTGATCCTCCTTAACTTTTAGTCTCCATAGTACATATGTGTATTTTTTTTTTATATTATAGTATATTTGTTAGATTTTCCTACTCATTGAATTATTTTCAATGTAAAATAAGAATAAAAACGCATTAAAAAATTAAATATTTCAGATTCATTTTTTATTTTATTTTAAGGCACTCGTTGAAGAGGTTAAAAATTGTTTTTATAGTTTTTTACAATTTCCTTTATAATATCCGTTTATTTTACACAGGCGATTCATCAATTTCGATAGTCGAAAGTCCGATATTACAATGAAATCGTTAGTAGACGGCTTTAGGTCTTGGGCCTCTGGTACTTGGTCCTTTGAGTCCAAGGCCTCTCGACCACGACGAAGCGACACTCACCAGCTTCCTTCAGCATCTGGACGGCCTGCGGAAACTCCAGCTTCAGGGGAGGATCCAAGAATTTGAAGGGTTCCACCCGGTACTGTTGACCCACAGTCGCTATCTCGGAGGCAAACCTGTAGTGGAACGTGACACACACTCCGCATATTAGATCAGCTCTATAGGCTTTCGCCTAGGTCAGCGGTCGGGGAACTTTTTTAATTATTACCCCAAAATATTTTTGTGTAAGTTGATATTACCCCATGGCGAAGAACAAAAAAAAACCAAATTGTTTCTTTTTAGCATTTTTCATATTATAGCCCCCATGATAATTTTGAAAAGAAAACAATAACTAAAAATTTATTTTAAACATCATTTCTTCAATTTATCAATGTAATAGCTAGTAATACATAACGGTAATAATAGTAATTTATGTAATATATCGTGGAGAAAAAAAAATCACCCTCAGGGAAAATATAAGTAAATAATAATTTCTTGTCATTTTATAATTCCTATGATATTTTTCTTGTATTATTATTAGACGAAAAAACTAGTTTAAGTTTTATATATAGCCCCCCATAAAAGCTTTTTTAATTGAAATGATTTTTTTTGGGAAAATAAAAGAATAGATTATATTATTATGTATATCAAACAGAAATGATTTTTTTAAGAATAAAGCTTTAAAATAATATAATATATATTTTATTCATTTTATAGCTATTAGATTTTTACAAAATATTAGGACTATAATTTTTGTCAGAAAAGCGAATTTTTTTTCCTGAAAAAAAATCATTTACATTAAAAAATATTTTTTATGGAGGCTATATATATATAAAATTTTGAAACTAGTTTTTTCGTTTAATAATAAAAGAAAAATACCATATGAATTACAAAATTACAATGATTCTAAAGAAGTTTTACTTCAAAATACCTATACTTTTTACCCCCCCCCCCCCCCCAAATTTTTATTTTACCCCATTTGGGGTAATTTACCCCGGTTCCCCGATCGCTGACCTAGGTGGTTATTTTACAGGTTTGAAAATGATAGTGACTTTGAATTTGTGACGGGCTCTGAAAACCAAAAAAAGAATGGCTGGCTAATTCGCTGGTAACCTAAGGGGCTATTCTTTTTTTTATTAATTAAATTGGTGGACGAGCTAACATCCCATCTGATGTTACTGGAGCCCATAGACATCTACAACGTAAATGCGCCATCCACCTTGAGATAAGTTCTAAGGTCTCAAGCATAGTTACAACGGCTGCCCCGCCCTTCAGACCGAAACGCATTACTGTTTCACAGCAGAAACAGGCAGGGCGGTGGTACCTATCCTTACGCACTCACAAGACGTCCAACCACCAGTAAAACTCCAACCTAACCTAGGCCCTAACAAGAGCGGTGCTTCACTGAATCTACCACCGAAATCACGACCCGCTGAGACAGATCCGGTGAGAGACTCAGCGAAGGCCTAACGTTTTTCGTCGTGACTCACTCTTCGATCAACAATAGTAACTAGATAAAGGGATACGTACAAAATTAAAGCAAAAACTGTCCGCGTGAATATATACTTATATAGCTACATTCGTTTACTAACAAACGGAGAAAAAAGTTTTGAAACAGTTTTACGTTCAAACTAATAACAACTATGGCACCTAGTAATACAGTCACAAATCTCCAAAACATTATCTAATACTTACGATCATTCGTCACATAAAACGAGCAAAGCAATAAATTACTCCTGTCACTTACCAATAAAAAGACATATTTTAAACAACTTTTAATGTGAAATCAATCTTAACTGGCAACAAATAAAGTAACTTTTCCCTTAATTGCTCTGAGAACTAACATCGTTTTGCTTTATTTATTTTTGCTTCTTGAAATGCCGATTTCTATTTACTACAGGAGGTAAGGGAGTCGCGCTTAACACTAAAATAATTTATTAACAAATTAAAGTAAAAGTTTAGTTGTTTACTTTTTATGTTTTGGAAATGTATGTTTGTTAGTATCTATACATTACTTATTATTTTATTAGCGTTACGTTTTTGTGTAATATATATTTTTAAGTTTTCGCGACCAGTGCACATAATAAAATAACGTTTAAACGGTTTCAAGCGTGGTATTTTTATTACAATGTTTCGGCCACGTTTCAGTAGCCGTGAGCACGGAAGGCAAAGATGTCCAGTGTCAATAAGCGGAGATCTTAGCTGGCTTATAAAAGTCATCTCTTGTTTCTCTGGCGACAATCGAGATCCATTCTGTACACGTGATTGCTAGGAAAGCTAAAATAAAAATGGAAAGCTAAGTATCTAATGAGAGTCCAACAAACAGACACAAAAGCAGCATTAACCAATTTTAACCAACTAATTTTGAAGTGCTGCTAACAAATTTTAAAAAATTATTAGAACACAAATCTACTCCATGCATTTACTGTTCTGTTAAGCAAAAGTTTGTCCATGTGTTGGTCGAGCGTTGGCCAACATTTGTAGCGGTGGTTAAAAATCGGTAATTTTGTTCAAAATTTAATATTATTTATAAGTTTAAAGCTTACAATATAGTTTATACTTCGTGTACTTACCGAAAGTAAGATATTCCGGCCGTTAAATTGCTTTTTCGGGACTTATTTTTGCAACTCTTGAATACACACTGCGGTATTGTGAGACGGGTTGACATTGGCTGTGTTTGAAGTGAACTAAACAAAATAAGAGCTCACATTTCAAGTGCGCTGTTATTTGACGAGACGGATTTTATGCACCGACCCGAAATCTAGTTACTATTGTTGATCGAAGGACTCACTGGTCCCTTAGCCCCCGGAACATCTCCGTGAATGTGCCCCCTATGGTGTCCAGGACCTCGTGGTAGTGCTGCTTGAAGGACATCTCTAGGTCGAGCCCCACAAACTCGGTGAGGTGACGGTGGGTGTTCGAGTCTTCGGCTCTGAACACAGCCCCAACCGTGAACACCTGTACGTCAAGCATGGAAACCTATATATATAGTATATTAGATAGCCTTGAGAGGCTATTTCAGCTTCACCCTAACGTGTTTAGGTGAGCTGACGGGGCTCAAGCCTGACGACGTTGCTAACACGAACCCTAGCAAGAGCAGTGCTTCGCAGAATCTATCACCGGATCGGAAACGCGACCCACTGAGAAGATCCGACAAGAAACTCAGTGGGCTGTGTCTGTGGGTTAATTCGCTCGTCGAGCCTTTCGTCGCAAGCGACGGGTTCGACGAGGACGGTGACCGGTGCTTGTGGTGCCTAAAAGCACCGTTAATGGATCGGGAGGATCCGTAATGACGTGTGTTGGGTGACGTCGACTGTTTACCATTCGGTCTACATAATCGGGTATGTAGTTTCCAGCGGCCACAACCAGAGGGTTCTCATGTCGTGCTGCCTTCTCAAAGGGACGCAGCGATACCGACTGTAGATACTTAGGATTCGTAATGTATACGGAAACGGACCATTACATTAGACCAGTGTTTCCCAACCTTTTTTGTGTCACGCTCCACTGTAGCATTCCTAAATTTTTATGTCCCCCCATACATAAGTTTTAACATTAAAAAAATGATTTGTTCACTCCGGAAACATAAATGATAGGTTTTACTAAACTATGTAAGTATGTATACACAGTACGTATACCAAAATAACATTAAATTTTATTATTGATAGCCGAGTCCCGCGATGCTACCCGCGGTTATTGTCGTATTGCGGGTGACGTTGCGGGGCGAAGCTAGTCTAAAAAAAGTAGCCTAAGTTACTCCTTATATCATCAGCTACCTGTCAGTGAAAGTCCTGTCAAAATCGGTCCAGCCGTTCCAGAGATTAGCCGGAACAAACAGACAGACTCACGGGGTTCAACCGGTTCAGAGAATTTGCTAAAGCAGTGCTTCGTAGAATCTACCACCGGATCGGAGACGCGATCCACTGAGAAGATCCGGCGAGAAACTCAGTGGGCTGTGTCTGTGGGTTAATTTACTCGTCGAGCCCTTCGTCGCGATCGTTCGAACGATGGTTCCGCCTATTACGGAACACCCTGTATACAAATTCCCTACAGTAATGGTTCATCGATCTGAAGATCTTCCCTTTGTGGTTTCCTGTAAGCGTGTACCTTGTCGAAGTCCGCCGCGATCGCCATCTGCTTGTATAGCTGAGGGCTCTGCGCGAGATACGCCGAGGACTTGAAGTAGGAGACGGTGAACACGTTAGCGCCGCCCTCGGACGCGGCAGATATAATCTTCGGCGTGTGGATCTCGACGAAGCCTGGCGACGACGGAATGGTTTTGTCAGTGACAATGGACCGTCATGGGGGCGTGCGAGGGAGACAGCACGATCGATGTTTTAGATACTAAAATCGATTGTAGATTAAACGGATATTATAAAGGAAATTATGAAAGACTATAAAAAAAATTTAACCTCTTCAAGGAAAAATTAATCTAGAACATGTTTTGTATTTTACATTGAAAATAATTCAATGAGTAGGAAAAATTAACATATATATTTTAGATATTCGAAAAAAAAAAACATACACTTATGTACTATGGAGGGTAAAAGTTAAGGAGGATCAGACTTTTTGGCGGGAACGCGAGGAGTGAAGTTGTGTGATTTCTTTTATTTTGTCTATTTAGTGTTTCTTCAGGTTTAAATGTGTAATAACGGTGGTTTATTAACTGTTTAATATCTGTGAAAGTGCACAAATGTGGGAAAATGAAACAAAAGCGCTGGACGTAGCTTCTCGGAATCACTTCACTTCATAAAGGTCTAAAGGTCTTAATTACCAGGTCATAAAATTCCTTAAAAAAAAAGGAGAATCATCTAAGTGTATTAGAAACTGTCCGCTGAAACAGAACCAATTAAGATGGCGCCACTGTAGCAAGTGGAAGAATTTAAATAACAGCGCCATAAGCTATTAGAGTAGGATACTAAATTAAGAAGGCAAGAAACAATTCCTATGTAAATTATAATCAAAATAAATACATATTGTTGAGATTTTAAATATTGCATACTTTTTAACTACACAAAATCACGAAAAATATTAATTTTTTTCAATCCAACACCCTTAATTCTGTTTAAAACTGCTATATACGCATCATTTCCACTTCCTACACTAGCGCTATTTCGGTGAGTCTTCCAACAACAAATTTCTATTTACAGACTTTTTTTTTTTTTTTTTTTTTTCCTACCTAAGCCCTAGCGGCTATTTCAGCGTAACCCTAACTTTAGTAGGTGAGCTCACGGGGCTCAAACCTGACGATGTTGCTAACACGAACCCTAGCAAGAGTCGTGCTTCGCAGAATCTACCACCGGATCGGAAACGCGACCCACTGAGAAGATCCGGCGAGAAACTCAGTGGGCTGTGTCTGAGAGTTAATTTACTCGTCGAACCCGTCGCTTGCGACGAAGGGCAAGAACGGTGACCGGTGCTTGAAGTACCTAAAAGCACCGTTAGTGGATCGGGAGGATCCGAGATGACGTGTTTTGGGCGACGTCGACTGCTTTCCATTCTGTCCGCAGGATCGGGAATGTAGTTACCGGCGGCCACGATGAGAGGGTTCTCGTGTCGTGCCGCTTTATCGAAGTGGCGCATGGACGCCGACTGCAGATACTTACTGATGGACTCTAAGTCCAGGTCGTCATGGAGGTCGACGTTCCTGACGAACCACGGGGCTCCGACGGCTATCCTGCAAAAACGGGATTGAATAATTTGCAAGGATTTTAAGTGTATGCGGGCCGCGTGAGCGAACACTACACTTGCATAGGTCATGACGGGGCGTATGCAAGTTTTGTAGAGTGTCACCTTATTTCTAAGGGACATTTTACTTCGCCTACATATCATCGGGTAGAGATTTACAGACATTTCAACTTGTCCCCTATACAATGTTTTTTATTGCTTAGATATGTGGACGAGCTCACAGCCCACCTGGTGTTAAGTGGTTACTGGAGTCCATAGACATCCACAACGTAAATGCGCCACCCACCTTGAGGTACAAGTTCTAAGATCTCAAGTATAGTTACAACGGCTGACCCACCCTTCAAACCAAAACGCATTACTGCTTCACGGCAGAAATAGGCAGGTTGGTGGTACCTACCCGCGCGGACTCACAAGAGCTCCTGCCACCAGTAATTTTGGGAACGAATATTTTTGGAAATTGTGTACACTTATAATGCGAAAAGACGTAATGTGACCTTTCTTCGTGAGGATATCCCTGAAGAGCCTGCAGACCCCGGCCTCGATCCTGAAGACGGCCTGGTTAGCCGGCGTGCGCAGATCCAAAACCCGATTGTCGAGCCGGGTGTCCTGGTTCACGCGGATCTTCAAGGCTTCCGGCTCCTACGGGTCACGGAGGACATAAAGACATTACGCAAATTATTTAATTTTACGCTGCGCTTCCTTTTGCCCCCAAAGCAATGACAGTCTCCGACGTACAGTATGTATTTTTATCTTTTCCAGAATTTCTGTAAATCAAACGGTTGATCTGGAAGAGATCGCTTTTTTTATCGTCCTTGTAGGCAGGCCTGATGGCGAGTGGTTACCGTCGCCCGAAGACTTCAGCAATGCCAAGGGCAGGGCCGCTGCTTTTAGCGATAAGACCCCCTATTATACAAATCTACTTATTGACTGTTTTTTTATATTGTGTGTCTATGTACTATCGCGTGTCTATGTACTATGGTAGGTTCCACCAGCTGTCGTACTATACAACTGCTACATAGAATCCATGTCTCGGGGCACCTGTCTCAAGCAATAAAAAGTACATTGAAACATGAGGTGGAATCACTTTGGGAAGGCAGCACGACATGAGAACCCTCTTGTCGTGGCCGCTGGAAACTACATACCCGATCCTGTAGACCGAATGGTAAACCGTCGACGTCGCCCAAAACACGTCATTACGGATCCTCCCGATCCAGTAACGGTGCTTTTAGGTACCACAAGCACCGGTCATCGAATTAACCCACAGACACAGCCCACTGAGTTTCTCGCCGGATCTTCTCAGTGGGTCGCGTTTCCGATCCGGTGGTAGATTCTGCGAAGCACTGCTCTTGCTAGGGTCAGTGTTATAGCTTCACTCCGGTTTGAGCCCCGTGAGCTCACCTACTAGTTAAGGTTACGCTGAAATAGCCTCTCTAGCTTAAGTCCTCGCGACAAGTGCTGCATCAGCTCACAATACATCCTGCAAATAAAGAGGGGACACTCACATCACTCTTCTCCGGTCTGGCCGCGTCCTCGATCTGCAGAGGAAGCTGGGATCTGGCGCTCGATACCGTCCATATCTGATGAGCCACCAGTTCCACGTCCTTAATTGTGCACGATTCGACTGGGGCGGCCGTCCTCACGACCGAAGCCTCCACGTCGACTATCGACTCTCTCGTGATGCTGCCGACAAGGGTGTTTACCGGTCGCCACATTTACTGATGGTAGGACCTCTTGTGAGTCCGCGCGGGTAGATACCACCGCCCTGCCTATTTCTGCCGTGAAGCAGTAATGGGGTAATGAAGTGAAGCAGTGATGAGGGGTGGGGCAGCCGTTGTAACTATAAAGGTGGGTGGCGGCATTTACGTTGTAGTCGCTAGGGGCTCCAGTAGCCACTTAACACCAGGTGGTCTATGAGCTCGTCCACGCATCTAAGCAATAAAAAAACGTGAGAGTGCCAGTATCCCTTCCAAACCACCCCACCCCCCCCAGTCTGGAAGCATTCTATGTAGCAAATCAATTTGTTTTTCAATTTGTTTTTTTGGTCTTCAACAGACTTAGATAAAAATCTATGTACATATATAATAAGATAAGATAAAATATTGTAATTTGAACGAATAAGTTTATAAGAATTGTTGTTGTCCAACATGCATATAATATTAAGGTGATTCATTAAAATAAATTACATTTTTATCTACATTAGTGATTTTAATTTATTGCATACTAAAGTCTCCGGTTGAAAGTTTATTATGAGAATATCTATGAATTTCTTTTTGATTGTAGATACTGGGGTGGTCATGTGGATGTGTTCATCGTCAAAGCTGACATTCTTGGCGCTAACATTGTCCATCAATTAAAACACAACATTCATCAGACTCACAAGCGATAAGTCCAACAGAATTGCTATTACTAATTTCTTCAGCCACGCAGCCATAACAACTTTATTAATTAAAACTACTTCAGATATTTAATCTTGTATTTATTATTACCAGAATCATCCACGACCATGGAGTTTGTAAGGTAATTAACAATAAAATGACAATAAACTACCCAAGATAACACCGCTAAAGTGTTTTAAATTCAGAAATGCTATTGTTGTAATAATCATCACATGATATGTCTGCAGTTAGGGGTTGCATCGAGTAATAACTAGGATTCAAGTTTCCTGACCAAAAAGGGTTAAATCATCTGGATATAGATAAAGTTTATGCTTATCATAACAATGTATTGTCATCAAAACTGAACCAACACACAAAACTTCAGAACCTTACAATAAGAGGAAGCGGTTCCAATATGTCTTACCTACCCGCGCGGATTCACAAAAAGTCCTAACACCAGTAATTACGCAAATTATAATTTTGCGGATTTCATTTTTATTACACGATGTTATTCCTTCACCGTGGAAGTCAATCGTGAACATTTCTTGAGCACAAACAAACAAGCTTTGGCTCAGGACGCCTCATCAGTTACTGACTTACTTGCCGGTGAATTTGACCATCTGTTTGCTGATCTTCCGTTGCTCGTTAACGCTAACCAGCAGCTGAACTGTGCTCGAGGTCTGCCTCAGCACAGCGAAGCACTGCTTGCCTTTAGCTCGAGAAGTTTGTAGACGAGCTGCATCAAACAAATATCTTCTAGGTTCAAAAGAATAAAGATAAAATAAATAAAGATTGCCGAGGACAGGTAGACGTGGGGAAGCATGGTGGTAGGTACCACCACCCTGCCTATTTCTGCCGTGAAGCATTAATGCGTTTCGGTTTGAAGGGTGGGGCAGCCGTTGTAACTACACTGAGACCTTAGAACTTATATCTCAAGGTGGGTGGCGCATTTACGTTGTAGATGTCTATGGGCTCCAGTATCCACTTAAAACCAGGTGGGCTGTGAGCTCGTACACCCATCTAAGCAATAAAAAAAAAGCATTGTGCATCGAGCGGTCAACATTTTAAATTAGACACGACCTTCAACAATGAAGAGACCGACTCAGAAGAAGAAGAAATGAGTTAATTAAATTTTTATCACAAACTAGCTGACCCGGCAGACTTCGTAGTGCCTCAATCGATAAATAAAAGACCTAAGCTTTTGTATAAAATAAACTTAAAACAAACAAAAGGAATCCGTCCGACGGGGGACACATCAAAGGAAAAATAAAATAGTTGTTTTTATTTAATTCCGAGCATTTTTATATTTATCTAAATTTTAAACCTTCTCTGGACTTCCACAAATAATTCAAGACCAAAATTAGCCAAATCGGTCCAGCCGTTCTCGAGTTTTAGGGAGACTAACGAACAGCAATTTATTTTTATATATATGTTACCGGAAATGTATGTAATCCGTCATTGTATACAATTCCTAGGAAATGTATGTAATTCCTAAAATCGCACGGAAATGTGTGAAATAAATTATATTATACTTACACATTACACATTTCCTAGGAAATCTATACATTTCCTAAATAGCAATCGGAAATGTAAAACATTTAAGATATTGGTGGGTACGCGGGGACAGCGGGACGAGTCTTGCACTACGGTCAGTTGCCAATTTGCAATCCACTGGAACCGGCCAGGGATTTAAGAAGTGCCTTTGCAAGAAAAACTGTGCTACATCAAGATGTCTGTGTTTTAAAAATAAAGTATTATGTACTTCCAAATGCCATTCGAGCTTACCCTGCAAAAATAAATAGCTATATGGACTGACAAAGTATTATAATATAAAGATTTACTTTTATACTTTGACATTTATAATTACTTAATTATCAGACTGATTACTTGCCAAATGAAAATTTGATTTTATAAGAATAAATATAAGTTGATTTTGTGATACGTTAAAAGTTAATAGATAGTTGATTTTAGAAGTTTTAATGAGTAAGATAATATGAATATATTATTATTATTTTACGGTATGACTGTTACCCGATTGTCTCAATAGTGTTATAATAAAAAAATATTATTAACAACGTGTTTTATTACAGAAAGCATTTACTTTATACATTTCCTAATACGATATTGGAATTATATACAATTCCGAGGAAATTTATACATTTCCTAGGATATCTATACATTAAATAGTTTTTCAAACAATATTTTATACATTTCCTAAATAGTATCGGAATTGTACACATTTCCTAGGATTTCTATACAATTCCTTGATTTCATACATTTCCGGTAACATATATATAGATTAGGTATTTTGTATACAAGTTACAACTTATACAATTAGTATGTCATATAAGTTGTATCTCTGAGTCATAATTTTATAGAATATCATAGTCTTATTTTAATGATTATATACCAGCTTTTGAATATGTTTGTCAAACTAGTGTAAAATATTTTTATTTAATAAGTCACATTTTCTTCACAAGCTATTATTAATTATTATATTAAATTATTTCCTTACATTATAAGTTAGATTAGTTGTAAGGAACATTGTGTACACATTCAGCACTTTGTCTTGTTTAGTCGTGGTTTAGTTATGGCTTATGTTGTGAGCCAGATTTTGTTTCTTTTTACTTGTGTTTTTTATGAATCTTTTTAGCTTGTGATGTGTATTTTGTGCCTAATAAATAAATAAACAAGCAATTCAGTAGATATTATACAAAAAAAAAGCAGTAGTAGTTACAAAAGTTTAAATCCTCTATGTTGATTTATTACTAAATGGTTCAAATTAAAATATAAATAACTTGAATCATTTTAGCTTTCCCCATAAACAATATGCCTATTATATCTGGCTTAGTATTGATTTCTCCGACACCCAGTATAAACTACTTTACACATACCTCTAACCCAAACAGTTTGACCGTCCATTTTGATACTCAAATTTTCAACATCAGTGTAAACCCTGTCACGATGTTCACCTGACGATTGGATCATTTTCATATTCCCATAAAGTCCTTCTGAGAAGTCAGGCTCTGATTCCGTTGATGGCTGAGCTGATGAAGCCTGAGAAAATATTATGGGTTAGAACTAGAACCAAATTTATATTTGGAACAAGTGAGCCCCAAGCCTCATCAGATTTGTTACAATAGATATACAATAATTACAATAGGCATTTTATTTTGAAATCATTGTAGTGGAAAACAGCAGCACTGCAGGTCTACAATATCAAGAATGGTTTCTTTATAACAGTTTATAATAAAAATACTGCAGTGTTTTGTATTCTCCCTTATGCTCAGCTTTCGATTAACAGATTTGGTTGATTCATCAAGGATTTTATTATATATTTATGTACCTATTTATTTTTAAAAACATATATAAGTATCTACGTCAATAGCTGGTACCCATTACAGAGGGAATATTAAATTGGGGCTGAATGACATTGTGTGATTTGTTCCAAATTATTTATTACTAGTTTTTTGTCTGTAACTCCGTCCTCGTGGAATTAACTATTGCATAACTTTGGCATAACATTAAATTTTACCCCCTACTTCATTTACGTAGAAAGTGAAAAGATGTTGAAACATTCCTTATTGGTGCTCCACTTGTATTGGTTTTACCGTGATGTTGTAGCCTATAGTGTTCCTCAATAAATGAGCTATCTAACACTGAAAGAATTATTCAAATCGGACCAGTAGTTCCTGAGATTAGCATGTTCAAACAAACAAACTCTTCAGCTTTATAATATATGTATAGATTAGAATAAATATATTGCAGTGTTTAGCGTAAGCAACTACCTTATGCTCGGCTTTCTTTTGTTGTTTCTCAGCGGTTTTGGCAGCTTTTTTGGCTGCCTTCTTACTGGCCGCCGCATCCCCAACAACTATAGATGGATCTTCCGATTTAACCATGATTATATCTGCAAGCAGAAAACGACAACTTATTCTCGAGGATCACCGTCAACTATCATGAAAATTATTTCAATTGTTTACCTTTGTGATTAGTTTGAAAATATGAACAAAACTAGCCGCAAAGTTTACTAGAAAATTAAGATTTTATTTTTTTGTGTACGTACCTATCTAAAAGTATCTTATTAATGTATCTACTGATATCTTTATTATCAATGTATTGTTTTCAATTTTACTTTTGAATCTTGGAGGTTATCAGATGTGATGAAAATTAATGAGAAATTTGTTGGAGTAGAGATTGGAAATCCGAAATCAATTTGTCGTGTTATCGATTTTGTCACGAAAAAAAACCCTTTAAGTCGAATTCATGCAGTGGACAATTTTTGACACATGTGAGGGAGTTCGTATAGAGTCCCTTCTTTATTTCGCCGTAGTCGTGTTTTAAGTAATTAACACCACAGTTGAAACAATATAAATTATATTGATGTAGCGGCATAAAGTAATTACATTAAATTATATTAGGTATATTAGTTATTTAACACATTATAAATTATTTTTTATGTTTTAAATATTTGGCGGTAAAAAGGTATTGTGTCACAGACTATATTCTTTTTCCCACATCTCGTGCGTTCCGGCTTACGCATAATAAAACGCCACACCACCCCCCTACGGAGAAGGAGAATCCGCAGAAAAAGAGAAAAATTATCATAGGTCGAAAGGTTTGGAGAAGTGGACTCTGCGACCTGAACGGGTGGTATATTGAGGTGTATGTGTAGGAGTAGCAGTTAGAGGTGCCGAAGGCACGAGTGGACATAAAGGGACATTAGTAGCATCCGGTTGCGCTGGTTGAGGCACAGAAACCCGCGGTGCTGGTACTGGAACGAGATCTACTAAAGAATTTTCGACGAAGGCTGGCTTAATTCTGTCGACACTGACCGTCACCTGTTTCCCTTTTACTTCAATCGACCACGTTTTTCCGTCCTCGGCTCTAGATATAACTCTATGAGGACCAGAGTAGGGTGGTTGCATTGAACGTCTAACCGAATCCTCCCTGAGCATGACATGGCTGGCGGTGGAAAGATTTTTGAATATGAAAGGTGATGGCTTAGTGTGTGAGGAACATGGAGTGGGACGCAATTTAGACATACGCTGTCTTAACTTTACGACAAAATCGGTCGGGTCCTCGAAGCCAGAAGGACCAGGTGGTACTAACAGTTCCCCTGGAAGCGTTAATGTTTCTCCGTAAAGCAATTCCGCTACTGTTGCTTGTAGATCTTCTTTAAAAGCAGAACGCATTCCTAATAAGACCAAAGGTAATGCATTCAACCACGAATCATCATAACACATCAGAGAGGCCTTTAATTGTCTATGCATGCGCTCCACGAGCCCATTGGCACAAGGGTGGTAACTAGTAGTGCGTATACGTTTAGTACCACATAAATTAGTAAGGCGTCTGAAAAGGTCCGACTCGAACTGTCGTCCCTGGTCGGTTGTGATGACAGCAGGTACTCCGAATCGAGCAATCCAACCGGCTACAAAGGTGCTCGCCACTTCTTCTGCTGTTATTCCGTGCATAGGCCAAACTTCGGGCCATCGAGTGTAGCGATCCACAGCAGTCAGGCAGTATTGGAAGTCAGAACAAGATGGAAGAGGGCCTATGATGTCAATATGGACATGCTTCAGCCGAGACGTAGGACTGGAGAAGTGTCCAAGTGGAGATCTTATATGCCGCGTCACCTTACTTCGCTGGCAAGCAACGCAGGTTTGACACCAATAACGGCAATCTTTGGCAATGCCAGGCCACACGAAACGGTCTGAGATCAATCGAATGGTTGATCTAGTACCAGGATGGCTAAGATTATGTAGCTGAGCAAAAATCTTCTTTCGCATAGGTTCCGATACAAATGGGCGTGGTCGCCCTGTTGACATGTCGCAGACCAAAACAGTGTTTGTGCCAGGAACTACGACGTTCTCTAGTTTTAGAGAAGAATTCGCATTGTTACGATACTTTTTCAATTCGTCGTCAAGTTTTTGGCAAGCGGAGAGAGCAGAATGGTCAGTTTCAAAACTAACAGCTTCGATGCGGGACATGGCGTCCGCCACCGTATTGTCTTCCCCTTTTATATGGACAATGTCCGTGGTAAACTGCGAAATAAAAGACAGTTGATTTAACTGTACCGGAGGAAGCCTTTCGCGACGTTGCGAGAACGCGTAAACTAATGGCTTATGGTCCGTATAAATTGTTACGTGCTGTGCGGCTAGGAAGTGTCGATAATGTTGCACACTCTCATATACCGCAAGAAGTTCTCGGTAGTATGCTGGCCACTGGCACTGTCGGGGATTCAGCTTTTTACTAAAGAAACCCAGAGGTTGCCAAGCGTCACCGACTTTCTGCTGAAGGCAGGCACCAACGTGAGAACTGGAAGCGTCGGTGAAAAGCCCTAGTTCAGCGTTAGGCAACGGGTGTGCCAACAGAGCTGCAGATGACAAGCTATCTTTACAGGCATTAAAGCATTCCTCGAGCTCAGGTGTCCAAATGATCGGTGTGAGACCTTTACCTCCAGCGGCCACGATCGCGTTGACTAGCGGTGCTTGTAACTTGGCCGCATTGCGCAGAAATCGGCGATAATAATTAACCATCCCAATGAAACGACGGAGTCCTTGTACAGTCTGTGGTAGAGGAAAATCTTTTAGAGCTTGAATGCGCTCTGATGGTGGTTGTGTTCCGTCGGCAGATATTCTGTTTCCGAGAAAAGTAACCTCAGGAGCACCAAACACGCATTTTGCTGGATTTATAACGATTCCGTAGTTTTCAAATCGCTTGAAAAGAGTACGAAGGTGTGCAGCATGTTGAAGAGCATCACGGGAATACACTAATATGTCGTCAACGTACGCAAAGCAAAAATCGAGACCTTGGACAACTTCGTCTATAAATCTTTGAAACGTTTGGCCTGCGTTGCGCAGACCAAAAGTCATGTAATTAAATTCATAGAGTCCGAAGGGTGTTATGATGGCGGTTTTACAAATATCCTCAGGCGCAACAGGAATTTGCTGATATGCCTTAACGAGGTCAATTGTACTAAATATACTACACCCAGATATGTTATGGCCGACGTCACCGATATGGCGAACTGGGTACCTGTCGGGTATGGTACGTGAATTCAAAGCACGATAATCGCCGCAGGGTCGCCAGGTGCCGTCGCGCTTAGGGACCATATGAAGTGGAGAAGACCACGAACTTTTCGAAGGTCTGGCTGTCCCGCACTGTACCATATCATCAAAAACCTTTTTGGCCTCTTGAAGTTTTTGAGGTGCCAGACGTCTAGGACGACAAGAGACTGGGGCGCCCTCAGTGGTTAGAATATAATGAACTGTGTTATGCTTCGGCTCACGAATAAGTCCTGGTGGCTTCGTAATGGACGGAAATTCCGCAAGAAGTGCACTAAATTGGGATGACGGAGCGCAGACAACTTTGACGCTGGTCTGGTCTAAAACAGCGACGGCCGCAACGCATGACAACCCGGTAATGCTATCGACGAGTCTCTTGCTGGCACAATCTGGCAACAACCGATAGTGCGCCAGAAAATCGGAGCCAATGATGGCGGTGTTGACGTCAGCGATAATAAATCGCCATTGAAATGTGCGGCGTAGCCCCAAATTAAGCGCCATTTCTATATGACCAAAAGTGCGTATCTCACTACCATTGGCAGCCGCTAACGTATAGTTTGAACGTGCCGGCTTATTTGCTAACCACTGGTATGGGTAACAGGAGAGGTCAGAGCCTGTGTCTATTAAAAAACGGCGCTTGGTTGCGCTTTCGGTGACAAATAATCGGCGACTCTCCTTTAAGCAGTCAGACGTCGCCATCATTGACTGCTTTTGTCGTTTTCCGAAGGTGGCGGCGGCGTCCAGGTACATGGTTGAATACACTTAACAGCTTTAGTATTAAATTTCCTATGGTAAAAGCACATTTGAAGCTTACCAGGCGTTTGTGAGCGTCGTCGCTGGTTTGAGAAATCCCGGGTTCTATTTCTACCGCGCTCTGCAGTAAGCACAGCAAGCTGACGCGTGACCTCATCCAGACGCCGTGTGATATCTTCTAACGAAGGGGGTGAGACGGCAGACGTGCTTGCTGAGAAAACAGCAGATGAATGAGGTGCGACCATACTAGGCGAAACTTCCAAAATTTTGTCCGCTAGCTCAGCGACTTTGTCCAGCGAGAGTTCTGATTGGGCGGCCAAAATTGCTTGGAGATGTTGTGGGAGGCGACGCATCCATAGCTGGCGAAACAAATTTTCATCAGTGAGGGTGTTTCCTGCCAATGATCTAAGATGACGTAAAAACTGCGAAGGACGGCAGTCACCCAACTCAACATCACTGACAAGTTGCCGGACACGTTGCTCCTCAGACGTGGACAACCTACGGATCAACTCGGATTTGAGGCGACCATATTTGTCCTCAGGTGGTGGTTGGAGAATAATGTCCTCTACCTCCCCAATAACTCGGGTATCTAACTGAGCAATCACGTAGTTAAATTTAGTCAGGTCAGCGGAGATGCCTGAAATCGAAAACTGTGCCTCTACCTGAGCAAACCAAATTGCAGGCCGATCAGGCCAGAAAGGAGGAAGTTTTATGGCTACTGTGCATACTGAGGTAGGTTGAGGAAATAATGGCTCTGTGGGGGGTGGGTCCGTTTTATCAACGCGTTGCATTTTAAATTTTTGTAACTCAGCCTTTAGGATGGCATTTTGTTGTTGTAACAGCGTATTTTCTTCTCTTACTAATTGTTCGTTTGCCTCCATCATTGAACTTTACGTATACAATTGTAAAAAAAAAGCATTTATACAGTTTAACAACTTAAAAAATAATAATAATAATAAGTAAAGAAGAAAATGAAAATTGATGATTATGGTAAAAGATGGCAAAATACCTGACAATAAGAGGCACAGTAAAACAATTAAATAAAATTATAGTAAACAAGAAAATAGAAATTAGTTAAATACAAATGTGATGATAACACCGACTTACATTTCGTGACTATTTACTTTATAGCATTCATGTAGATAAAACCTAAAACTGTAATTATTTTGCCTCGTAAAAACAAATATTTCCTTACTACTAATCGTACAAGAATACCTTAATATTATTATTAATTACAATGTTATACTATGAATTGGTGGAGCAATGAAGGCCCGTTAACAAAATATGATTAACTATTGTTACAAAAGGAACCTTTAAATTAAATTAAAATTTTGTTTTTCTTGTTTTTTTATGTCGACAAAGACAAAGCTGTTATATATGCAATTATGTAACAAAATTAAAGTTACAGTATAGGCGGAGAATATGAAGAAGTATTAAGATTAAAATAAAATAAAAAATATAAAACACTTCACTGAGTTAATCAGAAAACACAAAAAAAAAAAGAAAATAAGTTCCATGTTGTGGAATGCCGCACCAGGTGTTTAACCGCTTGTACTTGATCACTCTGCTGTGCGCGGCGATGCTGCGCCAAGTGTATATGGTTTGTAGACGATCTTGCCTGAATGCTGTGCCAGGTGTATATAGTTTGTACTCGACCTTGTCTGGATGCTGCGCCTGGTGTATATGGTTTCTACTCGATCTCTATTTGTAACGATCGATCACGTCGGGGTCACCAATGAGGGAGTTCGTATAGAGTCCCTTCTTTATTTCGCCGTAGTCGTGTTTTAAGTAATTAACACCACAGTTGAAACAATATAAATTATATTGATGTAGCGGCATAAAGTAATTACATTAAATTATATTAGGTATATTAGTTATTTAACACATTATAAATTATTTTTTATGTTTTAAATATTTGGCGGTAAAAAGGTATTGTGTCACAGACTATATTCTTTTTCCCACATCTCGTGCGTTCCGGCTTACGCATAATAAAACGCCACACATGTAACGACGTTGCATCATGTTTCATTGACTCTTTTGTTACGTATGAAAATACTTCATAATTCGTGTATAATAAAAATTCGCAACCTGAATGTAAATTGATCCTTCAATTCTACCAGAATCGATTTAAAGATCGATTCTTTTTGGAAAGTTGCGCATCTCCCTATGCAAAAGGTCTTATCAACTAACTGTCAAAAGTCAAGAAAAACAGCTGTCTTAATTCAAGCGACATTCACCCATATAGGTTTCCTACTTCATTGCATTCACCGCCCGATCCAATAAGAGATAGATAGATAGATAGATCCAATTTTTAAATTAGTACCGTAAAATGGGGCGATTAGGGACAAATTCCAACTTTATGAGCAATTTTAAGGTAGTTGTTGATGTATAAAATGCTATATAAGGATCAAAATGATTGAGTCTTGGGGGCATCTTTGTTGTCTAATTTAAAATTATGCAACTAGCATTCCAGTTTAAGCAAAAAATGCAAAAATAGGTGTAATCCCTATTTACCCGAAAATTGCGGTTAATTGGGACGAAATGATAAATTTGCTAGGGTTGGTACTACTTTTATTTTTATATATAGTTTTAATTAATTTATTTATTTACTGGCACCAACAAAGTGATCATCAATAAAAAAAATTAAAAAACTGACAAAAGTACATGGCAGACATCACCTCAATTAAAGGTGCAATCGACAGTGCTGATATTTCTATCTGGGTTAAGAGATTAGGTGTGTCGGTTATTCCATGGATTAATCAGATGAATACCCCTATTCTGAACAAATATTAAATATTTTATTATGTATTACTTAGACATTTTTGTCCACCTTGAGATTTCATTGATCTTGTTACATGTCTCTGCAAAATCGACTTACTTATATTAAATTGCTTATCTATTTCAACTAAAGACTTATTCCCAATTTCGCTTCGAATAAACCAGATTTTTACCAACAAATTTAAAAAATATTGTTATAACTACATAGACAACCCTACAAACCTGTACCTATTTATACTTAGGTCGTTTCCATTTCACGTATTCTCATCCCAATTGACCTCTTTTTCGTTGTTATTTGTACCTAAGACGTCCCCAATATCCCCAAAAACAACAGATTTTTACATGTATTTTTATTTAATCAAATACATTAAAACCAATAACAACTGAGACTTACCTTTAATATATATGCTGGTTCAAACACTAAATAACGTTTATATTTTTTTTTTTTATTTTTATGATTGAAAGTTTACTGGTGGCCCGAAGGCCTTTCCAGTTTCACCAGGACAGGTGGGCGAGCAAAGGCTCAGCCAAGAGGGGTGGGATTTGCTAACAACTGCCCGAGCGCCTCCGAAGGAGACCTAACAACTCAAGAGCAATTGTTTCGCGAATGAATCTACTACCGGATCGGAATCGCGACCCGCTGAGAAGATCCGGCGAGAAACTCAGCGGGCTGATGCATGGGTTAGGTTGCACGTCGACCTCTTTGTCGAGTTCGACGAGTACGGTTACCGGGGTCCCTAAGCCTGCCCCTAGTATTAGAGCTGAAGGCATCTAATGCAAAGGTTATTGGATCTGATGGATCCGTAAGGACGTGTCTAGGGCGTCGACGGTGACTGGCTCCTGCATGATCAGGATTCGGGGAGTAGTCAGCGGCGGCAACGATAAGGCGATTATCATGACGCATAGCCTTATCGAAGTATCGTTCCGACGCTGACTTCATGTATTTCCGAATTGATTCGAGGCCCAGGTCGTCGTGTAGGTCAACGTTCCTCACGAACCACGGAGCCCCGACAGCTAACCTGCAAAAGCGGGATTGTAGGGATTGGAGGGTGTCTATGTGTGTGCGGGCCGCGTGAGCGAACACCACACTCGCGTAAGTCATGACGGGCCTTATGCAAGTTTTGTAAAGTGTCACCTTGTTCCGAAGGGACATTTTACTCCGCTTACAGATCATGGGGTAGAGTCTACCGAGAATAAACGCGGCACGGTCACGGACTGATTTTATATGCGGGCGGAATGTCATCGATGCATCCAGGGTAACGCCCAGGTACTTGACCTTCCTGGCCCAGGGTATGGGTTGTCTAAAGAGAGTAATCGGGGGTGTGAGATTCCTCCTCCTAATCCGGGAGGAAATCCGTGTGGAGCTTCCCCTCTGAAATAGCACCGCAGTACTTTTCGCTGGGTTGATGTCTATGCGCCATTTTCGGAACCACTGTCCTAGGGCTAGGGCTGCGCTCTGAAGCTTCTTCGCGATTAGGGACTTATTTCTACTAGAATAGTAAACAGTCGTGTCGTCGGCGAATAAAGCTAAATGGGTCGGCGGCGACCGGGGAATATCGTTGACGAATAAGCTAAATAGGAGGGGTGAGAGGACAGAGCCTTGCGGGACTCCAGCTGTGAGAGGTCGTGGGGAGGAGCGGGTTCCCTCGACTCGATATCGAAAAGAGCGGTTCGACAAGAAGTCCCGTATGATGAGCACGAGACTATCCGGCACGCCCATGTTGAATAGTTTGAAAATCAAACCATTGTGCCAGACTTTGTCGAACGCTTTTGCGACGTCGAAGAAGAGAGCTCCCGTGTATAACGGTTTTGGTCGATTAAGCCCCACAAGAATGTGCTCCGTGAGGCGGTGCACCTGTTGAACGCATGAGTGATTTGTACGGAATCCGAATTGTTCATCGATAAGAATGCCCTTGGATGAGACGAAGTCTCTGAGGCGTTTGTAGAGCAGACGCTCATACAGTTTGCCTAGAGACATGAGGAGGCTAATCGGGCGGTAGCTCGTCGGATGATTTTTTGGTTTACCGGGTTTATGTATGCCGATAACGTCCGCTTCTTTCCACACCGCGGGAAAGATACAGTTCGCCATAGCGGCATTGAAAATAGATGCCAACATCACGATGAGTTGGACGGGTAGAAGTTTAATAACGCGGTTGGATATACCGTCGGAACCGGGAGATAACGTTTATAAATCATAGTCGTCTTCTATTATTATCAAATAAATAAAAGAGAGCAAAGTTTCTAGCACTAAAATAATTACCACCACAGGAAGTTAATTTGAAACGCGATTTTTTATAAGTTAGCAGCTATTATCATGCATATTCAGAGTTGTTTTGTGAACTTTCAACATTCTACTATTAAACTACAAAAAATGGAAGATTTTGCAACGAATATAAAACTTATATTGAGCGTCGAAAGATTTTCCCGGTTTTTTCCCGATTCGCCTCTCAATCCCTAATCGCCCCATTTTACCGGTATGGGGAGTTTTTGGCGGGAATGCGAAAAACGAAGTTCTGTCAATTGCTTTATTTTTAAAATTTAGTGGTTTTAAGGGTTCAGGTTTAAGCTGAAACAAAGCTTCTCGAACACTACAAAAAAGTTCATCGAAGATTCGACAATTAACCACCACTTCACTGAGCCTTTATTTCATCTCATCTCATCTAGATTCATTTAATTTCATCCCAAGCGAATACATTCTCAAAAAAATCATCTTTATCTCGTTTCATATCATTATTGACATACCAAAATGCGTTTTTTTATTTATTTATTTATTTATTTAGACACACCAACAGCTTTAGATACACACAAAACATTCAAGCTTAAAATTAACATGTATATAATTAAGTACTGGTATGTAAGCCAGTTATTTTATATTATGGACTAGACTGAGAGCTCGTTCAAAGACTATAATGTAATAGTTACTTTAGTGTCTTTTTTTTTAATTAGCTACATATTATTTACTTACTCTTTGACCCAAGATATAGGGATGAGTATCCAGTGAAATATATCTATTATCTAAGTATTTTTGTAATAGCTGTGCTTTGAGATCGATTAGGTAGGTATATTGTTGTGTAAAAACGTACAATGGTTATGAGACATCCCCGATCCTGCGGACCGAATGGAAAGCAGTCGACGTCGCCCAAAACACGTCATCTCGGATCCTCCCGATCCACTAACGATACTTTTAGGTACCTCAAGCACCAGTCATCGTTCTCGTCGAACCCGTCGCTTGCGACGAAGGGCTCAGCGAGTAGGTAAATTAACCCATAGACGTAGCCCACTGAATTTCTCGCCGGATCTTCTCAGTGGGTCGCGTTTCTGATCCGGTGGTAGATTCTGCGAAGCACTGCTTTTGCTAGTTTTAGCAACGTCGCCAGGTTTGAGACCCGTGAGCTACCTACTAGTTCGGTGAATCTAGAATAACCCCTCTAGGTTACTAGAGTAGGTATGAAAAAAAGGGTATGCAAATATTTGGTTACACTATAGAAATAAATCCTTGTTTGTTCGCGCGAACAATCATTCAAAAGAAAAAACATTAAATTGACTGTTATGAGAACGTCACTGTTTGTCAAAGTGTCACCTAAATCCGGCAGACATCAGTAAAAAAAAAATCGTATTATGCATAAATTTTCCGTTCAAAATGACAAATATAATTGTTGGCACTGATCGGTTTGGTATAAAAGTATTCTGCGGTCGGCTACGTGGTTACTGAACATAAAATGCCGGTTTTCACCGCCAACATACCGGGATTACTAAAAGTTGGCGACAAAATCGAGATAGGTGGCAAAATCAAGGAGAATGCAAGAAAGTTAGTTTGGTTAACCTGTGTTTTACATTTATTAGACAATGTTTTTTTTTAACACATTTATATTCTATTTACAATTTTACAAAACATTATATTAACCATTTACAAATTTACATGACATCTTAGTTGCTTTCATTTACATATAAATTTATATATTATATTTATATACTGTTCTACTCAAAACCCCCATGACATATATTATTTTACCTCTCATTATAATAATTATATTCAAATATTTAAATACCTATGCATCTTGTTAAATTTTGAAGTAGTCAATAGTAATAAAAGTATCTATTAGCTTCTATAAAAAAAAAAAACTAAGAAACTAAGCTACCTAATTATTATTATTGTTCTGAACGATGCCTTAAGTATTAGGTAATGATGCTTAAATAAACTATTTCACTCTTAAGCCCCTTTTGCACTAGCGTCTACATCTAAAGCTATATACCTACAAGAGACCCGTTTTTTTATTGCCCTTGTTGGCAGACGAGCATACGGCCCACCTGATGGTAAGTGGTTACCGTCGCCCATGGACTTCAGCAACGCCAGGGGCAGAGCCAAGCCGCTGCCTACCGGAACTGGTCTAACTGGTCCGTACTGGTCTAACACAGGATGTCCGTGAACCTTTGCGCTCAAGAAGGCGAGGAGCCGAGGGATGTGGTTCTCCACTTCGACGTGAGGTTCCACCGGGACAACATCATATCGCTGTCCAGGAAGAACGGCATTTGGATCGGAAGCGGAAATTACGACACCAACTACAACATGTTTGTTCCTGGTAATTGTTTTAAACGTATCAAAAGTAGAAGCGTCACTGGCCCATATAGCGGCCGTACGCAATAATTACCCTAACGCCCTCCAGTAAGCACCCCAAAGTAATTATAAACGCTTCAAACACTAGAGCTGTTCCAAGTTTTTTTTTCCCTACCTATCCTGATAGCCTTGAGAGGCAATTTCAGCGTAACCTTAAACGTAAGCTCACGGGGCTCAAACCTTACGACGTTACTAACACGAACCCTAGCAAGAGCTTCGCAGAATCTACAACCGGATCGAAAACGCTACCCACTGAGAAGATCCGGCGAGAAACTCAGTGGGCTGTGTCTGAGAGTTAATTTACTCGTCGAGCCCTTCGTCGCAAGCGACGGGTTCGACGAGAACGGTGACCGGTGCTTGAAGTACCTAAAAGCACCGTTAGTGGATCGGGAGGATCCGAGATGACGTGTTTTGGGCGACGTCGACTGCTTTCCATTCTGTCCGCAGGATCGGGAATACAGCTTCTCATCGTTCCTCAAACACCTACCAAGAGCTCACCCACTATGATATATAAGGAATTTTGGGAGCCGATACCAGTGTGCTTAGTGCGAGCTCGTTCTCGATAGCGTAAAAGTTAACCTAGTTTAGTATGCAGTTGGAACAGCGCCCCTAGCGGCAAACGTACGCAAACGATCCCGTTCCATACAAATTAGAGTTAACTTTTACGCTATCGAGAACGTTAAAAAGCTCGCACTAAGCACACTGGCCACGACTGGTACATACCCGATCCTATAGACCGAATGGTAAACAGTCGACATCGTCCAAAACACGTCATTACGGATCCTCCCGATCTATTAACGGTGCTTTTAGGTACCTCAAGCACCGGTCACCATACTCGTTGAACCCGTCGCTTGCGACGAAGGGCTCGACGAGTAAATTAATCCAAAGACACAGCCCACTGCGTTTCTCGCCGGATCTTCTCAGTGGGTCGCGTTTCCGATCCAGTGGTAGATTCTGCGAAGCACAGCTCTCGCTAGGGTTCGTGTTAGCAACGTCGTCAGGTTTGAGCCCCGTGAGCTCACCTACTAGTTAAGGTTACGCTAAAATAGCCTCTCAAGGCTATCTGCTTGGGTAGGAAAACACAAAAAAACGCTGGTATTATTACTGAGTTACTAAAGTTGTTTTTTCCTCGTCAGGCACGATATTTCGGATAGTCTTCGAAATCAAGGACACGGACGTCATCACGATATACTGCCAGGGGAAGTTTCATTCGAACTTCCTCCCGAAGATACCACTCAACATGGCCAAATACATTGTGGCCTGGGCGGACGTGGAGAGGATCTCGCATTGTTATTTTAATTTCGCGAACAAAGTAAGTAAAGGACTCTTTTTATTATTATTATTAGAGAGAGAGAGAGCGAGAGAGAGAGAGAGAGAGAGAGAGAGAGAGCGAGAGAGAGAGCGAGAGAGAGAGAGAGAGAGAGAGAGAGAGAGAGAGAGAGAGAGAGAGAGAGAGTATTCTTTATTGTACACCAAATAACAAATAAACAGTGCGATACATTAAATACAAAAAAGTACAATTGGCGGTCTTATCGCTAAGAGCGATCTCTTCCAGACAACCATCAGGTGGACAAGAATCATTTGGAAACGAACCACGCGCGGTATATCAATCCAGTGAAATACATTTACTATATATACATATAATATATACATATATGTACTTAGCTAGCTATTATTGCTTAGCTAGGCTGGAAGAGCTCACAGCCCACCTAGTTGCTAACCAGGTTACTGAAGCCTATAGACATCTACAGCGTAAATGCGCCACCCACCTTGAGATATAAGTTCTAAGATCTCAGTATAGTTACAACGGCTGCCCCACCCTTCAAACCGAAACGCATTACTGCTTCACGGCAGAAATAGGCAGGGCGATGGCACCTTACCTAGCGCTAGTTTAGCTGAATTTCTAAGTGTGTTTCTCTTGTCCTGTCAGACGGTGAGCGGTGATGAGGCCGGAGCACCGGGCGCCTTCGCCCCCCAGTCCCCTAGACCGCCACTGGTGGTCGGTGACGTGAAAAGATGGTAAGATTTCTAATAGGTAATAGGTATGCCAGGGGCATTGCCGACGTCCATTAGCGACGGTAACCCCGGTCACCGTTCTCGTTGAACCCGTCGCTTGCGACGAAAGGCTCGACGGGTAAATCAACCCTCAGACACAGTCCGCCGAGTTTCTCGCCGGATCTTCTCAGTGGGTCGCGTTTCCGATCCGGTGGTAGATTCTGCGAAGCACTGCTCTTGCTAGGGTTCGTGTTAGCAACTTCGTCAGGTTTGAGCCCCGTGAGCACACCTACTAGTTAAGGTTCCGCTGGAATAGCCTCTCAAGGCTACCAGCTTAGGTAGGAAAAAAAAAGACGGTAACCACTCATCATCAGGTGGGCCGTATGCTCGTCTGCCTATACGTGTCGCACGAGAGTCAAACTTAAGTGCTTATGTTGCATTAACCACTAGATGAGTTATCTATTGGTGGTAGGACGTCTTGTGAATCCGCACGGGTAGGTACCACTATCTTGTATATTTCTATCCTGTCTAACCTGACGCAAATACAAGAGTTGATGTGTGTGTATTATAATTTTTAATTTTGAAATTTTCGTTAAGGACCCGAGCGAAGCCGGAGCGGGCTGCTAGTTTATTATAAGGTATCTCTTACGCGCTGCCTCGTACGCCTTAATATAGAAAAAAAATCTCTCGGAATTGGATTTGTTTTTTTAATTTAGACTGGAAAATAGTAGGTATTTGTCTTTTCTGTGTCCCGACCACGCAAAGGCGATGCTTATCTATTTATTTTATTAGGTTCACAATACACATCACAAGCTAAAAAGATACACAAATAAAAAGAAACAAAATCTGGCTTGCAACATAAGTTATGTGCGCACGACAAAACAAGACATATTAATGCTGAATTTGTACAACAACGTTCCTTACAATTACGACAAAACAAGACGATAACAGAAACTAATCTAACTTATGATGTCATCATCATCATGCTTTCCTATTACCCTCTGCTGGGGTGTAGGGCTCGAATCAAAATTTTCCATTTATGTCGGTCTTGGGCAGTCTGTTCTAGCTCCTCCCACGTCATGCCCAAGACCCCTAGCTCCTGCTCCACCGAGCGACGCCAAGTTGTTGTAATGTATAATGTAAGGGAAAAAAATATATTCACAATATAATACATAAGTTAAGACGTGAATGGCTAACAAACAAACTTACTTTCGCATTTAAAATTTTAATTTGGTTAGTTAAAGAGTTATGATATGTTATTGAACGACTTTTAAATCGACCATCGCCATCCTATTAATTTTTGGCGCAAATCAGTCACGCATTGTGATGTGCTCGCTCCGAGATTCGATTGGGAGACTTGACGCGGACTAAACTAGATACTATTTTTTTATTGCTTAGATGAGTGGACGAGCTCACAGCCCACCTGGTGTTAAGTGGTTACTGGATAGATATCTACAACGTAACTGCGCCACCCACCTTGAGATATAAGTTCTAAGATCTCAGTATAGTTACAACGGCTGCCCTACCCTTGAGACCGAAACGCATTATTGCTTACGGCAGAAATAGGCGGGATGGTGGTACTTAACCGTGCGGACTCACAAGAGGTCCTACCACCAGTAAAAGTAATATTGTTTATTGCAGTCCAAGGGCCAAGAAGACTGCGACAGGTTCGCCAAAAAACTGCTCGTCGAACGAAAGCTCTGACGAGGAGCTTAAAGTGAGAGTTAAAACCGACGGTAGGCCGGACCGGTTCTTCTACGAGACCCTGATGTGTCAGCAGACGGACCACCCGAAGTTCGGATCCCCGGAGACTTGCAAACAGAGACGCGAGCCAAGTCTAGGGAGGGAGAACTTGAAGAAATACAGAGAAACATCGGATACGGAGAAGAATGAAAGTGATGATTACTCTGAGGAGATAGCTTCGAAGAACATGGATTCTTCTGTCGTGGAGTCCGACGGTGTGCTTCAAGAGCTGGGCATCAAGAGGAGAACGAGGAGGGGGAAGTTTGCGCCATTCGCTCAGGTCGTCAATTTGATGGGGAAGTCGTCTAAGAGAAATTAGTTGGATTTGTTTGAGCTGTGTTTTTTGTGGGAAGCGTGTAATAAACTGTTTGGAAAAACTAGTCTTTGTTTTTTATTTAATAACTAGCTGACCCGGCAGACTTCGTAGTGCCTCAGTCGAAAAATAAAAGACCTAATCTTTTGTATAAAATAAAATTAAAACAAACAAAAGGAATCCGTCCGGGGACACATCAAAGGAAAAACAAAATTGTTATCTTTATTTAATTCCGAACATTTTCATATTCCTTTTAATCCTTCTCTGGACTTCCAAAAATAATTCAAGACCTAACTTAGCCAAATCGGTCCAGCCGTTCTCGAGTTTAGCGAGACTAAAATGAACAGCAATTTTTATATATATAAATTTCTCACCCTTATAGGTATGAATTTTTGATATCGAAAGGCTAAATAATTTAAGCGACATTTCGCTTGATACACGACACACTGATTACTGGTGGTAGGACCTCTTGTGAGCGCGCACTGGTAGGTACCACCACGCTGCCTATTTCTGCCGTGAAGCAGTAATACGTTTCGGTTTGAAGGGCGGGGCAGCCGTTGTACTGTTACAAGTGAGACCTTAGAAGTCATGTCTCAAGGTGGGTGGCGACATTTACGTTGTAGATGTCTATGGGCTCCGTTAACCACTTAACACCAGTCGGGCTGTGAGCTCATCCACCCACCTACGCAATAAAAAATAATCTGTATTATAATCATTAAAAATTATTAAGTTTTTTTACGCTTCGTTCATGGAATCTTCTTCGTAATCTTGCTTTTTCTCTGTCATTCTCTTTTCCCTTTCCTACCCTCATTCTCTCTCACATCTTAACGATTCGTTGCACACATATTTCATACGTTCCATCCTTACTAATCTATATACCTACTAGCTGACCCGGCAAACATTGTTTTGCCATATATAAGATTTCTAGGGAATTTCTAGTGTAGAAAAAAAAACTAACTTATTGTAAGTGTGTAAGGATGTGGTAAATGAGTGAAAGAGGTATGTAGTGCTGTGGACGATGAGGGAATATATAATAAAAATAACAAAACCTCATTCAGTCACATAATACCTCATTATAACAAAACAAAAAGTCCAAATAAAAAAAATTTGTTAGAGGTGGACAACCCTAATCACTTAGGGGTATGAAAAATAGATAGTAGCCGATTCTCAGGCTTACTGAATATGCATAAAAATTTCATGAGAATCGGTCAAGCGGTTTCGGAGGAGTATGGGAACGAACATTGTGACACGAGAATTTTATATATTAGATATAAAAATAAATTGCTGTCCGTTAGTCTCGCTTTAGCGAATTTTAACCCGAGAACGGCTGGACCGATTTGGCTAATTTTGGTCTTGAATTATTTGTGGAAGTCCAGAGAAGGTTTAAAAGGTAGATAAATATGAAAATGCTCGGAATTAAATAAAAATAACAATTTTGCTTTTCCTTTGACCCCATCAGACGAATTCCTTTTGTTGGTTTTAAGTTTATTTTATACAAGAGCCTAAACTCTTGTATAGTTTAGGTCTTTTATTTATCAATTGAAGCATTTGAAGTCTGCCGGGTCAGCTAGTCACACATATATTTCTATATTAACACAGTGTTAAGCAATCATCACTGTACCTCAGGGCGCGTACAAAAAAACACAGACCAATTAATTATTGCATTTATTTAATAATACCCATCGTTAAAAAATATTTATAAATACATCATCACATATTTAAGACACGCTATATCTAATATTAGGCTTTATACATATATTTGTATATACATTATTTACAATTTGACTAATCGAAAATAGAAACATCTCTTTGAGACCACAATTCACTAATAAGAAGCACACTAAATTCGTTATGTATTCCACTAATGGAGCTTTTAGGTATCTCAAGCACCGGTCATCGTTCTCGTCGAACCCGTCGCTTGAGACGAAGGGCTCGACGAGTGAATTAACCCACAGACACAGCCCACTGAGTTTTCTCGCCGGATCTTCTCAGTGGGTCGCGTTTCCGATCCGGTGGTAGATTCTGCGAAGCACGGCTCTTGCTAGGGCCAGTATTATCAACACTACGGTTTGAGCCCCGTGAGCTTACTCGTTAGGGCGAAGCTGAAATAGCCTCTCAAGGCTATCCAGCATAGGTAGGATGAAAAAAAAAGTTACGTAATATTTGAATATTTTATAATGCCATTCGCTTACGCTTAATAAGTCTGTGGTGTAAAATTTGGCGCGTAATAGAGAAAACTTGTTGTAATATGTCGTCTAGATTCTTATATTTTTCTGGTATTAGTTTTAGCGAAGTAATATAGTAGTATAGTATAGTAATGTAGTAGGAAATAAACCAATAGTCGGTTACTTGTGGTGAACTTGTTTTTCGTTAGCACGCAATGTATCGAAAACCTGCTCGAGCCACGAAGAATGATTTCCATTGCGTGTTTCGTTTTTTTTTTTTTTCATACATGATATTAAACGCTAGCATATCAGGAAGGACTAGCTATGAACTACCTTCATTTTTGGAAACGTGCCATAGTAAATTTACAGAACTCTAAGTGTAAGGTAGTTTTTTTTTTTTATGACCAAAATTCAATGCCAACTTGGGATTTTGTTTTGTGTTGTTGTTAACACATATGTGTAATGGGGATAAGTCTAGATTGAGAATGCGTGTTACAAATAATAATAAATCAACGGTGTTGTTAGATTTTTTGACGTGATTATGTCTTATAAATCAATGAACATCAGCTGCACGCACGTAAAAGTGTCACGTTCCACCTGAGCGTGCAAGCGAGAGCGCAGAAAAAACGATAGAGAGGCACGATCGGCCCGAGCGTTGGCTTGTGACACGTTTATCTTCTCGCGTGACGTCAGAGCTAGCAGTCCGAATAGTTCTGCTACTGACGTTATCCAGACCACCAATTTTTTTTATAGCAACCTTTCTGCTTTAGGCTCTCGGCTTTCTGCTGCTAATTGTTAAGTCCATAGCTATTGCAACATTACCGCCGCCATCCCTGTCTAGCGCCATAGACAAGCAAGACTGTGCCACAACCGGACAATTCACTTGCGACTACCCTAACTTTTGTTGAAATTATATATGAAATCGGCGTGCTCTTCTCTGATACCGATTTGCGTTAGCTGAGTCTTTGAGGCGAGGAATAAAGATTCTCCGTCCATTCCGTCTGTCTAGTGCCATAGACAAGCAAGACTGTGCCACGACCGGACAAGTCACTTGCGACTACCCTAGCTTTTGTTGAAATAATATATGAAATCGGCGTGCTCTTCTCTGATACCGATTTGCGTTAGCTGAGTCTTGGAGGCGACGAATAAAGATTCTCCGTCCATTCCGTCTGTCTAGTGCCATAGACAAGCAAGACTGTGCCACGACCGGACAAGTCACTTGCAACTACCCTAAATTTTGTTGAAATCATATATGAAATCGGCGTGCTCTTCTCTGATACCGATTTGCGTTAGCTGAGTCTTTGAGGCGAGGAATAAAGATTCCCCGTCCATTCCGTCTCTCTAGCGCCATAGACAAGCAAGACTGTTCCACGACCGAACAAGTCACTTGCGACTACCCTAACTTTTTATGAAATCACATATGAAATCGGCGTGCTCTTCTCTGATACCGATTTGGGTCAATTGAGTCTTTGAGGCGAGGAATAAAGATTCGCCATCCATTTCATGCTCCTGTAATATCGATATAGTATCGTCCCATTTGTGTTTCGATAAATGCTCCGATAGTTGGTGTACCTGGAAAAGGTTTTGTTTCATTTTGCGGGTAGTCAAAGAACGTTAGGTTCGCCTATCGTTTGCCGGGATAAGACTGTAGGTATTTTTGGAGTTGGAAGGGTTTTGATGAAGGGAATTAAGAATTGGTTAGGATGTAGCCAAATTGAGGTGTCTAACGAAAGATCTGCTGAATCTACCAATTTGCTTCTCTGACGGAAACAAACATAATGAATCCATGCGAAGAGACAATTATTTTTATTTTTTATTTTTATTGCTTAGACGGGTGGACGAGCTCACAGCCTACCTGGTGTTGAGTGGTTACCGGAGCCCACAGAATTCTACAACGAGATATGAGTTCTAAGGTCTCACTTGTAACAGTACAACGGTTGCCCCACCCTTCAAACTGAACCGCATTATTGTTTCACGGCAGAAATAGGCAGGGTAGTGTTGTACCTACTCGTGCGGACTCCCAAGACGTCCTACCACCAGTAAACCAGTGTGTCGTGTATTAAGCGAAATGTCGCTTAAATTATTTAGCCTTTGGATATCTGGTGTATGGTGGGTACCCTGAGATAATATGAGTTCTAAGGACTCAGTATAGTTACAACGGCTGCCGCACCCTTACAAACCAAAACGCGCTACTGCTTCACGGCAGAATTAGGCAGGGTGGTGGTACCTACCCGCGCGGACACAAGAGGTCCTACCACACTACAGAGGTCACAAGAGGTCCTACCACCAGTAAAGAGTGAAGATATTATTGGTGGTTACCGTTGCCCATGGACGTCAGCAATGCCAGGGGCAGAGCCAAGCCGCTGCCTACCGCTTAATACTCTCCCACAAGCCTCGTTCGAAGAAGGACATGTCTTAGCGCTCAGGAAACACCGTGGAGGGGAGCTCATTCCATAGCATATATGAGTCGTCTATCATCAAGGTGGCAATCTGTGCATTTGGACAAAAAAATGTTATTGATATGTCAATACAGATTGATTTGAATATAATTGTCTCCTTCAAAGAATACGGTTCAAAACCTGCATTAAATAAAGGTTAATACTTAACCTGTTATTTATCTAAGATGTCGTTCAGAAGAGTTTTGTGACTGCCAATGGAATACAAAGTCAATAATTCGTTTTTCTGATTTACCAATAATTGTCCAAAAGTCACATTGCCGGCTTTGATAATAGTCGACTCATATATATGATTTACTTTAGGATATTTACCGTCCACGATTTCACTGTGGTCTGTTGGAGGGCCTCGAATGGGTTATCTGAAATACAAAACAAATAAAAACTTATTTGTCGTACTGTCAACGACAGTGCCAATGACAGGGCCTATGTGAATTATTTTTATGTAGCAGCGACAGAAAATATGGATCCTTGGGCGAAGGACTAGTTAAATGGAAACGATAAATGTTTGATCGTTTTTAAATCATGAAGCTAAATGCCTGATAAAGTTCATGATGTCGTATGTGGGTAATAATTTTTTAATTACTTTTCTTAGTTCATCCTTTAACTGACCCCAAATGACGTCACACGTAATGAAGTAGCCAAAATACATAGGAGAACAGTACCAATCGCTCCAGTGATCATAATGTATTTATTAATACAGAGTGCATAAGTAACAGTCTTTCCCGAAAATGAGGGTAGGTATACTTTAAAAACAACGGTCTGAAGCTAAGTGATTGTTAATATGGAAAACTTTAAGCTACACACTAAATGTATGTGTTGTATTTGTGCTTTTTGTATTGGACGCAATGGAATACAAACTGACGTGAGATACCGGCGTGTTACATTGCTGGCTCACGTTTGTACTGACCTATCTTGTTCTATCTAAAAAACACATGTGGCACTCGGAGACCGCCGCGGTTAAGCTATTGAATAGCATTTTTTATCAACTTATGCAATTATAATTAGACAATAATAATTTAATATTAAAACAATAATAAAATGAGACCACGCTATATTTCTATGCATTAACAAAAGCAAAACATTAACTGTCCCCTTCACACTCATAAGCTAGACCGCGCGAGAGAGAGATGGGCAGACTTTTCATGATGCGCATGCAGTGTGATGTCACGCCACGCGCTTATTTACAGACACTACACAAGCGCAACGTGTGAATGTTTGAACGCGAGCTACATGGTAGTGTTAGGTTTTATTTTCGTTACGGAATTTCTTGATTCGGTCGCCGCGCTCAAAGTCCGCGATAAAATCTATGCAATAGCTCTTAACAAAGCATTAATTTTACCTTTTTTCGTTTCTAAATCCTTTTCGTTTTCACAGTCTTCGGGGGTTTCTGGTTTCCTGTTCACGTGCATGTGGTAGTACGGCAGCAGCGGAATGTCTCCGGGTACATGATGAACTGGTTCGCTCTTGATTATCGCGATGTTATCGACTAGGCCATTAGGAGCTATCGTGCAAGGGTAGACCTTTCTCTCCTTTAACGGTTTCCTGATCTAGAACGCGAGACCTTCGCTGGTATAGTAGACGAAAATAAGAAGAGAAACAACAAAAATAAACTGGATCGCTTTTAACGGGACATAATCCTAAAGAAATTCGTTTTTAATACGCTTTTATTAGCTTCAGACGTAGGTATGTATGTAACGGAATCTTTGAACATGATTTTGAGCCCCTACAAAACGTCGGATTAGCTCGAAATTTGGTATACTTATTGAGGACCGATGACAATTCAACATAAAAAATATATATGAAAAAATTGAAATTCAACTAAAAAATAGAAAGTTAATTTTAATAAATTTGAATTAAAAATAGTGTAAGAAAAAAATGATTTTTTTGATAATTGCAAATGTTCACGATTGACTTCCACGGTGAAGGAATAACATCGTGTTATAAAAATCAAACCCGCAAAATTATAATTTGCGTAAATACTGGTGGTAGGACCTCTTGTGAGTCCGCGCGGGTAGGTACCACCACCCTGCCTATTTCTGCCGTGAAGCAGTAATGCGTTTCGGTTTTAAGGGTGGGGTAGCCGTTGTAACTATACTGAGACCTTAGAACTTATATCTCAAAGTGGGTGGCGCATTTACATTTTAGATGTCTATGGGCTCCAGTAACCACTTAATACTAGTTGGGCTGTGAGCTCGTCCAACACTCTAAGCAATAAAAAAAAAATGAGTGTCACCTTAAACTAGAGGTACTCACCGGGAATGCCATATTGGACTCTTGTATTACGTAGCCATCTAAGACGTGGGTCAGTATCCGTTGTCCACTTTCCAATTCACGTTTCATCTCGATCTTGTCCCTGACGAGAGCTTTCACGTCTTTATCCAGCTGAAAGTCCTGGTATTTCTCCCGTTTTATCCTGAATTGCGCGTTGATATCGCCTTCCTCTGTTTTGACTTCAACTTTTTTGATTTCGTCAGATGCTTCAGAGTTCTTATCGCTGTTCGCAATGACCACTGGTGGCTTGTTCCTTTTCTTCTTAGCTTCGGGTGTTGCCGGTATTTTGAAGTTGTTCTTAGGTGGATCCTCTTCTTTTATCGGAGCCGGGTTCCGTGGAATCTCCTCTAAATTGTCAGGTCTAGATTCTTTCTCGATGACTTGCGGAGGCTCTTTATCGTTCAAAAGTCTGCCTCTCGCTTGCGTGAAGACTGTGTTTCGGATTAGTTTATCGTTTTCCGTTTGATTAGCTGACGCTGTATTGGCGTCTGGTGTTTGGAGTCTGGTATCTTGGGGCGCATTGTCATTTGGCTTAGCTATTGGAGTGTTTTTATTAAGTACTGCGTTTGGATTTGTTACGTTTTTACTCGGGATACTAACGTTGTTGGGGTGGGAAATCGCTTTTGCGGTAATGCTGCTCTGTTTTGTTGGATTTTCGTTTATCGTTGCCGGATTTAAGGCAGTTTTCTTGGGTATATCGTCTGGAGATTCAGCTTTTCTTTTTCTGTTTATTTGCGTACCCGTAGTTGCAGTCAATGTTTTAGTGACCGGTACAATGTGGGCTGTGACACTTGATGTCCCGCTGATATTTGGTCGCGTGTTTGGCAAGTGGTTTGTCGGTTGTGTCAGAGCGCCGATGTTGGGTAAGTTGTGTCTATATGGCGTCCTCGGTTGGATTGGTCTGAACGTGAAATTTCCGTTTCGGACATTTGAAATGACTGGATTGATATTGGTTAGGACGTTAGTTGGGGGGTTTTGCGTTGTGTTTGGTGTTGGTCTCGGGCTTTGCGTTATATTGGCCGATGTTGGCGTCACCGTCCGCTGTACATTATTTAGCTGTATTTGTCGTTGTGGCACATGAGTTTGTATGTATGTTTGACCTATATGTTGGCTGTTTGGAGTGTTTTGAGGAATCAAAATTTGTTGGCGTATGCTGTGCTGGGGAATCGATGTCCTTACATTCATATACACGGGTCGTTGCATTTCCAATGTCTGGGGTGAGTTAGTTTGATGATTGATTGGCTGGTTGTTTGACATGATCTGTCTGTTAGGAACATGGTTGGGTATTTGATTGTAATTCGTCATCTGTATCTGTTGGTCGTGTTGGATATTGGCACTGATGTTGGGGAAGCCCTGTAGCATGTTAGCTTGGACATTTTGTATTTGTATTGGCCTCGTCTCTTGGGGGTTCTGGGCCAACATTTGTTGTTGTATTTGGTAGGCCTGTTGCGGCATCTGGCAGTTTTGGATGTAAAGGCTTTGGTCCATGCTTTGTTGGATATTGGGCACCATGTTGGACGGCATGTGCTGGACGTACATAACTTGGGTGTGTTGGGCGTTTTTGATCCATGGCGGTGGGTTATGTTGGTTCAAGTAGATTGTTTGGTTTGGTTGTATTTGATCCCCTGGAATACAGATTTTTCATATTTCACATTGTTCAATCAAATATTACTTATCAATGATTGTTGATATTAATATAAATCTCGTTCTTTTTTTTTTTTTTTTTTTTATTGCCCTTGTAGGCAGACGAGCATACGGCCCACCTGATGGTGAGTGGTTACCGTCGCCCATGGACTTCAGCAATGCCAGGGGCAGAGCCAAGCCGCTGCCTACCGTTTAATACTCTCCACAAGCCTCGTTTGAAGAAGGACATGTCATAGCGCTCGGGAAACACCGTGGAGGGGAGCTCATTCCATAGCCGGATGGTACGTGGCAAAAAAGACCTCTGGAAACGCACTGTGGATGACCGCAGTGGCTCCAGGTAGTATGGATGAACTCTACTCCGGTGGCGGGCGGTGCGATGGTAAAAACGAGATGCCGGTATCATCTCGAACAATTCCTCAGAGCACTCCCCATGGAACATACGGTACAAAATACAGAGGGAACCGAAGTCCCTCCGCAGACCCAGAGGCTCCAAACGATCCGTGAGAATGGTATTATCGACAATCCGAACGGCAATTCCAGAAATTGTGTTGCGAGCAAAATGGGTTTACTAACAAAACAGTTGTTCCTAAGTCGGTACTGTTGCTCATGGACAACAGCAATGTAAGATACAGTCACACAACTACTAAGGCTTTTCTTTTTTCGAAGCTCCTTCAATTAGATCATTCTACTTTCGTAACGCGACCAAAACACTACGATGAGGATTACCTACTAATGAGGACTACGATGCCATTTACCAGATTATCGAAAGTTGCAAAACATTAATCTAAATGGCGTTTATTATGACAAATTCAAGGTACATTAATAGATATTTTTATTTTGGTCAGGAGGAAATCGCCGGACTTCCGCCCTCCACTGGGGATAGAGGGCGGAGCATGTCAGAGTCGAACTGACTAAAACCTCCTGTCGCTCAACAACCAACGTCCAAACCTCGCATGAGACAGAACTCATGAAGAGGCAAAGGGGGAAAAGTGAAGCGTTTAGTGCGGAGCACATCTCTCCCATCACCCTCCCCCTTACATTAATAGATGTGAGAATTCCTTGGTTTTTTTGTGAATCATACAGTGATATAGTAAATGCAGTAAATGTCAATAAAACTATACCTACCTCAAATCCACTTAGTTAAGGGCGATTTAGAAAGAAACTAAAGTTAAGGGTCGAATTGGGTATTAATAGTATGTAGTATCAACACTTACCGGGTTTCACAAGGATTTGAGTTTCATAAACAACTTGTACCGGGCATAAAACCATCTGCTGGGCCATCCCCTGTTGATTCCTGCATTAAATACTTTTATTAATACTAGCACAATACTCATATCTCCAAATATTACCTAATACCAAATATTAATAATAGATATATTTAGGGTTGTCATCCTTTTCTTTCCTATCCATTCTAGTGGCCTCGAGGGGTCAGATTCGCCGAACGATAGGAGAGCTCACGGAGCTCTAACCTGGTGACGTTGCTTACACTAGCCAGGACTATACTAATACTGGCTAGATCAGAGCAGTGCTTCGCAGAATCTACCAATGGATTGGAAACGCGACCCACTGAGAAGATCCGGCGTGAAACTGAGTGGGCTGTGTCTGTGGGTTGATTTACTCATCGAGCCCTTCGTCGAGCGATGAGTTTGACGAGGAGGTGACCGGATTGTTATCAAAACTGCGTCACAGTGGTAACTGACTTCATACCTACATCATATCGAGCAAGATCGAGGGAGTTCTGATCTATGCAGTAATTCCTTGAGAAATACTCAAAAAATATTGTAATAAATAATCAGATACTAATGTGTTTTATTTTTAAGTAACTAACATACATTATGAGTAATACTAACAAAATGTATGGTTTTGTACTAAAATAAAGATAAAAATTTAAGAAATTGTTGTGTACTTAAGTAACCTCAATATGGGTAATGAGCTAATCTATTAACATTACATTGACACGATCAATGGCCAGGGTCTACGTACTTGTGGCTAGTATTTTCGATACTAGTATATAACAGGTAGTGTTTAGCGACTAGTATTTTAGATATTAGTAACAGGTATTAACTATACTTATATAATATATTCACTCACCCGATCTGATCTTGGTGACATTGTTGTTGCATCTGTAAAGCGTACGTGACCTGATTAGCGTTTGCGAATTTAGATCTTTGGTGGATCGAGTGGTTTAAATTTAATTAATTTATTGAGAGCACGACCTCAACGAACTCCAGCGAACGATAAGAATATAATGATGATATTTTAATTGAATTTCGCTGCATTGAATGTAACAGTAGGAATCAGCTGATTATCGGGTCAACGAACTTTGCGGGACACAATTTTGCCGGTCAACTACCGCCGCTTAGGTTCACGAAACTTGAACATACATGATATGAATATATATACATATATATATGCATGTAATGATATGTTTTTTTAATACGCTTTTATTAGCTTCAGACTTATGTATGTTTGTAACGGAATCTTTGAACATGATTTTGACCCCCTTCAAAACGTCGGATTAACTCGAATTTTTTATACTTATTAAGGACCGATGACAATTCAATGTTTAAAAAAAAATTGAAAAAATTTAAATTCAACTAAAAAATGAAAAATAAATAATAGTTTCAAAATAAAACTAAAAATGGTGTGCATGGTGTCAGTAGTTATAAATATTTTATGAACAGATATGATTAGAAGGGTTATTTTGATAATAACCTGAAAAGCACCCCACGCTTTTTTACAATAAAATCATTTTTTCTTACACTATTTTTAATTCAAATTTATTAAAATTTATTTTCTATTTTTTAGTTGGATTTTCTATAAAAGCGTGTTTTGTTAGTTTTTTTAAACTATCATTTATTTACATAACAAAGCAATTAAATAATATAATACTATTTTCAATGTATTTGAAAGAAATCTTGAATTCGCGAATTCCAAAACCGCACTGTACCCACGGTAAGCGAATCGAGAGAAATATAAAAAAAAATCTGTCTAAGGTCCACGCGCTGATTCGAATCTACCATGTACACAATCACTAACTCTATTTCTCCAATCCACTATGCCATGTCACACACATCGAGAAACTAAAATTCGCAAAAAGAACACATTTAAATTCGAAAAAAGAACACATTTAAAATGAAATGTCAAAGTGATAGGTTGTCAAAAAAAAAAAAAAACGAAAAAAATAATAATCGCAAAGCACTTTTTTGAATCCATTCAAACTGAATTATTATACACCACAGAAACGAAAGACATAAGTCACAAATCTTTAAAACATAATCACATCCAATGTCACTGTCTATAAAGACTAATTTTCCTTGAACAACAACAATGGAGAGTCGAATTTTTTTTTGTCACATAAAATTCTTTGCGAAATCTTTTGAAGCGAATATTCAACAAAAGGACCGCCATAAAGCTTCGACGCCACCCCTGCGGACTTCATAAATCAAACGAAACCCGTAATATAAATTGTTAGTGAACGCTTCAAACTAATTTCATCTCTAACTTTCTAACAATAAGTGTGGAAATTCCTTGATAATGTTGTCAACCATTTAAGAGACGGTAAATGCAGTAAATGCGAAGAAAAATATACCTTATATACATTCAGGTAAGGGTGATTTAGATAGTAAATAAAGTTAGGGACCGGATTAGTGTAATAATACGCACAGGCAGACATTTTTGTTTTTTGTTTTTTTTTTGTGTTGCTTAGGGATGCACTATATATCGATGCTTTAAAATTAAATTTTATTTTTTTCGAAAATAGTAAACCTACTAAAGTAGTCACCTAGTATGCTGTAATGATTACTGGAGACTATAATTATTATTTTCATCAACATCATCATCATCATCGGCCCCCAGTTGCCCACTGCTTGATATTATATTACTTTTCCAATTTACGCCACTGAACCCAGTCTTCAGCCTTACTTATATCCGGAAACCATGGACATCATCATATAAAATTTTAATTTGAGACATCTGTAATGCATTAACTATGAACCATTTTAACTTTATTTGATTCTTGGTTGAGAGGAACTGTCCACAAGTTAAGAAGAAGACTAAGTAAGAACTTAAGTTCCCGTCAACCAAATCAAAGGTCTCTTTTATCTATCTGTCTTATATATCCTTCGGCCCACAGACGTCCACTGCTGGACATTAGCCTCCCAATCCTCGCCACAACGACTAGTTCTACGCTGTCTGCATCCAGAAGACACTCACAACATTCAACAGGTCTTCGGTCACAGATCAGGTCAGCTTTTACCAGCATTCAACCCAACTGTCATAATTTCTTTTTAATTAGTCGAATCGCCGGTGTTTAAATATCTCAATTAATCTATATATCTAATAAATCTTGTATATCTCATGCGTATATGAGTCGACTATTATCAAAGGCGGCAATCTGACTTTTGGACAATGATTGGTAAATCAGAAAAACGAATTATTGACTTTGTATTCCATTGGCAGTCACAAAACTCTTCGGAACGACATCTTAGATAAATAACAGGTTAACTATTAACCTTTATTTAATGCAGGTTTTGAACCGTATTCTTTGAAGGAGACGATTATATTCAAATAAATCTGTATTGACATATCAATAAAAATTTTTTGTCCAAATGTACAGATTGCCGCCTTTGATAATAGACGACTCATATATCGTCGGTATATCTCATGCGCAGCTACGAATCTTTTTGCATTTGACATTTGTATGCACTGAGATATGCAGTGAATTCAGTTGTAGTTGTCAACGGTCATTAACCCATTAACATGGAGGGCATGACGGATTTGCAGTAGTAATAGGAATCCAACAATTTTACCTTGATAATTAATGGAGTTTCCAATAGGCCGTTACCGAACAAGACAGTCATTTAATAGATACGAGTCTTGCTTTGAATGAGATGAGTATCTGAGTTAGGTTTCAGCCGTCTAAAAAGCTTTCAGCAGATAATGACAATTGAAACAATATCACCTTATATTGTGCACCATTCTTAGTTGAAACCTTTGTCTTGGATCGAGCTATTGAAATTAGCTCAATTGAATAGTATAATAAATCGAAATTGGAATCCGCATCGCCATCATAATACCTAACACTACAGATAATAGAGGAACATATTATATACATATTATTATATACTTTGTTATAAGGTCATTGTAGACACACAGCCCACAGTCGCTTATGAAAGTCAGCAATGACAGGGACATTGCCTACCCTTGAGTAGTCTACGCCAACCTCGTTTGAAAATCATGTCCTAGACCTCGGGAAGTGAATAGTCTTTGCTTATAATCGACACTATTTTGACATTATTAATGACATAGGCGATGGTTAAATTTAAGTGTTGCTAGCCTACCAGTTTTCTAGAAAAAAGAAAAATAACTGCGTTTTGTGTACACAAAATATTAACGAAAATATTTAACAATTTCAATTATAATAAATAATCATGCTTTCAAAAAGTATCGACTATCGATACCCGGTGATTTATTAAAGCGCAGCACTAAGTTAAATATAGGGCGCTGCGGGGGAATGTCGGACCCCACCGCGATCCATTCTTAAGTGCAAGCGAGACAAATATACACAACGGCCATATTGTTAGAAAGAGACAAAACATCTCAACTATTATAGACATTTATTTTAGTAATAAGAAATAAGAATCATGGCTGTAATAGTCGACATGAAGAAGGGCACCCCTTTTCTTGAGGGGAGGAGGGGGATATTTAGGGTTGAAGTTGCACACAAGTCAAGCGGATAATTAGTCACATAACCTGTCATTAAATGGCGGTCGTAACTTATGTCTTCAGTTACGTGTAATAAAATTTGAATATGGCGACACGAGAATTAGATTTTATACAAACACGTAAACTCTTAATAGCCCACACAAAAATAAAATATGTATAAAACAAAAAAATAATAAATAGATAGTAACAGAAAAAACATCGGATTGCGTTAATAGCAGCGGAAATGACAACCAAATGGAAACGTTGGTCGAATTCGAAATTCGAATATACGTGACGTCACAGCACGATCCAACTCTTTAAGTCGTTTCAGTGTAACAGCGCCATTAGAACTCAAATCAGCTGTTCCCACAGCACGCCGGCATTAAACCACATTAATCCACGAAGTATAACGAATATAAAACAGTCAAACGTCTTACCATAACGTTGTCGTGTACGCGAACGTCAAAAAAACTCGAGAATCACATCGGAACTTGTCCACACGGGCAGCCAAAGACGCCTTTCGATTCACAATGGCCGAACGAATAGCACAAAAGAGACGACGTATTTCGACCGTCCTTCTACCACTGAACCTAAAACGGGACTCGCGATCGCTTCGTTCCAACACAAACGCGCCGCAGACGTATCGATTTTGCGTGATTTTAACGCGCTTGGTACAAGCCACGACCAACCAATAGTGTGTGAGTGGATAACAACGCAGCGCATTGGACGGGACGCGTTTCGAAATTCAAACACGTTCTATGACCCCGTTATCCTCGAGCTAGACGAGCGCTCGCGATAAACCGCCAAACCTCTCGCTCTGCCGTCGCACGAAATCTCATTAGCAAGAAAGAGACAGATTTTAGAACACTTTTCAAACTCGTAAACGAAATCTGTACAGGAAGTGTGGTTATTAATAACTTGTAAACAATAATGTGCTTTGATTGAAAGCGTTAGAGGATATATTTGTGTGTTTGTTGTTTTTAACATGATGTCATTCGATCGCAAACAACTATGGCTTACATTTTTACGATTAAAATTCAATTTGGGCCTATTTTTGTTGTTGTTTATCACTGCATATGTCAACTTTTGCCTCTTCATATAGAATATTTTATGTAAATATTGAATGATAAGGATATATTATTTTGTTGTTTGCCATTGTTTAGTGTTTTCATAGTTTGTTTGAGTCATTGTCCGTCGGATAATCTATGTTTCTACTTAATCGATGCAAAAAATTTATTTAAGTTTTAAGAATTCAATTTTAATGTAACATTATGGTTATGTTCGGAGGTTTTTGGGTTAAATGCTCTTTTAATTGGTGACAAATGAACATAAAAGCGATTTTGTATCTTTGATATTAGTTTAAGAATCAACGTAGGTAAGTTTGTGATAGTTTGAAAAGAGTTTTGTTTTGGCAATAATATCGCCAGAGTCGAGTTTGTTATAATCTTCCGTTATAAAAAGCATACATTTTATCAGGGACGTCTTAAACTAGGATGGGGCCCTTGGCACACAAGAATTTGAGGCCTTTTTGGGAAGTAAAAAAGCGAATTATAATAACATTTTTTACGGAGTCTGACCATTTATTATAGGTAATCAAATACAGTATGATATAATATGTCATTAATGATATTAGAATGCTGCTGGTTTTTTGGTTACGATTTCGATAACGGTTTCTTTCGGGATTTCTGTTGAGCAAAATCTTCTATTATAGGCATAGTATATGCCTTGTGTAATGTGCCCGACAAAAATGTTTTGAGAATAAGCGTGTGAGAGAAATTGTCGGTCTTTCGGGGCCCCCTGAGAATGGGGGCCCTGGGCACGGGCCCCGTGTGCCGTTATAGTAAAGACGGTATTGCATTTTATGTGAAATGAAAAATGAAATGGTGCGAAATGTGGATGGAGTTAATTATTTAAAAACTGTGCTTAATCGTAATATAAATTGGGATGAAAATAAATGAAGCGAGATAAGATGGATTGGAATAAAGTCTCAGTAAAATGGTAGTTGTTTACTGAGAGTTCAATGAACTTTTTGGCGGAACCTGAGTCTGGTGGCTTTTTGTCATTTCTATTCATTTTTTACACCTGTGCACTTTCACAGACGCTAAACATTTAGTAAACTATTCTCACTACGCATTTAAATCTGCAGAAATACTAAGTTATCAAATTGAAAAATTCAAACAACTTCGCTTCGGGTGTTCCCGCCAAAAATCTCTTTTTTTTTACTGTTACCTCACTGCCAGTAACTTATTCTGGGGCTATTCTGGTTTCATCCTAACTGGCGAAAGAGTCCTTGGGGTTCAGCCTGGCCCTAGCAAGAGCAGTGCTTTGCTCAATCTACCATGGGATCGGAATAGCGACCCGCTGACAAGATCAGGCAAAAAACACAGCGGGCTATGAAGGTCTCCAAAACAAATGAAAAAAAAAAAAAAAAAAAATGTATGTACTGTATTAATTTGGTGTCAAAATTCCGGTACGGAGTTTTTGGCGGGAACGCGAGGAATGAAGTTGTGTGATTTGTTTTATTTTGTCTATTTAGTGTTTGTTCAGATTTAAATGTGTAATAACGGTGGTTTATTAACTGTTTAATATCCTGTGAAAGTGCACAAATGCGGGAAAATGAAACAAAGCCGCTGGACCTTACTTTTCGGGATCCTCCAAAAAGTCCACTGATAGAATCTTATTAAATGACCACCATTTTACTGAGATTATATTTCATCCCATTCATCTCATTTCATTTAATTTTATCCCAGTCGATTAATGTCTCAAATTAATCATCTTCATTTCATTTCACTCCATAATATCATTTTTCATATAAATATGAATATAAATTAAAATAAGACATGACTTAAAGGTCTTAGCTACCAGGTCATAAAATCCCTGAAAATAAAAATTCCGGTACAATAAAAAAAAAACTTTAAATCTTTCAAAATAAGCAAAACCATTTGTGATGTTTGAAAGGTTGTGGAAATAAAACGCATCGAAAAAGAAAAAAAAAATCTCAATACATATTTTTGGCGCCATTTTCCTGTAGTCATTTGAAGTGATACCTATATAAGTAACTAGTAATTTTTAATACGCTTTTATTAGCTTCATACGTATATTAGTATGTACCTATATGTATGAGTGTGTTTTTTTAAAAAATTATAAATTTGGCACTAAGGCTGACACATAATTATTACACATGAAAAAAAAAAAATTCTTTAGTTCCGGTAAATATTAAAATCGGCTATATTATTTTAAATCTCCAAGGAAATAAACTGATTAAATCATTTTGATTGTTAATTTTACGAAGAGTGCCAAAATTATTATAATAATTCATAAATAATGAATGAATTGAATTTCTTGAGTTATCAATTAAACAGAAAATTATTAATTACAGAATTCATTACCAAGAGCAATCCTGATAACAAAAAAAAAATTCTTTTTACTTTCAAAATTTTGCCGCCTTAAAAATTTGTCGCCCTGGGCACTTACCCCGACTGCCCTTAGTGTAAATCCACCATTGCCTATTGGAGTCCGTTGGACGGGTTGACTTTTCGAAAGCTCGTCGGAGCCTCGTTTATCGGACCTTTAAGCCGCATGAGGCAGCTTTAGGAAAGCCCGGGCGAGGCTCTGTAAAGCATCAACCGCGAAAGACTATATAGCTAATCTATATTAATTGTATATAAATCTACAGTGGTTTTTACGGATGTTCCGTTATAACTACTGAACCATGCATCCAATTGACTTCAAACTTGGTATCCATGTAGAAAATACATGTACTTAATGGATAGGCTAATGTTTATATGAGTGTTGGACTCCCTACACCAGTTGCGGGGGCGTTAATGATGAGAATCTTTGTGGGGGTGAGAAATAATAATGTTAATTTTAAATGCCCAGCGAAGCGGACGAGTACGGCTATCACATATAAAGCTTGCCTATTTGATTTCGATCAAACGATTCGATTTCTTCATAGTGGAAGTGGACGTGAATTAAGTATTTGGATTCCGATCTCACTCCTGAAGGTTTCTGGTGGGCAGTGAGATAATTCAACATCACCACCGCATTGTATATGACGGTTGCCGTCTTTTTGTTTATATGTGCCATCTTTTATTTATTTATTGCTTAGATGTGTGGACGAGCTCACAGCCCACCTGGTGTTAAGTGATTACTGGAGCCCATAGACATCTACAACGCAAATGCCGCCACCCCACCTTCAGATATGATTTCTAAGATCTCAGAATATTTACAACGGCTGCTTCACCCTTCAAACCGAAACGCATTACATAGATACCAAGTTTCAAGTCAATTGGATGCATGGTCGTCTGAAGTCGTCGTGGCCTAAACGATAAGACGTCCGGTGCATTCGTGTTGAGCGATGCACCGGTGTTCGAATCCCGCAGGCGGGTACCAATTTTTCTAATGAAATACGTACTCAACAAATGTTCACGATTGACTTCCACGGTGAAGGAATAACATCGTGTAATAAAAATCAAACCCGCAAAATGATAATACGCGTAATCACTGGTGGTAGGACCTCTTGGGAGTCCGCACGGGTAGGTACCACCACCCCGCCCATTTCCGCCGTGAAGCAGTAATGCGTTTCGGTTCGAAGGATGGGGTAGCCGTTGTAACTATACTGAGACCTTAGAACTTATATCTCGAGGTGGGTGGCGCATTTACGTTGTAGATGTCTATGGGCTCCAGTAACCACTTAACATCAGGTGAGCTGTGAGCTCGTCCATCCATCTAAGCAATAAAAAAATAAAATAAAAAGAGACTCCTGTGATGTTGCATAAATTTCTTTTAAACCAAAAATAATAGTTTTTCATCCCTCGATTTTCTCCCCTCAATATGTATCGTTTTAATATCGGAAGAGGCTTGTTACGTGGGCCTTTATCTTGAGGCTAAGATACCCCTTACCGCATCATACACCAATGCGTCTTAAGCAATGGACCGGTCTTAAGTAACAGACGGTAGTATTTTCAGATATTTGATTCGGTTTTCGCGCGACGCGGAGACAAAGCGGCCGTCTGGTGTAGTGGTAAGTGACATGGTCACTACACAAGGGGGTCGCGGGTTCGAATCCCGCCAACGGAAGGTATTTGTATGATAAATATAAATGTCTTTTCCAGGGTTATGGATGTATCTTAAATATATGTATGTGTATAATAAAAATCTTACATTTATTTCCGTTATCTGGTACCTGTAACACAAGTTCTTTACGAACTTATCACGGGACCAGTTAACGTGGCGTGATTGTTAGTAAATATTTATTATTATTTATTTATTTAATTAAAACCACTCTGATATCTTGGATCTCGTGTATTGTCATTATCATTGTACTCGTAAGTAGGTATTATTCATGCCGATCGATGAGAAATTTGCGGCCACGTAAAACTTCAAAGTATTCTAATTATTGAAAAAAAAACCATTAGATTAAACCGGGAATTTAAATTGGTGTCTTATTAAAGTTATTGTAGTTTTTTTTTTTATATAGGTAGGTATTTTTTTTTTTTATTGCTTTCTATAGGCAGACGAGCTTACGGCTCATCTGATGGGAAATGATAACCGTCGCCCATAGACATCCAAACTACATCAGTGACTCAGATGCGCTGCCTATCCTGGCCTGGATGGGCAGCCTTATGTATGTTACACCGGCTATCCTGTCCTTCAGACCGGAACACAGTATTACTGTTTTGCGGCAGAAATAGACAGGACGGTGGTACCAACCCGGGCGGGCTTCTATACAGAACCCTACCACCTAATTAACCTTGTATTAATGAGAGCATCATGTTATTTCGGATCCTCCCGATCCACTAACGGTGCATTTAGGTACTTCAAGCACCGGTCACCGTTCTCGTCGAACCCGTCGCTTGCGACTAAGGGCTCGACGAGTAAATTAACCCACAGACACAGCCCACTGAGTTTCTTGCCGGATCTTCTCAGTGACGATTCCGATCCGGTGGTAGATTCAGCGAAGCACTGCTTTTGCTAGGGCCAGTGTTAGCAAATTCTTCTTGGCCGTGTATTTCGCCTACACGTTCGGTGAAGCTTTTTTCCTACGAGGTCCCCGCGTCTAGGGGGCGCGCGGCGTATGTGGGACTCAACGATCTGCAAGGTGTTGGGAGCAGACCGCGGGCGCAAGGAATTTTAGGGCCCTACTGCACTAAACGACTCCCCTGAACTCTTACACCTGACGTCCCATCTCCGTCCGGGGTCAAAACCCGGTCAGAGTAGGGGGGTTCCCGCGGTCAACACTACAACCAGACACGCGGCGCCACCCCGAGGACGCCCGACCAACGGGTCGTCGAGGCGATAGTCGACGACCAACGACGTCGGTCTCCGCGGTACGGCGGTCCTACCAGTCCGCCCGGGCGATGCCGCTGGTGTTCCGGGATACACCGCCGACCGGGTTGCTCTTCCACAGTATGTTCGGCGACGACAGCGACGACGCAGCTAGCTTAACCCCTAGAACCTCCTGGCAGGGGGTAGGCAAAAGAAAAAAACCACGAAACCTAAAGTATTCAAAACGTAAAACTTATACCTAATTTTATTTATCGTGAGAACGTCATTAGGATGCTTCGCGCGTTTGTTTTGTCTGGTTTTTGCTTATGGTTTATGGCCAAAATGACATCTGAATCTTTAGTAATAAGGCACGCTAAGTTGAAATCGTAAGAAATGGAACAGCCGGCGCGTGGATAGGCTTTCCACGTGGACCGGAGATCGACTGAAGGCTTCTAAAAATAAATAATAGATTAAAAAAACTAACAAAGTATGCTTTTATACAAAATCCAACTAAAAACTAGAAAAAGCGTGAGGTGCAGGGTATCAGTAGTTAATATTTTATGAACAGATATAAGTAGAAGGGTTATTTTGATAATACCCTGAAAAACAACCCACGCTTTTTTTCACAATAAAACCTTTTTTTTCTTACACTGTTTTTAATTCAAATTTATTAAAATGTATTTTTAATTTTTTTGGTGAGTTTCAATTTTTTCAATATTTTTTTTAATATTGTATTGTCGTCGGTTCTTAATAAGTATACCAAATTTCGAGTCAATCTGACGTTTTGAAGGGGGTCAAAATCATGTTCAAAGATTCCGTTACAAACATACATACGTCTGAAGCTAATAAAAGCGTATTAATAATGTATGGTCGTATCTAGCGAATCCCGCAGACGGATACCAATTATTCTAATGAAATACGACGGGTGGACGAGCTCACAGCCCACCTGGTATTAAGTGGTTACTGGAGCTCATAGACATCTACAACGTAAATGCGCCACCCACCTTGTGATATAAGTTGTAAGGTCTCAGTATAGTTACAACGGCTACCCCACCCTTCAAACCAAACCGCATTACTGCTTCACGGCAGAAATAGGCGGGGCGGTGGTACCTACCCGCGCGGACTCACAAGAGGTCCTACCACCAGTAATTACACAAATTATAATTTTGCAGGTTTCATTTTTATTACACGATGTTATTCCTTCACCGTGGAAGTCAATCGTGACCATTTGTTGAGTACGTATTTCATTAGAAAAATTGGTACCCGCCTGAGATTCGAACACCGGTGCATCGCTTCAATACGAATGCACCGGACGTCTTATCTTTTAGGCCACGACGACTTCAAATGTTGTGTGTGTGTTGATATCTATGGGCTCCAGTAACCATTTAGTACCAGGTGGGCTGTGAGTTCGTCCACCCATATAAGGAACTAGGTTTAGCCCGCGACTTCGTCCGCGTGGAATAGTTAGTTTGGCATAACGCTAAATTTTACCCGCCTCTTCATTTACGTAGTATATCGTCTTTCTTAAAAACACCTTCACAAATAATGCTTTATTTTAGAACAAATTTGTTTAACATAAAAAACGTTATAGAGAGCCAACCTTAACATATAGACATATGCTGTCGCGGACTTTTTTTTAGATCTTTTAAAGGGGAACAATTCTCTGATACATTATTTCAGAGAAACTTTAACAGTTTCCGCAGCGCACGCAGCGGAAGCTCTCAAAAGGGAAAAAAAACCCGATTTTGAAACATTCTTTATTGGTGCTCCGCTTGCATTGGTCTTAGCGTGATGTTATATAGCATATAGCTTTCCTCGATAAACGGGCTATCTAACATTGAAAATTTTTTTCAAATCGGACCAGTAGTTCCTGAGATTAGCACGTTCAAACAAACAAACTTTTCAGCTTTATAATATTAGGATAGATTAAAAAAAAGATTGGTAGATGATGCCTTCCCAAACTTCACAGCGGATGGCACAACTGCTCTACCCCAGAAATATCTAGACGGTATTGCGATGATATAATATAGGTACGATGTTAAAATGCGTTGTTGTTTATGATTTAAATTCTCAAATTGACTCCTAATGTTCCTATGATAAAACATGCGTCAGTTTTTACGATGATATCCATCAATGATTTGTTGATTTTATACGGAGACGCGAGAGGTTAAAGAAAATAAGTTCCTCATAGATGCACAGTATTGTACACACATATTTGGACCGTTTATTTTGAAAGTGGTGTAAGTCCATTTTCTTTTGTTTCGAGAAAATTAAAGGTTACTATATTTGGTGATTTAAAAATACAGGCAAATCATATGAGGTCTGGCTATGCCACCTACCTCTGTCAATTGGACTTAAACCACTTTTATAATAGATGATTATGCAATTTCATTTACCGACCGATTTTAAGTTGTACAAAACATGGGATTTTTTTGAGAAATTAAACACGGACTAGTTATATATAAAAAAATTACATTAAATTAAGCATGAATTACGTGATAGCTAATTTTTCTCAAAAATGGACTTACACCACTTTCAAAATGAACGGTCCATTTCATGTATTTTTTGTTTATTCTTATTTTAATTGGAAATCAAACGAGTTTTTTTTTTTATAAATGAAATCATATAATTTATTAACATTTAAAATCTTTTGCAGTCAAGGCATTTAAATAGTTGTATTAAAAAAAAGAAAAATGCTTAAAATATTATTATCCTAATCGTGAGCCTTAGGTTTCATTTTTGGCGGTTTAATAATATTCCCTATGCTTTTCCTTCTCATCAGCATGGACTTCTTTTTGGCGGGAGTTTGCGCGTCTTTGGACGATTTTGTTTTTTTTCTTTTCGGCGCGTCCGCGGCCTCTCCGGCCGCCATTTTGTCTTTCGACGATTTTTTCGTGTTCGCTTTCGTGATTTTCAATTGATTCTCATCTGTCTTCTTGCTTCTCGGTTTCACAATTTTCTCTTTGGGAAGAACCGGCTTCTGTTTGTTATCCTCGGGGATCGGTTTATTTTTTTCTGTTTCTTTTTTCTTTTTATTGGCGTTCTTTTTTTCTTTCACTGCTTTTTCGTTTTCATTCTGCATTAGTGGGGTCTGCTTCTTCTTTTCTTTGATGGGAGCCAGTTTGAACGAGCCAGTGGCTCCAACGCCTTTCGTCTGTACGATAGCGCCGTCAATTACGCCGTTCTTAATTTGCTTCTTAATTAGATAATTAATTTTGTCGGCGTCAACTCTGTATTTTTCGGTGATGTATTTCTTGATGGCGTATAATGAAACGCCTTTTCTGGTCTTCAGTTCGCCGAGAGCCTCGTGAATCATGTCTTTTGTTCTTTTCTTCTCGATCAAGACTTCGGCGGTTTGGATGGTTTGTTTTTTCTTCATTGCTGTCGCTTTAGGCAAAGGCGTTTCAGATTCAGCGTCCGATTCGTCAGACTCCATTACGATTTTGTGAAAGTTTTTTCGCTACGGTAGCCGCTAAGTAAGCGCGTTTGGTTACTTTAAAGAGATCATTGCGTGCGGAGTACCCTCATTCCGAAGATATTAGTCTGATGGCGGGTAGGTCTAGAAGTTGTTTTGAAACACCAAGTTGAAACTATTGGTCGCCCAGTAATCGACATTTGACTATAATTATGATTGAAATTATAAGTTAGAAAATTATTATGGTTCTATTGTTAAAGACTATTAGGTATGCTTCTATTATATAATCATAGATTTAGTCAAGATTACACTATAGACAAATAATATTAAAGATCACAGACTTACAATAAACAAAAGAGAATAATTATGTGCTTGTGTTATCTTTTTATTATTAATTTAATGTATTTTTATGCAAACCTAATTATTTTTATTATAATTGATTTCTGGAAAACATATTTAATTTTGTTAGTGACCGTGTAATATGTATAAAAAATATGGATTCGTAAATAAAATGGAAAAAAGGAACAGTAGGTAATAAGTCTAAATAGGGGCGCTAAAAATGTATGGTGCCACGGACGCCAGTTAAGATCGCTACGCCACTTCATCTACAATCACCTCAGCATCGCCTCTGGTTGTCCAGACAATGCCTCAGACATTAACTCCGTCAATGCTTACAAATACATAAAGTGTATGCAAATAAACAAACCCTCAAACACATAGATTTATTTTATTTATGTGTGCAATTGTGTATATAGTCTGATATATTATGTATTAGTGTTTTTTATTTTTATTATTGTTAAATTTTTTTTATTGCTTAGATGGGTGGACGAGCTCACAGCCTACCTGATGTTAAGTGGTTACTGGAGCCCATCGACATCTACAACGTAAATGCGCCACCCACCTTGAGATATAAGTTGTAAGGTCTCAGTATAGTTACAACGGCTGCCCCACCCTTCAAACCGAAACGCATTACTGCTTCACGGCAGAAATAGGCAGGGCGGTGGTACCTACCCGCGCGAACTCACAAGAAGTCCTACTACCAGTAATTACGCAAATTATAATTTTGTGGGTTTCACTTTTATTACACGATCTTATTCGTTCACCGTGGAAGTCAATCGTGAACATTTGTTGAGTACGTATTTCATTAGATAAAATTGGTACCCGCCTGCGGGATTCGAACACCGGTGCATCGCTCAACACGAATGCACCGGACGTCTTATCCTTTAGGCCACGACGACTTCAATTGTGTATTGTATCAATAAGTAAATTATTTAAAATTAATTAGATTGTACTCTTCTATCCACTCATGCAAAGCTTTCCTTCTTTAAGAACGGTTAACTGGTAGATAACTCAATTGTTGAGTTAAGCTCGCCATTTTGTATATCTTATCGCAATTACTCTATTATATTAACTGTCTGTACTATAAAGAATAAATTGTAGGTATGTGAATAAACAAACCTTTTTTTTGTTTTTGTTTTAATCAATTTTAGTTTTCTTGTTGTTAATACTGTTTGACGTATCCATGACACTGTCATTGACAGCCTAGTCGGTGCGCGCGACCGGATCTATACGGATCGCCATCGATATGCAAAAAAATCTTTATGTCAATTAGTTATTAGGTTATCTTTTCAATGTGAATCGACGTCACCTGCCCCACCCTCCGAAATGGAAGGAATTCTTGATAAGCAAATAAAAATATAAGAAGGATGCTGGTTCCAGGTCGCGTGGGGACTACAATCCACCTTACAGTTAGTGAATCCTATGATAATTATCTACGCGATCACAGACTTAATTGAAGAATAGGTAGGTATAGGTATAATTAAATTTAATAAAAATTTCAATATGTTATTTTTTACTGGTGGTAGGACCTCTTGTGAGTCCGCGCGGGTAGGTACGACCGCCCTGCCTATTTTTGCTGTGAAGCAGTAATGCGTTTCGGTTTGAAGGGCGGGGCAGCCGTTGTAACTATACTGAGACCTTACAACTTATATCTCAAGGTGGGTGGCGGCATATTTACGTTGCAGATTTCTATGTGCTCCGGTATCCACTTAACACCAGGTGGGCTGTGAGCTCGTCCACCCATATAAGCAATTAAAAAAAAACTGTAGTGCGATCTAGCGTTGGCTTCGTGTCTCCATCCCGACTGGATTTTGTGACGGCTCTCTGAACGTATTTATAGAAAAAATAGTCGCGCAACGATTAAGTTTTATGACTACCCGCGTTTAAGATATATCATTGTTGCATCGAACTTCAGAGGCTAATGATTGTAAGACGCAATCTAAATATATCAGAAACATTTGTAACGTACCTAAAAGCTATTTATTCGCGGAGTATATCGACGCTTGAAAGGCAAACGTGACTAAGCGACAATGCGTGAACTTTACAGTAGACTAATAATTAAAGTTGAAATACCTGAAAACAAAATTTATTTTAACGAATCTAGCTGTAGTAGAATCTAGTTAGTAGCTGTAGGATTGAAATGATTTTAATAGACCTAGAAATATATTTTTTTTGCGCATAGAATATGGTTATTGCCTATCATTTATGTACAAAGCAGTTATTGTCGCTTAGTCACGTTTGCCTTTCAAGCGTCGATATGTTCCGTGAATATGCCGCGAATGTGGAATGGTAATTTACATATATGGGATTATAGATATGTTTGTAGGTGACAAATTAAGAACATACTTTAAGCTTGGTTGCAATCTATACTTCTGTAGAAGTTTTCCATTAGAAGCCGACATTGTCTCTGATGAACATAGGCTACTTTTTTTAATTTTTTTGTTTTTGTTTTTTTTGTTTCATGTGTGTTTTAATGTTTCCGAAGCGAAGCGAGGGCGGGTCGCTAGTAATATTATAAAGAGGAAATGTTTGTTTGTTTGTATTGGATAGGCTCCGAAACTACTGAACCGATTTAAAAAATTCTTTCACTGTTTGGAAGCTACACTATTCCCGAGTGACATAGGCTATAATCTTTTTTGAAAAAAAAATTGGGATCCTTACTAAAACTCCAATAATGTAACCCAAGGTGTTGAAAAATTACGTAAAATATTCTTTACGTCGCGTGCCCTGCGAAAATTATTGATGATAGAATAAAATAATGTACTACGACTTTGTAGAACACATTATTATTTACAAAAAGTGTCGCGACAGCATAGGTATGTCTAACTATTATAGTTATGCCGCAATAAGTGTTATTTTATTTAAAAAAATAAAACAACGTCAAATATCGTTGAAATTTTTATTAAAGACCCGAGCGGAGCCGTAGCGGTCCGCTTGTAAGGTCTATTTTAGTTTTTTATTAGTCCATTTAAGGAAGCGTTTACAAAAGATAGGTATTCGGTTGGATACTTACACATTGAAATCCTTTATATCCTATTATATCCTAATCCTTTATATCAATCGTTACATCGGTACATACACATTGTAATCCATTAAATCAATGTGTACCTAAGTACCGATGTAACAATTAGATCCGCGAATAAAGTAATCTTTAGCCGCTAATATAAGAATTGGGTCAGATTTGTTTTTAATCCGCGTGTAATGAAAATGTCAAATTAGGAAGCGCAATTATGGAGTTTTAACTGAACTAGAGGTCCCGCAGTAGTCGAAATTCGACTATAATTAGGTAATTGGAATTGTAAGTTTGTACACTATTATGATTGTATTTTATACTTCTATAATCACAAATTTCGCCAAGACTACACTATAAAAAATATTAACAAAGACAAACAAAAATTAAACTCAATTTGACAACAGACGTCAAGAACAAAAGTTTGACAATAAATGTATGCATGCGTGTGTGCGTCAAATACATGGTATGTAGTGTGTGTAATGTTTTCTTTATTGATTTAATGTATCTTTTATGCATTATTTAAAAAAAATATTAGTATTGTGCACTTCTTCTCTATATTCTCTCTAAGTGTGGAAAATTACATACTCCTCCGTCCGCGCAGTTTTCGTGAAAAGGGATACAAAGTTTTTGCTTCACGTATTAATATATACCTAGATAATATGTTTTATTATTCAATCATTCAGAAATATTTTGATTTTTCTTTAAATACTTATTTCGTTGATTAATTATTTGTCAATAAAATATCTTTTGAACCGACTTCAAAAAAGTAAGTTTGGACTGGATGAATCAATTTTGATGATTCTTTTTTTATTAGATAGCTGACGCTTCCCGTGTGGTCCCATTACAATCTAGTCCAGTTCTGATAAATCATGAGCCAACCATATAAGTTTTAAATTTGCATTAAGTACGTGCGCGACAAATAGATGAATAACTCAATAACTCAATATCACGCCAACCGATTTCGATGATTATTGTTCTTAGCCTTTTTATTTTTTTTATTGCCATTGTAGACAGACGAGCATACGGCCCACCTGATGGTGAGTGGTTACCGTCGCCCATGGACTTCAGCAATTTCAATTATATATTTTTTTATTGCTTAGATGGGTGGACGAGCTCACAGCCCACTGTGGTTACTGGAGCCCATAGACATCTACAACGTAAATGCGTCACCCACCTTAAGATATAAGTTCTAAGGTCTCAGTAAAGTTACAACGGCTGCCCCACCCTTCAAACCGAAACGCATTGCTGCTTCACGGCAGAAATAAACTGGGCGGTGGTACCTACCCGTGCGGACTCACAAGAGGTCCTACCTTTAGTATTTACGCAAATTATAATTTTGCGGGTTTGATTTTTATTACACGATGTTATTCCTTCACCGTGAAAGTCAATCGTGAACATTTGTTGAGTACGTATTTCATTAGAAAAATTTGTACCCGCCTGCGGGATTCGAACACCGGTGCATCGCTCGACACGAATGCACCGGACGTCTTATCCTTTAGGCCACGACGACTTCAAAAATATAATCATTTGTTTTGGAATATCTTTTTTTTTCTATTTGAAGTCGGTTTTTGTTAAAGAATGTCTATTTACAATTAGGTATGTACAGTTCAGAGAGTTTGTAATGCGACATTTTTAACGAAATTTTCCTATAAATGAGTCGTCTATTATCAAAGGTGGCAATCTGTGCATTTGGACAAAATTTTTTTATTGATATTTCAATACAGATTGATTTGAATATAATCGTCTCCTTCAAAGAATACGGTTCAAAACCTGCATTAAATAAAGGTTAATAGTTAACCTGTTATTTATCTAAGATGTCGTTCCGAAGAGTTTTGTGACTGCCGATGGAATACAAAGTCAATAATTCGTTTTTCTGATTTACCAATCATTGTCCAAAAGTCAGATAGCCGGCTTTGATAATAGTCGACTCAAATACTGTTCAATTTTTTTTTCCTGGTATCCCAAATCGATATTAATAGTTTTGATCTATTTTTCACCGTAAAAATATCAATAGAATGTATTAAATCGAATGTAGATCGGATCACCAATACACACATATGTATAGCAACACGTAAAAAAATCCGTCTTATTTTCTATTATTATTTTTATTGCTTAGATTAGTGGACGAGCTCACGGCCCACCCGATGTTAAGTGGTTACCGGAGCCCATAGACATCTACAACGTAAATGCCGCCACTTACCTTGAGATATAAGTTCTAAGGTCTCACTTTAACTACGGCTGCCAGGCCCTTCAAACCGAAACGCATTACTGCTTCACGGCAGAAATAGGCAGGGTGGTGGTAGGTACCTACCCGTGCGGACTCACAAGACGTCCTACCACCAGTAAGTGGTACCTACGTCAGTTATAGTTCTATAGCTTTTTGCGTTGGTATTAGGTACCTGGAGGATTCAGGCGAATCGGCAATCAGTCTTAGAGGCACATGATTTCTCCCATTGAAATTATAGGTCTGGTAAATTCAACACCAGTAGACTGTCGTATTATGCTACAAATAAATAAAAGCCAGGTTTCAGATCGCAATGGCTTCTGTAGGGTTCAGTTGTGGTTGCGAAGTATCTTGGGCCTCATTCAAAAGCATATTTGATTGAAATCCGTAGGATCCAGATCCAATATTGTTTCCGTAGGATTTTTTTTATTGGTTACATGGGTGGACGATCTCACGGCCCATCTGATGTTAAATGGTAACCGGAGACAACGACTGAGACATGACCGGTCATCGTTCTTGTCCAACCCGTCGCTTACGAGTAAATTAACCCAAAGACACAGCCCACTAAGTTACTCGCCAGATCTACTCAGTGGGTCGCGTTTCCGATCCGGTGGTAGATTCTGCGAAGCACGGCTCTTGCTAGGGTTCGTGTTAGCGACGTCGTCAGGTTTGAGCCCCGTGAGCTCACCTACTAGTTAAGGTTACGCTGAAATAGTCTTATCAGTTCAGGTAGGAAAAAAAAAGACATGAGTTCTGAGGTCTCACTTTTAACTACGGCTGCCCCACTGACTCACAAGAGGTCCCTACCACCACGTAATTACGCAAATTATTATTTTGCAGGTTTGATTTTTATCACACGATGTTATTCCTTCGCCGTGGAAATCAATCGTGAACATTCGTTGAGTACGTATTTCATTAGAAAAGTTGGTACCTCGTGTACCTAAACTATTAAAAATATTTTGAGAATTTTTAATTGCCTATTTCTGCCGTGAAGCAGTAATGCATTTCGGTTCGAAGGGCGGGCAGCCTTCCTAAATATAGCCTTAGTATTGTGGTTTTCTTCATTTTTCATCCTTAAATCAGATTGCTCTTGTAATAGGGAAGGCCGTGTATAAGAAATGTAACATCTTCAACATTTATAATATCTTTAATATATATAATTACGTATCACGTTGTTTGTCTGCGATAGACTCTTAAACTACTGAACCGATATTGACCTTTTTTTTAATGTGTTTTGTTCCAACTTAGGCCATAAGATGGTTTTTTATTTCGATTAATGGTCGCAATTATTTATTAATTAACAATAAAATGATTTCTTAGTTGGTTATTTGATCCATTAACGGTGCTTTTAGGATCACAAGCACCGGTCACCGTCCTCGTCGAACCCATCGCTTGCGACGAAGGGCCCGACGAGCGAACTAACCCATAGACACAGCCCACTGAGTTTCTCGCCAGATCTTCTCAGTGGGTCGCGTTTCCGATCCGGTGGTAGATTCTGCGAAGCACTGCTCTTGCTAGGGTCAGTGTTAGCAACTCTCCGGTTGAGACCCGTGAGCTCACCTACAAACGTTAGGGTGAAGCTGAAATAGCCTCTCAAGGCTATCAGCATAGGTAGGGGAAAAAAAGTTGGTTATTATTATTAATTGTAAGTTTCACAAGTTTAAAACAGATGGCGCCTTGAATCAGTTTTTACAGACAATTGCAATACTGTCTGACGTTAATATCCTATAGATGGCGCTGTGTTAAAAATACCAATGTTTCACATAAGCTACAATTAAATGGCAGAAACGCCACGTGTTGCTGAGGCTAAAGTTAAGTGAAATTGATTTCGTAGTAAACGCAATACAGTGAAATTGAAATTGTATACTGGTGGTAGGACCTCCTGTGAGTCCGCACGGGTAGGTACCACCGCCCCGCCTATTTCTGCCGTGAAGCAATAATGCGTTTCGGTTTGAAGGGTGGAACAGCCGTTGTGACTATACTGAGACCTTAGAACTATATCTCAAGGTGTGTGGCGCATCAACGTTGTAGATGTCTATGGGCTTTAGTAACCACTTAACACCAGGTGGGCTGTGAGCTCGTCCACACATCTAAGCAATAAAAAAAAAATCCAGTTGTTCTTTGTTAATGTTTGGTATTAGCATAGCCGGCCACGTGTTATTTAGAAACAAAAACCTTAGCCACAGCAACGTGTGGCCGGGTCTGTTAGTTATATTATCTACTAGCGGCCCGCTCCGGCTCCGCTCGGGTCTTTAACAAAAATTTCAACGATATTTGACGTTGTTTTATTTTTTAAATAAAATAACACTTATTGCGGCATAACTATAATAGTTAGACCTGGTCTAGTAAGAGCGAATTCGCCGCGAAATCATTCGCGCGTCAGTGAGATACTAGGCACCAATATATCGCGTTCACAAGCATCGCGCGAATTCAAAATACTCGCGATGCTTGTGAACGCGATATGGGATTTGAAATCATCTGATTATGCAAACAGAATTTTAAAACGTAGATCTTGGGAAGAATTGGTGTTAATATTTTCTGATAAAGATGATGACTCCGAGAAAAAAAGAAAAACAAACATACTATGTGTTATTCTATCATTAAGAATTGGATGTACTAAATACATTCTATATTTCCCTCCGTTTTTGTCTCCTCCAGTGACGGTAAGCTTCGTACTGCCTAAATTCGTCCCCAGATGGCGATCCTTTCTGGGCGAAACGGTCGATCACAGCGAATTCGCTCTTTCTGGACCAGGCCTTAGACATATGCTGTCGCGACACTTTTTGTAAATAATAATGTGTTCTACAAAGTCATAGTACATTATTTTATTCTATCATCAATAGTTTTCGCAGGGCACGCGATGTAAAGAAGATTTTAGGTAATTTTTTACACCTCGGGTTACATTATTGGAGTTTTAGTAAGGATTCCTAATTTTTTTCAAAAGAGATTATAGCCTATGCCACTCGGGAATAGTGTAGCTTCCAAACAGTGAAATAATTTTTCAAATCGGTTCAGTACTTTCGGAGCCTATTCAATACAAACAAACAAACAAATCTTTCCTCTTTATAATATTAGTAGGTATACATATATTTTAGATAGAAAATCTAAATTATAGATAGAAAAATAAATATACATATATATTTAAATACTTCATTAAAACATTGGCCGCTACACATTGCTAATACTGGTCACTCACATTCGCACGAATACGCAAACCCGCAAGTGTAGGACGACATTTGCAAATGATTATGCAAAGGTTTCGCTGCATTCGTAGTTTTCCAAGCTGTGTCGGTTTTTAACGAACATCAGAGCGCGCGAACCGCGATCCTTCGCGTAGTCTCCCACACATTCGTGTGACCAGTTGCGCCCAGGATTGCGAAGGCAACGGACGTTTCGCTATTTTCATAGATCGTGACGCCTACCGTGTAGCGTATCTTCATCAAAAGAAATCTCATAAAAACAGCACGGCTGTTAATGATGTCTGGGAAAGAATTCAAAACTCTTTTTCTCTTCAATGTTCTATTGACGAATTAAAAAGGACGAGAAATTCGTGAGACATTCGTAAACAAGTGTAGGAGGAAGCGCAAACGGGTTCGCAAATTGAGTATGCGAACCCATTTGCACAGCCGCTAAGTTTGCGAATGAATGTTTGACGGCCCTTCACATGTGAGTGGCCGGCTTAAAGCTCGCGCTGTGCCAGGTATACTGCGCGCATTCACTCTCGCTCTGTCTCTTTCTATTACACCTCCCCAGGAGCGTTAAACGTTTAACGCTACCCTGTTAGAAGTCGCATTAGAAGTTTCACTTCCATTACTGACTGAGGTCTGGTGCTGAGCGGTGGGGGGCGAGGGATGCCGGCGCCCGAGGACCGTGCCCACCTCTGGAGCTCTCCTCAACGATGTTTCCCGAGTGCTATGACATGTCCTTATAGTTCTCTCAGTTTTTCTAATACAACGGCTGCCCCACCCTTCAAACCGAAACGCATTACTATAATGAAGTATGTATTTAAAAAAATACATATATTTCTTTTTTTATCTATAATTTAGATTTTCTGTCTTAAATATATTATAATAGAATATAAATGTTGAAGATGTCGCATCTCTTATACTCAGCAGAGGAATTGTTCGAGATGATACCGGCATCTTGTTTTTACCATCGCACCGCCCGCCGCCGGAGTAGAGTTCATCCATACTACCTGGAGCCACTGCGGTCATCCACAGTGCGTTTTCAGAGGTCTTTTTTGCCACGTACCATCCGGCTATGGAATGAGCTCTCCTCCACGGTGTTTCCCGAGCGCTATGACATGTTCATGCATGACATGCTTCAAACGAGGTTTGCGGAAAGTATTAAGCGGTAAGCCGCGGCTTGGTTCAGCCCCTGGCATTGCTGGAGTCCATGGGCGACGGTAACCACTCACCATCAGGTGGGCCGTATGCTCGTCTGCCTACAAGGGCAATAAAAAATAAATAAATAAAAGGATGAAAAATGAAGAAAACCACAATACTACACATCAAAACAAGAAGTTTCACTTCATTCACTAGCACCAAATTGCATGAGCACCGTTTTTTTTTCGATAACCTGTTCTCGCAAGCACCCATCTCAGTCTCTACCGCGACACAACCGACCATTTCGCCGCAAAACACACATTCTCGTAAACAAAACAACCTCTTCTTTTTCTCCACCTTATCCCACTAGGTGGGGACGGCACAGGTGATTTTTCTCTTCCATTCTCTTCTATCAGCCGTCATCTCAACATTCACTCCTCTCTCTCTCATATCCTCATTCACACACTCCATCCATGTCTTCTTCGGTCGACCTCCTCCCGCTCTACCTCGCACTACCATCTCCATACATCTCCTAGTCACATGCATCTCCTCTCTACGCATCACAAGTCCGTACCACGCTAACCGTCCGCTTTCGCAAATAAAACAACAATGAAAAAATTCAATTTCTTTATTAAAAATAATTATAAAGCTTACGTTAATTATATGAGTTATATATTTACGCTGCTGTACGAGTCGTGGTTGGAGAGTTTTGTGGGTGAGGTGGATTGGGGGGAGACTCCAAATATTGGAGCCAACAGTTTTTTTAATTCTCTACCTAATTGCTGGTAGCTTGAAGGGCTATTTTAGCTTCGCACGGTCTGGTAGGCTCAAGCCTTCGCTTATGGGTGGACGAGCTCACAGCCCACCTGGTATTAAGTGGTTACTGAAGCCCATAGACATCTACAACGTAAATGCGCCACCCACCTTGAGATATAAGTTCTAAGGTCTCATAGTTACAACGGCTGCCCCGCCCTTCAAAACGCGTTACTGCTTCACGGCAAAAATAGGCAGGGTGGTGGTACCCACCCGCGCGGACTCACAAGAGGTCCTTGGCAGAGCAGGGCTGCGTTGAAACTACCCTCAGTAAACAAAGACACATCCTTATTAGCTATCTATATATCTATGTGACGGAATCTTCTAACGTCATTTCCACAGACTCCAAAACGTCTGATTAACTTGACAATTTGCGCGCATATAATTTAAATTGCAAAATTTTACAAAACCACACTGTACGGGGTCTTATAGGCCTCGTATGTCCCTTGTGGCCGACAGAAACATAAGACTTCTCTGTCGCGCTGATGACGTGGTTCATAAGGCGGTTTAGTGTAAGAAAGAGACGAATATACATCTAAGAGTGTGCTATTGAATCAGAACGATGATTGTACTTTTACACACCCTGTATGCAGAAATTCTCATTTAATAAATAATAGTTTAAAATTTTTTTTAAAAAATACGCTTTTATAGAAAATCCAACTAAAAAATAGAAAATAAATTTTAATTTGAATTAAAAATAGTGTAAGAAAAAATGATTTTATTATAAAAAAAGCGTGGGGTGCATGTTAACAGTAGTTATAAATATTTTATGAACAGATATGAGTAGAAGGGTTATTTTGATAATATCCTGATATATTTGATTTTCTATAAAAGCGCTTTTTTTTTTAGTTTAGTTGAATTTCAAATTTTTCAATTATTTTTCTTTTAAATATTGAATCGTCATCGGTCCTTAATAAGTATACCAAATTTCGAGTTAATCCGACGTTTTGAAGGGGGTCAAAATCATGTTCAAAGATTCCGTTACAAACATACATACGTCTGAAGCTAATAAAAGCGCATTAAAAGCCAAATCTGTAAGGTATTTGTGATGTATCTAAAGCTACAAAATCTTTAAATCAATGTAATTCGGCCGATGAGCGAACATTGGTTCTTAGTGAAGCCGTCATAGGGGCGCGCAATGTAACAAAATATCAGCTACCTTCGTCTTCCATTGCGGGTTCACTTACAACGTTTGATATTCCGTAAGCTCGCGATTTTCGGGAGTTTCAATGCCATTACTTTATCAAACTAATTGTAGCCGGATGTCCTAGTGGTCCACTGACCACAACGTCAACGCCGCGATCTCGACATACATCAATGCTACCCATTCTGGTATATTAGAGCACTTACAGACACGCGAAGCATTTTCAAGGTATCCATGAGTTATTTATCAGATTTTTTTTATCATGAGCCAAATGAGTATTCTTACGACGGGTCACGAATACTATCAGTCCTGAGGACAGAGTGTCCTGAGTCACCGGGACTCTCCCGCAAACCTTCCCCTCACTTGTCAGTCGAATTTTGAGGGTAGTTTTTTTTTATAGCTTAAATGGGTGGACGAGCTCACAGCCCACCTGGTGTTAAGTGGTTACTTGAGCCCATAGACATCCACAAAGTAAATGCCACCCACCTTGAGACATAAGTTCTAAGGTCTCAAGTTTAGTTACAACGGCTGCCCCGCCCTTCGAACCGACGCGCATTACTGCTTCACGGTGCAGAAATAGGCAGGGTGGTGGTACCTACCCGCGCGGACTCACAAGAGGTCCTACCACCAGTGCAAAATATGCATGTAAACAGATGCAGCTTTTGGACGTTTCAAGGTCAGAATTCGGCTCTGGCCTTCGCTTCGGCCACGAACTTCCTGACGTGCACGATGTAGTCCAGCATCACAGTGGCGAAAGCGACGTCCAACACGAATTGAGGTATTTTACCTGAAATCATAGATATTTTTTGGCATTTGATTTAAAAAGTTTATTTTTTAAATCGAGCGGCCATCAAAGAAACTTAACGATGTGATACGGCTTGAGACATGAGGTCGCGGCCTCAAAGTGTGTTAGAATAATGTGTACCTGCGGAGTGGCAACACAGATACAGTAGCATCGCTAGATCAGAGTCCAGCGGACTTCTCACCTGTTAGACAACGACGTCATTACTAAGGCAGAGTATTAATTAATTACGTGCAAAAGTGCACACATAGGGTAGTCAGAAATTCGTATGAACCTACAACTAACGCCATCTGTTGTTCAGGGGTTTACTATAAATTAATTATGCTAGCTTATTATATTATTAATAATCAAAAATCAAACCCGCAAAATTATAATTTGCGTAATTACTGGTGGTAAGACCTCTTGTGAATCCACGCGGGTAGGTACCACCACCCTGTTTATTTTTGCCGTGAAGCAATAATGCGTTTCGGTTTGAAGGATGGGGCAGCAGTTGTAACTGTACTGAGATCTTTGAATTTATATCTCAAGGTGGGTGGCGCATTTACGTTGTAGATGTATATGGGCTCCAGTAACCACTTAACACCAGGTGGGCTGTGAGCTCGTCCACCTATCTCAGCAAAAAAAAAAAATACAATGTAAAATCATAAGGCACTAAGCATCGACAGCGAACTTTGCGTTACATTGGCGCTTCCTAAATCTAAGCGAAGCATTCTTTCACGGAACGTACGTATACGCATCTCTTAATGGTCGTAAATGAATAACAAATTAACTCTAAAACAACCTCACCTTTGAGATCACAACACATCAACCATTGGAACAGGGTCTGGTCCTCGATTTTTCCTCCAGCAGTTTGTACAGTCCGAGGCTGTAGGTACCAGCAACCAACTTTATTGTGTCCCCTGAAACAGATGAATCTGTTGTAATCTATGGTTGTATGTAATTTTATAATACTGATTTATATTAATCTATGGTTACTTGTTTAAATATGTCTGTGATGGCTCCCTTCTTCCTTTCCGTGAATACAATTGTCTAAGAACACTCCTGGTCTCCTTTCATTGAAAACAACCTCAACAGAATCATCTCGAGCGATTCCTCAAGGCCATGGGGCATTTCGTATACAGCCTGGCACATTCGAATTCATAGCCATATCTAGGACTATAGGACAAGTGAAAAGCTATTTGGCTTATGCGACATTTTTGCAACTTGAGGAAGACCATTTAAAGTGTAAAGTTTGGAAAAAATATCATAATAAAAAACAAAACTTCTTCAGCTGTTTGAACGGAGTAAAAACATCGAACTGTTGATGCTAATACCAAATAAAATGGGCCTTTGATTACATAGATAAATGTCGCGTGTTAAGTGAAATGACGCTTCACCCAAATACCTTTCGATATGTTACGTCATCATTGTCTCGCCAAGATTCACCAAACTCGTCTTACTGTCCTTTCAGTCAAGAACTAATATCGCTTGGCAATTAACAAGCATAGATCACACAGAACCGACTCATAGCTCACTGAACCATCTCCTTGAGGGGCGGGCGGGTACCCTGAAACTCTGCCTGGCCAAGAGTCACCAAACTCATTTTACTGTCCTTTTAGTTAAGAATCAATATCGCTTGGCAATTAATAAGCATAAATCACACAGAACCGACTCATAACTCACCTAACCATCTCCTTGAGAGGCGGGTACCCTGAAACTTTGCCTGGCCAAGAATCACCAAACTCATCATACTACCCTTTTAGTTAAGAACCAATATCGCTTGGCAATTATCAATCATAAATCACACAGAACCGACTGATGATAGCTCACCTAACCATCTCCTTGAGGGGCGGGTACCCGGGAACTTGAACGCTGACTCCGCTACTGATGTATCCGTGGGGATTGTCGTCGACGACGCGTCCCTCCCGGGAGAGTAGCGCGATCCGGCGCAGGATCACGAAGTCGCGAGGGGTTATTATGCCTCGTCCCCCGCCAGCCGTCACCTGGTACGACAGGTCCACGCCATCGCCGATTTCCTGAACGATTAGAATCGCTGGTTCAGTAAAGACAATGCTCCTTCTGTGGGTATTACTTTTGAGTTTGAGGGGAGTTGTTGTTTACCGGTTTGCTATTTGCTCTTGTTAACTGGTGGTAAGACGTCTTGTGAGTCCGCACGGTTAGGCACCAATTCTGCCGTGAAGCAGTAATGCGTTTCGGTCTGAAGGGCGGGGCAGCCTTTGTAACTATACTGAGACTTTAAAACTCATATCTCAAGTTAGGTGGCGCATTTACGCTGTAGATGTCTATGGGCTTCGGTACCACTTGACACCAGGTGGGCTGTGAGCACGTCCACCCATCTAGCAATAAATAAAAAGAAGAATTGAGTGGTATCGGGAAGCATTAGTGTTTCTCGTGATTTAACGTCATTGAAGATAGAGAACATATTGTGTAGTGTTTAAGCTATTACCGCACTCCTTAATCGAAAGATGGCGCTGAAATCTAAATTTCTTTCTCGCGACCAGGACGATTGAGCACAGCTGAAACTCACCTTAATTATTTCGCATTTCAATATCGTCGGATTCCATTCGGGCAACTTCGTCAGGTTGTTCTTGAACTCCTCGTATAGAAACCTGGCGGGACAGTTGACGACGCCCTGGCGGACAAAACGAGCGGACAATATGAATATTAATAACATAATAAATATTAATATTATTTAATAAATTTTAGAAACTCCTGTGAGTCCGCGCGGGTAGGTACCACCGCCCTGCCTATTTCTGCCGTGAAGCAGCAATGCGTTTCGGTTTGAAGGGTAGGGCAGCCGTTGTAACTATACTTGAGACCTTAGAACTTGGTTGAAAGCTGGTTGGAAGTGTTCTTGTAGATTAAAATATAAATTAAATTTTTAAATGAAAAGAAAAGTATTTTGTATACTGATAGAAAACATGTTTGCATAATAAATATAATAATACTTTATTTCCAAAAACAAAGAAAGAAAAAAAACACCTTATCAAATAAAAAAATACAAAATTAAATATAAACTTGTGTTATTGGAACCCCATTCGGGTATAGGCCTCCTCCAGCTTACTCCACTCTTCCCTATCCTTGGCTTTGTTTCTCCATTCTTTTCCAGTTGCTGCTATTATTTTGTCGATTCATCTGATCCTTGGTCGACCTCTTCTTCTTTTGCTCATTCGGGTATAGGCCTCCTCCAGTTTACTTCACTCTTCCCTATCCTTGGCTTTGTTTCTCCATTCTTTTCCAGTTGCTGCTATTATTTTGTCGATTCATCTGATCCTTGGTCGACCTCTTCTTCTTTTGCTCATTCGGGTATAGGCCTCCTCCAGTTTACTTCACTCTTCCCTATCCTTGGCTTTGTTTCTCCATTCTTTTCCAGTTGCTGCTATTATTTTGTCGATTCATCTGATCCTTGGTCGACCTCTTCTTCTTTTGCTCATTCGGGTATAGGCCTCCTCCAGTTTACTTCACTCTTCCCTATCCTTGGCTTTGTTTCTTCATTCTTTTCCAGTTGCTGCTATTATTTTGTCGATTCATCTGATCCTTGTTCGACCTCTTCTTCTTTTGCCCATTGGTCCTTCCCATGTTTTGATTTCTAATGTCCATCTTTTGTCTTCTTGTGAATTGGCGGTAGTTCTTTTGACGTTCAACAAGTATGTACTTGACTTTTTGGCGGGAACGCGAGGAGTGAAGTTGTGTGATTTGTTTTATTTTGTCTATTTAGTGTTTCTTCAGGTTTAAATGTGTAATAATAGTGGTTGCTTAACTGTTTAATATCTGTGAAAGTGCACAAATGTGGGAAAATGAAACAAAGCCGCTCGACGTAACTTCACGGGATCCTCCAAAAAGTCCACTGAAAAAATCTTAGTAAATGACCACCATTTTACTGAGATTATATTTCATCCCAAATCATCTCATATCATTTCATTTAATTTCATCCCAGTTGATTAATGTCTCAAATTAATCATCTTCATTTCATTTCACTCCATAATATAATTTTTTATAAAAATATGAATATAAATTAAAATAAGACATGACTTAAAGGTCTCAGTTACCAGGTCATAAAATCCATTAAAAAAAAAAAGTATGTACTTTCATTTATGTTGAATAAATTTTTTTTGTTTTGGTTTGATTTGATTTTATTTGTCCGTATATCTCGCAAGATGTCCTGCCCAATGCCACTTTTGTGTCAGAGCGTACCTGAGAGCATCTATCAGCTTTGTTTTTTCTCTAATGTATTCGCTTCTTATCCTTTATATTTTTCTTATATTCAATATACTTCTTTCCATAGCTTTCTGACCGGTCGCTAATTTTGTTTTTATTTTTGTGTTGCAAGTTCATGTTTGGCATTCACATAAGAGAGTCGGTAGGATACAGGTATCCATCACAGACTTTTTCAGATAAAGAGGGAAAGACCCTTTTAGAATTTCCTTTTACATAATATTATCTAATCTTATAAGTCATTCAAAGTATAAAACTCGTTTTCTTAAATAATTTAGTCACTTCAACAGGGACGTCTTAAACTAGGTTGGGGCCCTTGGGCACACAAGAATTTGAGGCCCTTTTGGAAGGTAAGAAAAGCGAATTATAATCACATTTTTTTACTGAGTATGACCATTTATTTTAGGTAATCCAATACAGTATGATATAATATGTCATTAATGATATTAGAATGCTGCTGGATTTTTGGTTACGATTTCGATAACGGTTTCTTTCGGGATTTCTGTTGAGCAAAATCTTCTATTATATAGGCATAGTATATGCCTTGTAAATACCTTCTGATTACTGATTTGTGAAAAAAGTGTAATGTGTCCGACAAAAATGTTTTGAGAATAAACGTGTGAGAGAAATTGTCGGTCTTTCGGGGCCCCCTGAGAATGGGGGCCTTGGGCACGGGCCCCGTGTGCCCTTATGTTAAAGACGGTATTGCACTTCAATTTGAAGGTGCGTAATGTTCACGAGTTCCACTATGAAGGTAGGTATATAAAGCTGTTTAACACGTTCAATGTCATATGAAAAATCGAGTAGTTTCATTCACGCCACGGTGCTCACCGTGAGCCTTGTCTTACTGAACCGTTCGGGCCGCGAGGGTCACCCGTGAGCCGCGTGAGGTTTCCAACGTGAACGCTTCCTACAAGCCACAGATGGCAGCTATCAAACAACACGCCTATGGAAGTGAGCCGCGTAGCCCTTTAGTCGAACCCAACGCCTTGATTTCTAGATCCAATAGAAACTTGTAGTTTTAACAAGATTATATATATATTTATATGTATTTTTACTGGTGGCAGGACCCTCTAGTCCGCGCGGGTAGGTACCACCGCCCTGCCTATTTCTGCCGTGAAGCAGTAATGTGTTTCGGTTTGAAGGGCGGGGCAGCCGTTGTGACTATACTTGAGACCTTAGAACTCATATCTCAAGGTGGGTGGCGCATTTACGTTGTAGAAGCCTATGGGCTCTAGTAACCATTAAACACCGGGGGGGCTGTGAGCTCGTCCACCCATCTAAGTAATAAAAAAAATACCTTAAAATTTATATGGTAAAAGTCGCAAATTTCTTATCTTTCGTGCATATTATCGCATTCTATAAATTTCAGAATGAAAATCTCAAGTTGATAACAAATTATCGATTCCGTGATTTTGTCTTGGCCCGAATGTTATAAGTGTACGCTAGGCAGACCGGTTTGCCGCATGGTAATCAACGTTTTAATAAAAATCACGGATAACACCCACAAAAAATGAAACTAGCAAATATTTATAAGCTAGGTACCTACACCACCGTCTTGCCTATATCAGCCGTGAAGCAGTTTTTTGGAACGAAGTTCCTTATCGCGCGTTGTGAAAGGGGGCTAGACGGAAAAAATTCTTACGAAAAGTTGTCACGACACTTTTTAGATCCGTCATTCTGACCAATCAACGTGTAGGCGCTTATCGCGTGACATCGCTCGTATCCGATTGGTACGCGTAATGAGTACAGTTCCTCGAGATAGCGTTTCAACAATAGTAATTTAGTTCATAGTATTGTTTTTTTCTTCTTCATAATGCCGTAATTTATTATTATAACTTAAAAAAAAATACAATTCCTTCACTAATTAATCGAAAGGAACTTCGTTCCATCCGGGTGTCCCTTGACACCTCTGAAGTTTTTTTTCCTACCTAAGCTGACAAGCCTTGAGGCTATTTCAGCGTAACCTTAACTAGTAGGTGAACTCACGGGGCTCAAGCCTGACGATGTTGCTAACACGAACCCTAGCAAGAGCCGTGCTTCGCATAATCTACCACCGGATCGGAAACGCGACTCACTGAGAAGATCCGGCGAGAAAATCAGTGGGCTGTGTCTGTGGGTTCATTTACTCGTCGAGCCCTTCGTCGCAAGCGACTGGTTCGACGAGAACGATGACCGGGTGAAGCAGTAGGTACTACTGGTCGCTTTGATTAGAACGATTAGAACTAAGGCTTACGCCCGGTTCCAATATCCAAAAAACGAATCGTTTTATATTACGATCCGTTACAATATCTACGAATCGTAGGACAAAATAGTTCCTATAAAAACGACTCGTTTTTAAAATTACTGATGACTTGCTACTAACGGATGGGAGGGCTAACATAACGGTTCGTACTGCGTTTTGTATGGAGACTGTTGTCTGTAGTGTTCCTATATTATTTTAGAAATGTCAGTGAGCTGTCACAACTACGACGCGTAGAGCATTTTTTAACCTACCGATTTTGTTCGGTTGTGCTTTGGAATTTTTGTGTTTGTGTTTTTTCTTTTAAAATGTCGAGTTCAGAAAGTGATAACGAAGTTTTAATGTTACTGAATTCAAGCGACGATTCAAGTGATGATACGCGAAGTAATAGAGTGTATAAAACAAGAATCAATTATTATTCAGAGCTCGATAATCAGGAGTTTCAACTAAGATTTCGGCTCGACAAGCAGTCTGTGCAATTACTGTTAGGTGAAATTTATCCTTTTTTTAAGGTAAAAGGAACCAGGCTCGTATTTTTAATGCCAGCTGTTAATTGGTATTTTATGAAGTAGTTAACTATTTAACAAGTGATTACATGAAAATAGTATTTACTAGTTTATTTTAATTCTAGGAATCATGGAATATCTCCCTTACATTACAATTTATCAGTTTTTTTTGGTATTTTGGCGCGGTCCGGCCGATATCTGGCGTTTCCTTTGTCTCTTCATGGCGTTTTGTTCACTTTAAAGTTAAAACTAAAGTAAGTGTTTTTAAATTGTGAATGTTCAAATAAAATTACATATGTGATGAATTACAATTAATTTATATTATTTTAAAATATTTATGTAAAAATACTAATAAAAACTTATGTATTTTGAAAAGAGTTTTATTTCTAAAGGATCTTTGTAACACAATCATTTGCATTACCGAAACGCAGAGGGATTCGTTCGTAAGCAGCGCGCCGACGGATGCTCGTAGGTAACGCGGCAAGTAAAATAGTTGTGGAACGCTAATATACGGCTACGTATTGGTAGCATGATTACGATTAGTTGTTATAATACAATGACGATTCGTTATTTTTTGGAACCGGGCCTTAGTCTCTGTCTCACCAAGTTTATGTGTCTGTCGCGAAGAACGTATTTCATCTACCCACCCATCAATGCATTTTTTTTATTGCTTAGTTGGGTGGACGAGCTCTCGGCCTACCTGATGTTAAGCGGTTACTGAAGCCCATAGACATCTACAACGTAAATGCGCCACCCACCTCGAGACATGAGTTCTAAGGTCTCAATTTTTACAGTACAACGGCTGCCCTACCCTTCAAACCGAAACGCATTACTGCTTCACGGCTGAAATAGGCACCGATAAAATCAGTTGACAAATAATTACAACTAAATGTCTTATCTTTTTATCATTTTAATCCGAATGCAAATCCTTTAAGTACTGAAAAAATGTGACGTCTCATCGAAATTACATCGATCCATTTCTTTTGTGAGTCAATATCGATTTGTGTTCCAACAGTTGCTCGAAATAATATAAGCGCAATGGATATTAAATTCATATTATTCATAGACGTAGCGTGGGTAGGCCTCCCACAAGGTGGGCCGACGACCTATTGAGGTTCGCGGGGATCCGCTGGATGCAGGCAGCGCAGGACCGGTCTTTGTGGCGAGGCCTATGTTCAGCAGTGGACGTCGATGGGCTGATAGAATAGAATAAAAAATTGCAGCATCAGCTGTGTTTATTGAAGAGGGGTCCACTTCGATAAAGCGGCACGACATGAGAATCCTCTTATCGTGGCCGATGGAAACTGCATAGCCGATACTGCGGACCAAATGGTAAACAGTCGACGTCGCCCAAAACACGTCATTTCGGATCCTCCCGATTCACTAACGGTGCTTTTAGGTACCCCAAGCACCGGTCCTCGTTCTCGTCGAACCCGTCGCTTGCGACGAAGGGCTCGGCGAGTAAATTAACCCACAGACACAGCCCACTGAGTTTCTCGCCGGATCTTCTCAGTGGGTCGCGTTTCCGATCCGGTGGTAGATTCAATCTGTTGCAAAATGAACTTTCGGTATGTCCGCATAAAGTTTGCCAATTCCGAGCACTTCCAATCACAATACAAATAATACGGTACTATCAAGCTGATCTGACGATGAACCTATGGACTGATAATATAGCTCTTAAATGCTTTAACACGGCAGTGGTATATATACCAGTATTTCTTTGTAAGACCCGTAAACCAGTAAAACCCGCTGAATTTTACGCGGGGTCTTCTCAGTGGGTCGCCATTCCGATCCAATGGTAGATTTAGGGAAACGCTGCTCTATTAGGACACATGTTAGCAAATTCTCTTAGGCTGAGCTCCGTGAGCTCACCCAGAAGTCAGGGTGAATCCTCTGAGGGTACTGGATCGGTGGGGAACACAAAAAAATTAACTAACACACCGATGACTTACCGTAAATCTATAGACCTTGCCGTAGCCTTCAACTTTCCTGGACTCCACGACGTCTCCCCTGACGGACCCTCGCTTCTCCACCGTCCAGTTTGGCAGCGTGATGATGCGCCAAGCGTTCGCCATGCTCTCGTTAGCCTGACTCTTGTACTCATCGATCTGGTGACAAAAACAAGAGCCCTTCAATAGGCGATAAGGACATTGCTGCCTTTATCTTACGTTAAAGATCAGACACGCCCAAATGGCTCCCGAAAAAACCTGTGCCATTCAATACGTTGGTCCGACCAGATCCGCACCGCTCTTGATTCCACATTTCGTGTGTGCGAAGGTGACACAAAAGTGTGGTCACGACCCTCAGCAATGAGGAATACGACGCAAGGAGGATATTTCTTTTATATTTACCTGTGACTATCTAAGTGTTTTCTGCGTGAAAGAAAGGCAATGAATGATTTTATTATTATGAAACGTTTAGTTATCAGTTTTAATTCGACGTGCCTCACAAGAGACCACTGAGAAACAAAAGGCGTTGTTGTGCACAAGAATATGCATTGAATCTCTTAAAATTTCACATACATCAAAGGTGGTTTTGGTCTTGAATTATTTTTTAAGTCCAAAGAAGGTTTAAAAAGTAGATAAATATGAAAGTGCTCGGAATTAAATAAAACTAACAATTTTGTTTTTCCTTTGATGTGTCCCCGTCGGACGGATTCCTTTTGTTTGTTTTAAGTTTATTTTATACAAAAGTTTAGGTCTTTTATTTATCGATTGAGGCACTACGATGTCTGCCAGATCAGCTAGTTACTTAAATAAAAAAATAATAAAAATGAAAATATAAAAAAAACACGCACATTCGATAATTTGAATACATAAAATACATATGTAGCTATGTATAATACATACACACCGTAACTATTCTTTATTCGACGCGAAGTTATCAAATTAATTCACAAAATTCACAAAGGCCAACCAGAGTTGTTAGCCTTGTATCTAAATTCGTATTTTAATATCGCGTCTTTGTGCAATACAAAAGGCCGTGCAATATTTTTTTACACTACTTATTACAACACACGGAGCTACACATCGCTTTTGGGATCGATTTTTTTTTAACGCGCACACAACCGCCTTATCCGGTGAACGGTTTCCAACTAAACAAAGATAAAACTTTAAATTGGAACACAGCTCTTATCAAACGATATCCTATGTACTTGAATGGAAATGATAATAAGAGACAATACCAGATAGAGTACGAAACAGAGTCATTAGAGGTTGAAATAAGATAGGAAATGTTTCAACGGGTTTTTTTTTTTAATTTATTGCTTAGATGGCCGGACGAGCTCACAGACCACCTAGCGTTAAGTGGTTACTGGAGCCCATAGACATCTACAACGTAAATGCGTAACTCACCTTGAGACATAAGTTCTAAGGTCTCAAAAGTATAGTTACAACGGCTGCCCCACCCTTCAAACCGAAACGCATTACCGCTTCACGGCAGAAATAGACAGGGTGGTGGTGCCTACCCGTGCGGACTCACAAGAGGTCCTACCACCAGTAATTACGCAAATGATAATTTTGCGGGTTTGATTTTTATTACACGATGTTAGTACTTCACCGTGAAGCTTCACCAACTCCCCCATAGCTTTATGGAGTGGTGCTTTGGTATGACTCCAGTGCTGGAAAGCACCAGAATTAATTACTTTATTCATTTTCCAAACTCTAGTGATTTCTTCCTTTAATTCTGTATATTTATGTATTTTTCAGTTATTGTTTTCTGCATATTATGGGTGTTAGGAACTGCTATGTCTATTAAATTCACTACTTTATTTATTTTATCAATTAGAGTTATATTTTAGGTTTTTGCCACGTACCGGCTATGGAATGAGCTCCCCTCCACGGTGTTTCCCGAGCGCTATGACATGTCCTTCTTCAAACGAGGCTCGTGGAGAGTATTAAGGTAGACAGCGGCTTGGCTCTGTCTCTGGCATTGCTGATGTCCATGGGCGACGGTAACCACTCACTATCAGGTGGGCCGTACGCTCGTCTGCGTACAAGGGCAATAAAAAAATCTGGACTATTATTGTGTATAATTTTGTTAGTATGGCTCTGTATTATTAATATTATTACAGACTTTGTTAGATGTTTAACCCGCTGAGTTTCTCGCCGGATCTTCTCAGTGGGTCGCGTTTCCGATCCGGTGGTAGATTCTACGTACCACTGCCCTAGCTAAGGCCGGTGTTAGCAATTCTCTGAGATTGAACCTGTGAGCTCACCTTACGATCTACGCGAAGTTGGAATAGACCCTTAGGTTACCACTAACGATTAGGAAAAAATAATAATAAATGAGATGTTACGCCCGGCTTCGCTCGCATGGTCAAGGCAAATTATCAGTGCAGTTTCACGGTGAGAATGAATTGTTTTTTTTTTTTTCGAGATAAAATGTAGCCAATGTCAATATGTTTATCTAATCCTATCATTTCAAAAAAAGACATCAATCGATTGGTATGTTTCGACTTAAAAGATGGACAGAGAAACACACTTTAACATTTGTAATATTAGCATATTGTAAACGCGTGTGACTGCTTCCTTATTACCTAGTCATTTAATATCATATTCTAGTACAACTTCGTGGCCTAAAGGATAAGACGGCCGGTGCGTTCGTATTCAGTCACAGTCGTGTGCTGGAGTTCGAATCCCGCAGGCGGGTATCATTTTTTTTTTACTTCCACGGTGCATGAATAACGTCGTATAATAAAAATTCAAACCCACAAAATTATAATTAGCGTAATTACTGGTGGTTAGGACGTCTTGTGAGTTCGCGCGTGTAGGTATCACCACCCTGCCTATTTTTGCCGTGAAGCAGTAATGCGTTTCGGTTTGAAGGGTGAGGCAGATGTCGTTTCGTCGGCAGAGGTCACCGTCCGAATTAACCCACAGACACATCCCACTGAGTTTCTCGCCGGATCTTCTCAGTGGGTCGCGTTTCCGATCCGGTGGTAGATTCTGCGAAGCACTGCTCTTGCTAGGGCCAGTGTTAGCAACACTCCGGTTTGAGCTCCGTGAGCTCACCTACATGTTAGGGCGAAGCTGAAATAGCATCTCAAGGCTATCAGCATAGGTAGGAGAAAAAAAATATGTCGTGACTATACTGAGAACTTAGAAATCATATCTGAAGGTGGGTGGTGGCATTTACGTTGTAGATGTTTATGGGCTCCAGTAACCACTTAACACCAGGCGGGCTGTGAGCTCGTCCACCCATCGCTTAGATAAAAAACGGTAGAATAAAAAATAAATAAAGGAACGCATTAATTGCATGGTTTAAAAAAAAAAATAGGACACGAAAAAAAGCGTTACGACTTATCTTGGCACCTGCCCTTGACCTGTCCCTCGGTCGGACCTTCCCGGGGTGACGCCGTGAGCCCGGTAGTAGTATTGACCGCGGGAACCCTCCACTGTACCCGGGTTCTGATCCCAGGCGGAGACAGGATGTCGGGTTAGACAACGCAAGGGGTACTTTTTTTTTTTTCCACAGGAGAAAATCGCCGGATCCCCACCCGCGCGGCAGGTGGGGTATGTGGGAGTTGAACCTCACTAAAAACTCCTGCCGCTCACAACCGGCACCCTACCTCGGACCGGGCCGGAGCCCAGTCGGGGCTATTGAAACGGCGGGACAGGGTTGACGCAGAGCACATTACATCCATCCCACAACGCAAGGGGTACTTGGGCCCAGTTTGCGCTAAAAATCTGCTGTTTTCAGATGTTAAGTGACCCACATACCCTCCCACTTATCATATCCTCTTGATTCCGGCTACCGGCTTCAAGGTCAGCGGAGTCGTAACATTGAAAACTCACAACTAAACTAAATGATGATATGCAGCGTCAATAAAGAAGACATATTGTCCATAATGTCGGACGAAGATAATTAATAACATGTCGATGTAATAAACCAATATTTGCTCTATTTATTTTATTGCTATTGTATTTGTTATAATGCATAACGCAATGCAAATATCTTTAAGAATTATAAACATGATAAATGGACAACTGTTCTTGTGTGTTTTAGAATCTATATATATATAAATAAAACCGAATGATCATTGTTCTATACTCTTCGTATATACTGTGTTACTTATAATATTTTATATTAAAATTTAACAATATTTGCTATGTGTATGTGCATTACTATAATTGTCATGTTGTATTTGCTATTTTAGCTGTTCTACACACACTCATCACTTTTAATTATTATTTTTTTTATTTTTTTTTATTGCCTAGATGTGTGGACGAGCTCACAGCCCACCTGGTGTTAAATGGTTACTGGAGTTACTACAACGTAAATGCGCCACACACCTTGAAATATAGTTCTAAGGTCTCAGTATAGTCACAACGGCTGCCCCACCCTTCAAACCGAAACGCATTACTGCTTCACGGCAGAAATAGGCGGGGCGGTAGTACCTACCCGTGCGGACTCACAAGAGGTCCTACCACCAGTAATTACGCAAATTATAATTTTGCGGGTTTGATTTTTATTGCACGATGTTATTCCTTCACCGTGGAAGTTAATCGTGAAACATTTGCTGAGTACGTATTTCATTAGAAAAATTGGTACCCGCCAGCGGGATTCGAACACCGGTGCATCGCTCGATACGAATGCACCGGACGTCTTATCCTTTAGGCCACGACGACTTATTCTCATAATCCTCTCGCAGGTCTGCTGGAAGAGATTTCTTAAAGAAATAAACATTGCCTTTGTACATAATTTTCCTATTACTCTGTACTATGTCTTCTTTTCTGTGTGTACATAAATAAAAAATCAATAAATAAAATTGGAGTGTCTGTTTGTAATATTGAAATAAACGCTTTTTACTACATGCATATGAACCACACACCAAAATAATTTTTTTTACAATTTTTGTCTGTCTGTCTGTTTGTTTCTGCTAATCTCTGGAACGGCTGGACCGATTTTGACGAGACTTTCACTGATAGGTAGCTGATGATATAAGGAGTGACTTAGGCTACTTTTTTTAGGACTAGCACCGCCACACGACCTGTCTCGCGGTACGACAATAACCGCGGGTGACATCGTGGGACTCAGCTATCTATACATATAAATAAAATTGGAGTGTCTGTTTGTAGTATTGAAATAGCCGCTTTTTACTACATGCATATGAATATATATACGGTACATACACCAAAATAATTTTTTTTACAATTTTTGTCTGTCTGTCTGTTTGTTCCGGCTAATCTCTGGAACGGCTGGACCGATTTTGACGGGACTTTCACTGATAGGTAGCTGATGATATAAGGAGTGACTTAGGCTACTTTTTTTGGACTAGCTCCGCCCCACGGCGTCACCCGCGGTACGACAATAACCGCGGGTAACACCGAGTGACTCAGCTATCAATAATAAAATTTTATGTTTTCGAAGCGAAGCGAGGCCGAGTCGTTAGTGTATACATAAAACTAGACCTTTGGCGTTTGTGACTATTTGCATATATTTTTTTATTGCTTATATGTATGGACGAGTTCACAGCCCACCTGATGTTAAGTGGTGACTGGAGCCCGTAGACATCTACAACGTAAATGCGCCACCTACCTTGAGATATGAGTTCATATTATATTTTTATATATATTTTTTTGTATTCAATTTCATTATTACATTTTGTTATAATATTTAATTCTGATCGCGTCGCCGTTATCAGCGCAATAGCTTTTCTCTTCCTAACCGTTTGTAGCTTAAGGAATTATTCCAACGCGAGGACTGGTAGGTGAGGTCACGGGGCTCGACCCAGACTAGCTGCTAGCCCTAGCAAGATTGGTGTTTTAAATGCGACAAACGTATATAATAATGTCGAGGGGTGAAGGGGTATCTATATATTAATACGTGAAGCAAAAACTTTGTATCCCTTTTTACGAAAATTGCGCGGACGGAGGAGTGTGAAATTTTCCACACTTATAGAGAATATAGAGAAGAAGTGCACAATGCTAATATTTTTTTTTAAATAATGCATAAAAGATACATTAAATCAATAAAGGAAACATTACACACCTACATACCATGTATTTGACGCACACACGCAATAATGTAACCCCAAGTGTAAAAAAATTACCTAAAATATTCTTTACATCGCGTGCCCTGCGAAAACTATTGATGATAGAATAAAATAATGTACTAAGACTTTGTAGAACACATTATTTTATACAAAAAGCGTCGCGACAGCATATGTCTAACTATTATAGTTGTGCCGCAATAAGTGTTCTTTTATTTAAAATAATAATACAACGTCAAATATCGTTGAAATTTTCGTTAAATACCCGAGCGGAGCCGGAGTGGGCCGCTAGTATGTATATAAGTATACTACAGCCCCATGCTACCTGGAGCCACTACGTTCATCCACAGTGCGTTTCCAGAGATCTTTTTTGCCACGTACCATCCGGCTATGGAATGAGCTCCCCTCCACGGTGTTTCCCGAGCGCTATGACATGTCCTTCTTCAAACGAGGCTTGTGGAGAGTACTAAACGGTAGGCAGCGGCTTGGCTCTGCCCCTGGCATTGCTGACGTCCATGAGCAACGGTAACCACTCACCATCAGGTGGGCCGTATGCTCGTCTGCATATACGGCAATAAAAAAAAAAAAAAACTTGTGACTTCGAACGCCACGTTATCGAATCAAAGAATCGATCGGGAATCGATTCCAGATCCCGCGGTACAATAACCAACACACAACTATACCAACGATAAAGCTATTGTTTCTAAAACGCGTTTGCTTAGCAACCGATTTATAGACATAGTCATTGTCAGATGCACATTCAACAAGTTCTTACAAGTTAAAAACCGGATCTCTGAGCGCACGGTCACTAGGCGTAATTCCGCGTTAAAAAAACACGTATTTCAAACAGCATTATAAAAATTATCAACGGAAATACAAGAGTTTAAAACTTCTTAACGACCAAATAATGTACGTATTGGTTTTGTTTTTACCCGTCCGGAGTTCGAGTCGCGACTGTATTAAAAGCGACGTGTCGTGAAATTATATAGATGTAGAACCGGACGTACAGTTAAGAACAAAAAGTTTAGCTTTTTCTATATATTTAAATAAAATTAGAGTGTCCGTTTGTAGTATTGAAATAACCGCTTCTTACTACATGCATATGAGAATATGTATAATGTACATGCACCAAAATAACATTTTTTACAATTTTTGTCTGTCTGTCTGTTTGTTCTGGCTAATCTCTGGAACGGCTGGACCGATTTTGATGAGACTTTCACTAATAGGTAGCTGATGATATAAGGAGTAACTTAGGCTACTTTTTTTAGACTAGCTTCGCCCCGCAGCGTCACCCGCAGTTATTGTCGTACCGCGCGCAACATGGCAGGTCAGGCTATCAGTAATAAAATTTAATGTTTCCGAAGCGAAGCGAGGGCGGGTTGCGGGCTAGTCTTTCATAAAGTAGCAATATTAAGTAATACTAGTGTTCCCTCTGTAGTCGAAATTCGTTTATAATTGATTGAAATTATAAGTTTGAACATTATTATGGTTCTATTGTCAAAGACTTATAAACTTGTATATTCACAGATTTCCAGGTCATTGGTAGGACCTCTTGTGAGTCCGCGCGGCTAGGTACCGCCACCCTGCCTGTTTCTGTCGTGAAGCAATAATGCGTTTCGGTTTGAAGGGCGGGCCAGCCGTTGTAACTATACTTGAGACCTTAGAACTTATATCTCAAGGTGGGTGGCGCATTTACGTTGTAGATGTCTATGGGCTCCAGTAAATCACCATCTCAATCTGTTCATGTGAGGTGCTCCCAAAGGCAATAAAGGAAATGGAGATAGGTTATTCTAGCAATCACGGCTTAACAGATGAAACCGTCCGACCCAATTGAAATTTCGACTTATGTGAGCATACGAGTAGGCAGCGGCTTGGTTCTGCCCCTGGCATTGCTGATGTCCATGGGCGACGGTAACTCACTCACCATCAGGTGGGCCGTGCGCTCGTCTGCCTGCAAGGGAAATAAAAAAAAATGCCGTCGTAATAATGCCGATTCACGTCGTCATGTTTACGATATTCCGTTACCACTTAATACCAGGTGGGCTTGCCTGTTCAACATTAACCATTTTAGTGCTGGGCTTACTTTCACACATTTTGCAGAAGAATACCTTATAAAAAACTTTAACTTAAAATACAAAAATCAATGCTAAATTCACAGTAAAAAATAATTTTAAATGGTTATTCACAAATGTTATTAGCTTAATAAAAACTTTATTACTAGATACCTAATATACCTGTAATCAAACTGCGCAATAGTCGGTATTGCGACGCTTAGTATTAATATTACACGCATTAATGATAATAATAAACATTTATTCCAAACATAAATTTACAAAAAAAAGAAACATGTGTTAGAAGTGAAACCTTCAAAAATTAAAATACCCTAAATGTCTAAGTATATGTAAAATGTTGTCATTAGTAAATAATTGTAAATCATCTTTTATAGTATGAGATAGCGTCCTCTGTGAAATGATATTTTAACTTCACGTATAATCCTAAATTTAAATTTACTACAAGAGGTTTCATACGCACGTTAGTATCAAAAAATCTCATAGATGGCGCTGTATTAAAAATTTTCGACACTTCCGTTGCATACCTGCGTGACGTTACATCTGTAAAAATGTTTACCCTCATGCGCCTAATAAAGAAGTTTCACTTCAAAATGACAGAAAAATAACGAGGCTTGGAAAAGGTTACCGGCTCACAATGCCTAACAGTACCCAGACAATCGGTACTGCGGCGCTGATCTTCCGCCGGCACCTGCGGCATAAAATACAGATTCGATCTATAGACTATTCGCGCTCTAAGCATTACAAAAAAAAAAAAGAAATTTCAACATCCAATTTTAATGTGCGCCACTGTAAATAATTATGCTTTCAATTACGTACTATCAACGTAAGATCTGACGCGCGCGTGCCAAGTCGATTCATGTGTAAGTACCGCGGACTAGACGCGTCGCGCGTCTTCGCTCCATTTTTTTCTTTTTTTTTATTGGCTTATAGGTAGACGAGCATACGGCCCATCTGATTGTGAGTGGTTACCGTCGCTCATGGACGTCAGCAATGCCAGGGGCAGAGCTAAGCCGCTGCCTACCGTTTAATACTCTCCACAAGCCTCGTTTGAAGAAGGACATGTCATAGCGCTCGGGAAACATAAGATTTCTATTCAGGGTTATAAATTAAAACTTTTTCTACTAAATATTTCAAACCATTTCTGCCTTACATTGAAGCATTGTACCATGGTTGACTGGGTGACTAACAAAAATAATAATATATTATAATTTTAAAATGTATCGAGTTTCTTCATTAGATTCACTCATCTTGACAGTACGAAAAATAAATAAACTTCACACATTTTCCTAAATTTGAATTTGGGGAATTATCTTCTTTAAAATTTAAACTTTTTCATGATACCAAAACCAGCCAGATACAAATAGTACAGCCAAAGAGATTTTATTACAAGTTCATACATGACATATTATAATGCGAAAAGACTTTTTCCCCAACCTATTACGACCACCACTGTATGTATTTATTGAATAGTATAGCTGTTCACTCATCTTTCGAGTCGTAACTCGTGGCTCTTTTTATTTATTACAAGATATGTTGACGATCTCACGGGTCATATTTTATTTATATTGACTCATAATTACTTCCATTATTACTCTATAGTTAATCAATCCGTCAATTGCTTCAGTAATTATTAGTCAATAGTTAATCAATCCGTCAATTACTTCAATAGTTATTAGTCAATAGTTAATCAATCCGTCATTAACTATAGTAATTATTCAATAGTTAATCAATCCGACAATTACCTCAGTAATTATTAGTCAATAGCTAATCAATCCGTCAATTACTTTAGTAATTTTTAGTCAAGTTAATCAATCCGTCATTAACTTTAGTAATTATTCAATGGTTAATCAACCCGTCAATTGGTTCAGTAATTATTAGACAATAGTTAATCAATCCGGTAATTACTCAGTAATTATTATTCAATAGTTAATCAATCCGTCAATTACTTCAGTAATTATTAGTCAATTGTAATTAATTCATTTGGTCAAATTACCGAAGAATAATACAATAAGATAAATATAAGATGCGAATATATCGATGTAGTCATTTTGGTGGTCGTTGATGTAAGTGGTGGTGGTAAGGTCACCAGTGCCGGGCGGCACAATAACGAGTCCGTAATTGGATGGACAGTTTATTTCCAATCACAGATAGTATAGCAATATTAAGAAGGAGAAATTACGGAGTACAGAAGGCACAGATAAAGCGGTAGCAAGTTCAAACACAGTAAATACAAAATAGACGAAAGCAATAAATCGTAACGAAGCAACAGAGTACGCGTAAGTCGAGGAGTGACACAGTCTTAGCGTAGCGTTGATCAAACCCGACTGGCCGCGAGCGGCGGCCGAGTCGTGGCGCAGGCGACGACCAGTACGTACGCAGTTATACATAGTCGGGGTCTTTGCCGCATACTAGCGGTTGCGCCCGACTATGCTTGTGTAAATAATATAATTTTGAGTAGTGTTGTGAATGTATGATTGTTTAGCGTATTTGTGTACTGTATGAGAGTGTGTTATAGAATACGTAATTAAATATGATATAATATTAAATATTGAGTAGGTGTGCAAAGTAAATTAATAAATAATATGAACTAATATACATAAATATAGTAGAAACACCTACAACACTCCCCTCCAGAGACCTACTTAGGTCGATAATAATCGGGAAAGCGTACTTTCCTCCCCGATCGAGTCGTCTGCTGGTGTGGAGGCCCTGGATCTGGTTTTGGATCCGGGTCGGAATCGGGAAGTTTTGGTATGTTGCGCCGGAGTACAGGAACATCGGACGACAGTATATAAGCTGGCTTAAGGCGGTCTATGCTTACTGTCATATCTTTGTTCAGGACGCGAACAACAAAGCTTTTGGCGCCTCTCTTGAGTACTTCGTGTGGACCCGTGTAAGCTGGCTGTAATGCGCCGCGTATCACTTCTTCCCTAAGGAATACGTGACTACATGTTTTCAGATCCTTGAAAATAAAGGCTCTGTGTTTTGAGTGGTGCTGTGGTGGAACAGGGCGTACCTTCTCGGCAAAAGACTTCATCCGTGCTGAGAACTCGGTTATGTCGGTGGTGTAGTAGGCGACATCGTGGCCGAAAAATTCGCCCGGTAGACGAAGCGGCTCACCGTAAACCAACTCAGCCGACGAAGACTGAAGATCTTCTTTGAAGGCACTTCTTACGCCGAGGAGTACAAGCGGCAGAGACTCAGTCCAGTTGATGTCAGCATGACAGGTGATGGCTGCCTTCAGCTGTCGGTGAAAACGCTCAACCAAACCGTTGCATTGTGGGTGGTAAGCAGTGGTCCTCCGGTGATCGAAACCGATGGACCTGGACAGTTGTTGAAACAACGCCGACTGGAATTGTCCGCCTCGATCGGTAACGATCTCGGTAGGACAACCGTATCGCGCCACCCAACAGGAGATGAACGCTTTGGCTACTGTTTCAGCGGTGATGTCAGTAATAGGCACTGCTTCCGGCCATCGTGTGAAGCGATCGACGGCTGTGAGGCAATACCGATATTCGCCAGCGGGCGGTAGTGGACCGATCAGATCTAAATGAACATGTCTGAAACGCGCTGAAGGTAAAACGTGCGTACCTAAAGGTGAGGCAACGTGTCTAGTTATCTTCGCACGCTGACAAGTCAAACATGCCTTGGCCCATTCACGGCAGTTCTTACGCATCAGTGGCCAAACGAAGCGTTGTGCAACGAGTTTAGCTGTCGCATTGGGACCTGGGTGACTGAGCGAGTGGAGGCAGTCAAAAACTTGCTGGCGCAGTTGATGTGGGACGAAGGGTCTGGGTGTCGGTGTGCTGACGTCGCAGTACAAAATGGCACGACTCCCAGGTATGCTCGTCTGGACTAGGCGAAGAGAAGTCTCGCCTGTTAGGTGGTCTTGGAGTTCAGCATCTGAGGCTTGTAGATTGGCCATCACTTCTAGGTCGACAGGCGTCTGCAGTTCATCCACGCGCGATAGGGTATCTGCCACCACGTTATCTCTACCGGCGATGTGGACGATGTCCGAGGTGAACTGCGAGATGAAGTCGAGGTGCCTATACTGACGTGGTGAACAGTTACTTTTCCGCTGGTGGAAAGCGTAACATAGCGGCTTGTGGTCAGTATAGACTGTGAAGTGGGTGGCTTCCAGCATGTGCCGAAAGTAGCGTATGCTCTCGTAAATTGCAAGGAGCTCACGGTCGTACGGAGAGTATTTCATCTGTGACGGGCTCAGCTTGCGGGAGAAGAAACCTAATGGCTGCCAACCTTCCTCTTTGAGCTGCTGAAGTACTCCACCTATTGCGGTATCGGAGGCGTCCGTAACTAGACCTAATTTGGCTTGAGGGTCAGGATGAGCCAGCAATGCTGCATCAGCAAGGCTTTTCTTGCAATCCTTGAAAGCTCTGAGTGAATCTCCTTCCATGACTGCCGGATGGGAAGCTTTAACCGAACCGGATAACAAGGCGTTCAGCGGGGCTTGAATCTGAGCGGCGTTGGGCAAAAATCGCCTGTAAAAATTCACCATCCCCAAAAATCGTCGGAGTTCTCGGACGGTTTTTGGTGGGGGGAAATTGCTGATTGCTTCAACCTTGCTATCCAGTGGTTTTGTGCCCCTTTCAGAGATTTGGTACCCGAGAAATGTGACTTCGGGCACACCGAAAACACACTTGGCCGGATTGATGAGAACACCGTAGTCTTTCATACGATTGAAAAGTTGGCGCAAGTGGTCCTCGTGGTCACGTGGCGTTTTGCTAAAACATAGAAAATCGTCTAAATACGGGTAACAAAAGTCAAAGCCACGCGTCATTTCATCGACAAATCTCTGAAAGGTTTGACCGGCATTCCTAAGTCCAAAATTCATGAAAGGAAATTCAAACAAACCAAATGGCGTGGTGATCGCGGTCTTCGGGATATCCTCCTCCGCTGTTGGTATCTGATTATAGGCCTTGACCAAATCGATGACTGAAAAAATTTTACAACCAGACAAACTTTGTGAAAAATCGTGTATATGACGAATCGGATACTGATCGGGTATTGTGCGTGAATTTAACTGTCTGTAATCACCACATGGTCGCCAACCGTTGTCCTTCTTGGTAGTAAGGTGAAGTGGGGATGACCATGGACTGTCAGACGGACGTGCAGTTCCGTTGGCTATCATAATGTCAAATTCCTGTTTTGCTATTTTCAGTTTGTCCGGCGCGAGACGACGGGGTGAGCATGCTACGGGTGGACCTGGTGTAGTGCGTATGTAGTGTTTCGTGTTGTGTTTGACAATACCTGGAGTACCAGCTGGGCGTGTTAGCTCCGGGTATTCAGCCAAGATAGCGTGGTACTTACTGTCGCCACCTGTCATTATCTTAACACTAGTAACACGATTATTATTTACATCTAGACTGGCTACAGTGCTCATATTGGTAAGACTATCGATTAATCTTTGTTGGCTGACGTCCACTATGAGTCGATAATGAGACAAAAAATCGACGCCTATAATGGCTTTAGTGACGTCAGCAACAACAAAGCGCCATGGAAAGTTGCGGCGTAAGCCTAAATTAACATTTAATTGCGTATAGCCATAAGTGTTTATAACTGTACCATTGGCAGCACTGAGCTGATAACTAGTTTTAGCACGGCGTTCACACAACTTATGAATAGGGTAAACACAAATGTCACTTCCAGTGTCTATGAGGAAGTCTATATTATTGCTGCGGTCCTTGATGAAGAGGCGACCCGTAGAGTTGTGGCAGTCGCGAGTCGCCATCACTTGCCTGCTTGTCGGGTTTCCCGTCTTGTAGTCGCAGGGTCGCACGCACTTCCGCGCCTCGGCACCGTGTTTGCTGTGGTACCAGCAAATGGGGTACCTGCGGTAGTGTGACTGCGACCGGCGTGATGATGAGTGGCTGCGTTGTCGTTGACGTCCACGTTCGCGCCCGCGCTCCTGCGGCCGCGGTTGATGATGCACCTGCGTCGTCAGGGCGCTGACTTGCCGCGTCAGCTCCGCTACTTGTTGGGACAGCCTGTCGATTTGTGATGACGATGATGATGATGATGATGATGACGTCACAGCTGCCGCGACGTGGTGGATTGGTGCTGCGATCTCGTGAACACGGTCGGCGAGCTCGGCGAGTGCGTCCAATGGAAGCGTCGACTGCGAAGCGACGATCGGCTGCAACGTGGTTGGTAGCCGGCTGGTCCATATGGTCCGCAGGAAGTCCTCCGGGATCTCCGGTCCGGCGAGGTGTTGTAGGTGACGCAAGAATTGTGACGGTTTGCGGGTACCGAGCTGCTCGTGCGTCAATAGCTGCTTCACCTTGTTACTGCGGGACGCCGACAACCTTTTTATCAGCTCCTCTTTAAGCCGCTGGTAATCGGGAGGACCGGTGAGCACGTCTTCTACCTCGGCGGCATATTGGCGATCGAGGCTGGCCAATATATGATAAAATTTTGCCGTCTCGTCAGTCACTCGCATGATGGCAAATTGTCCTTCCACTTGCGCAAACCATATTGTGGGTTTTTCAGGCCAGAACGGTGGTATCCTGATGTGTGTTGAGGGTAGTTCTATATTCGGGCACGCTGGCTCGACAGGCGACGCCATCTTGACGTGTCGACGTGGTCGTGTAGTTACCTGCGAACGCGCCGTGTCCGATCCGCTGGATTCCGACATCTGTTTCTCCGGGGTGCTCGTAGTCGTGGGTCACCAGTTTGGTGGTCGTTGATGTAAGTGGTGGTGGTAAGGTCACCAGTGCCGGGCGGCACAATAACGAGTCCGTAATTGGATGGACAGTTTATTTCCAATCACAGATAGTATAGCAATATTAAGAAGGAGAAATTACGGAGTACAGAAGGCACAGATAAAGCGGTAGCAAGTTCAAACACAGTAAATACAAAATAGACGAAAGCAATAAATCGTAACGAAGCAACAGAGTACGCGTAAGTCGAGGAGTGACACAGTCTTAGCGTAGCGTTGATCAAACCCGACTGGCCGCGAGCGGCGGCCGAGTCGTGGCGCAGGCGACGACCAGTACGTACGCAGTTATACATAGTCGGGGTCTTTGCCGCATACTAGCGGTTGCGCCCGACTATGCTTGTGTAAATAATATAATTTTGAGTAGTGTTGTGAATGTATGATTGTTTAGCGTATTTGTGTACTGTATGAGAGTGTGTTATAGAATACGTAATTAAATATGATATAATATTAAATATTGAGTAGGTGTGCAAAGTAAATTAATAAATAATATGAACTAATATACATAAATATAGTAGAAACACCTACAGTCATAGTGAATAAAAAATATAAATTATTAAGGATAACTCAAAATACCGGTCGCGTCTTGACAGGATTGAAATGAGGCTGGTTTTTTTTTTAAATAACAAGTATTTCTATAATTAGACTGATATTCATTTAAATATATGCATACTTACATACAGAGATATCATTACAAAAACTAAAGCTGTTTTTGCGGGAATAGAACCCGTGCGAGAGAGAAAGGGAGAGAGAGAGAGAGAGAGAGGAGCGGGTATGTAGTTACTGCCAATTAACTAAAAATTTTAGCCATTAAATAATCCATATCTCGCATTTCTTTTTAAAACGAAGATTCAATAAGTCGAACCCCTTTCCCAAGGGGTTCGACTTATGATCCTCTTGACATTCGAGATATCGAAATGCGACTGTATAGATATGTATATATATCAACCCTTTGCAGTCCTTTTAATTGCATACATAGTTGGACGAGCTCACAGCCCACCTGATGTCGAGGGGTTACCGGAGCCCATAGACATCTACAACGTAAATGCCGCCACCCATCTTGAGATATGAATTCTAAGGTCTCAGTATAGTTACAACGGCTGCCCCAGCCTTCAAACCGAAACGCATTACTGCTTCACGGCAGAAATAGGCGGGGGTGGTGGTGAAGTCGTTGTGGCCTAACGGATAAGACGTCCGGTGCATTCGTGTTGAAGCGATGCACCGGTGTTCGAATCCCGCAGGCGGGTACCAATTTTTCTAATGAAATACGTACTCAACAAATGTTCACGATTGACTTCCACGGTGAAGGAATAACATCGTGTAATAAAAATCAAACCCGCAAAATTATAATTTGCGTAATCACTGGTGGTAGGACCTCTTGTGAGTCCGCACGGGTAGGTACCACCACCCCGCCTATTTCCGCCGTGAAGCAGTAATGCGTTTCGGTTCGAAGGGTGCGGTAGCCGTTGTAACTATACCTGAGATCTTAGAACTTATATCTCGAGGTGGGTGGCGCATTTACGTTGTAGATGTCTATGGGCTCCAGTAACCACTTAACACCAGGTGGGCTTTGAGCTCGTCCATCCATCTAAGCAATAAAAAAAAAAAAAAAAAAAAAAAACCTACCCGTGTGGACTCAGAAGAGGTCACCTTGGAAGTCAAAGGGACGAATGAGTTATTGGAAAACAAGGAAGCGGTTGATGGAGATCTATACCGTGCGGTGCATGTCACCTATGATTGAGCACTATGGAGGAAAGTCACATATGGTAGCGAACCTCAGCGGTGAGGGAACGCGTTGCGCCCTCGTGGTCGGATTAAAAATTTGACGTCACTATCCAAAACTGTCTCTTCCCGAGAAACAAATTTCAAATAATAATTAATTGATTAATTAAAAAAAAACGCGTATTAATTAAGCCCATGTACAGTGGAAGACAATAAAATCGATCGGTCGTGCAATTGATTACGTCAATTGAGGCTAATACGACGAATTCGTTGTAATTAAACGATGGACTATGAAATTGGACGGCGTTATGCAGATAAGAACAATCCATATCGCATTTGGCGTGCTAACAATTCTTGTAGCACTCTTTATTTATTTATTATACTAATACGTGAAGCAAAAACTTTGTATCCCTTTTTACGAAAATTGCGCGGACGGAGGAGTATGAAATTTTCCACACTTATAGAGAATATAGAGAAGAAGTGCACAATGGTAATATTTTTTTTAAATAATGCATAAAAGATACATTAAATCAATAAAGAAAACATTACACACACTACCGTTTATTTGACACAACACATACATAAAAATATACTCTTTGTTTACTGTCAATTGGGAAACTTTTGTTATTGTTTAAGTCTGTGGTTGAATTGAAAATAGATTAATATTGTTTGTCTTTAATATTATTGATCTATAGTGCAGTTTTGGCGAAAACTGTGATTAGGTATATTATCGAATTATAATAGTGTTTGACAATAGAACCATAATAATTTTTTAACTTACAATTCCAATTAATTATAGTCGAATTTCGACTACTGCGGGACCTCTGGTTTATTAAGTTGCACCAACAAAGTGATCATCAATACAAAACATTGACAAATTGACAAAAGCTCATGGCAGATGTCACCTCAATTATAGGTGCAATCGACAGTGCATTGACAAAAAATATAAATATATAACTAAGATTTGATTACATTTGATTGATTGCTTAATCTATACTAATATTTTAAAGAGGAAAGATTTGTTTGTTTGTATTGAACAGGCTCCGAAACTACTGAACCGATTTGAAAAATTCTTTCACTGTTTGGAAGCTACACTATTCCCGGGCGACATAGGCTATAATATTTTTTGAAAAAAAATTAGGGATCCTTACTAAAACTCCAATAATGTAACTTAAGGTATAAAAAAATGACCTAAAATATTCTTTACATCGCGTGCGCTGCGAAAACTATTGATGATAGAATAAAATAATGTACTACGACTTTGTAGAACACATTATTAATTACAAAAAGTGTCGCGACAGCATATGTCTGACTATTGTAGTTATGCCGCAATAAGTGTTATTTTATTTAAAAAAATAAAACAACGTCAAATATAATTGAAATTTTTGTTAAAGACCCGAGCGGAGCCGGAGCGGGCCGCTAATCTTATAATAATGTTAAATGGATTGTTTTAACGAGTTAACCTACAAAGGTCACTGTAGCGGCCGGATCCATTACTTCAGCTCATATGTAGCCAGCAGCGAACACATAAGAATCTCGGCTCTCAACGATATCGCCTAAGCTACTAAAGGAACTATCCCACGACGAATTCAATCGAAGACAATAGGATAGAGACAGGACTTCGACAACCCTCCCCGCAAATCTTGAGACAGTAAATGCTTGAAGTGATCGCGGCCTAAAGGATAAGACGTCCGGTGCATTCGTATGTAGCGATGCACCCACCGGTGTTCGAATCCCGCAGGCGGATACCAATTTTTCTAATGAAATACGTACTTAACAATTGTTCACGATTGACTTCCGCAGTGAAGGAATAACATCGTGTAATAAAAATCAAACTCGCAAAATTCTAATTAGGTTTGAAGGGCGGGGCAGCCGTTGCAACTATACTGAGACCTTAGAACTGATATCTCAAGGTGGGTGGCGCATTTACGTGGTAGATGTCTTTGGGCTCCACTTAACACCATGTGGGCTGTGAGCTCGTCCACCCATTTAAGTAATCATTAAAAAAAGCATAATCGCATTTCATATAACACAAACCATATATCAAACGCGGCCATCTTGTTAATTTATTTATAAAAAAAGTATAAAATTAATTATGAGGTTCCGCATTCGTTGGCTTTCGGAGAACTTAAAGGCCACAGATGAGTCACAAGATTTTAGTATCTAGCCGTTAAAGTCTGTACATAATTCATAATAATATCTTATGAGCTCCTGGACTTTTTGGCGGGAACGCGAGGAGTGAAGTTGTGCGATTTGTTTTATTTTGTCTATTTAGTGTTCCTTCAGGTTTAAATGTGTAATAACGGTGGTTTATTAACTGTTTAGTATCTGTGAAAGTGCACAAATGTGGGAAAATGAAACAAAGCCGCTGGACGTAACTACTCGGGACCCTCCAAAAAGTGTACTAAAAAAAATCTCAGTAAATGACCACCATTTTACTGAGATTATATTTCATCTCATATCATCTCATTTCATTTCATTTCATCCTAGTTGATTAATGTCTCAAATTAATCATCTTCATTTCATTTCACTCCATATTATTATTTTTCATAAAAATAAGTATATAAATTAAAATAAGACACGACTTAAAAGTGTAAGTTACCAGGTCACTAAAAAAATGATGAGCTCCTTATTATGAATTATACCTTCCGTTCCCATAGTGTCAGTTATGTAGTCAACTTCGGAACTATTGGAGCTCCCGGCAAACCCGTATGATCGATGATGGCTATTTATTTATTATATACTGTTTATATGTATTTTCCTCCTACCGACGTCGAAAGTTCGGTTTTCCTCCCGCTGTACAGGGAAGGAAGTCTTAACTTTTCCTCCCTGGGTACTGACAAGTGCGCATGCGCGTTAGTGTCTCCGTCTGCTCTCACGCACCTAAAATTCTCCGCCATTGTTGTGCGCGGGTAATTTGCAATATTGTGTTTAGTGCAAAAGTGAAATAAACAAAAGGCAATAAAATTTAATAGTGAAGTATTAAACAAAGATGAGTTTATCAGACAGTTCTTAATCAATTAGTAGTCGTTTATTTAAAAATAAAAAAACAATTAAATTGTTTTTTTTTTGAGTACGGGGGTCTCCATCCCCCTACCCCCGGCCAGGGTTTCGCCCCTGGACCCCGGCTCGGTACTACACGAACTTTCGGCCTGGTAGGAGAAAAAATAGTATCTGCACAAAAGGAGCGGGAAGCACCCTTGGTGCACAATATACTATTGTTTTAAACGTCTATTATTTTGCATTTATTTGTATCTACTTATTACTTACGATATTTTTATTATGTCAAAGAGCAAGCTTCGCTTTCATGGCAATAATTCCATTGTACTTTAGTTTTAGGTAAAAATTTTTTGATTTACGCTTCAGTGCGTTATTCTTGTTTGGGTATACATTTTAAATGCAATAAACTTTTTTATCGTATCGTATTGTATAAAATCGTATCGTATAGCATCATATACGGTTATTCCCGATCGTGCGGACAGAATGGAAAGCAGTCGACGTCGCCCCAAACACGTCATCTCGGATCCTCCCGATCCACTAACGGTGCTTTTAGGTACTTCAAGCACCGGTCACCGTTCTCGTCGAACCCGTCGCTTGCGACGAAGGGCTCGACGAGTAAATTAACCCACAGACACAGCCCACTGAGTTTCTCGCCGGATCTTCTCAGTGGGTCGCGTTTCCGATCCGGTGGTAGATTCTGCGAAGCACGGCTCTTGCTAGGGTTCGTGTTAGCAACGTCGTCAGGTTTGAGCCCCGTGAGCTCACTTACTAGTTAAAGCGACGCTGATATAGCCTCTCAAGGCTATCAGCTTAGGTAGGAAAAAATTCATATACGTAACTCACCTGCTCCTGCGTCAATATGACTTGCTCCCCGAACCTGCGCGGCCGTGGACTCGACTCCGGCGTGTCGACCGGGGAGAACCATTTAACCGTGGACTCTGCGTACGTCGAATTCACACCGGGCTGAGGGTCCAGTAGCGGCGTGCGCTCGGAGACGCTGTGCTGAGCTGACGAAACAGGCGTTAGTGTGGAAGGGCTGACAGAATAGGCTTGTTGAAAAAATATCGATAAATCGAAATATCGATATTATTTTTTCAATGTATCGATATTTTTTAGCGATATTTTATACTTCGATACATCGATGTATCGATATAAAATTCAAAGTAACGAAAAGGTATGAAAATCGAATATCTTTTCAGACCAACAAACATTTATATGGTCCCGGGATTTTTTTTTTATGAAATTTCATGAAATTTGATAAAACTTCCTGAAATTTTATGAAATTTCACAAAATTTTATGAAATTATATACTATTGAAATTCTATAAAATTTCATAAAATGTCATTAAAAATGATGTCTATTGATTAGCACGAATATTCTCTGTCAAATCATACCGGTATATCGATATTGATATTTAAAAAAAATATCGATACGATATAATATATATCGATACTTTATTGCATTTCGGACATCCCTATGACAGACCCTTGGTTATTCAAAAGGCACACACGAATCCGTCTCACCTAAGGAATCTAGTATCTCCTTGCAGTGTAGCTCCTGCGGTAAGACCCTGAAGTCCAAGAACCAGGCCTCTCCCCATGACAAGGTAAACGAAGTCAGTATAAGGAACACTTGATACACGGGCTGTGACGCATCGGACCACTGTCAGAGATGAAAAATAAGGGTAGTCATAAGCTAAATCAAGCTTGTCCGATCAGTGACTGGAGGGCTCTTAAAAGCTTAGATGGTAATTCGTCTTTCAGCTCGCACGGTTATGTACCTTTTTCTACCGTGAAGCAGTAATGTATCGCAGTTTGAAAGGCGGAGCAGCTGTTTTATTGTAAAAAATGAGACTTAAAACTCATGTTTCTAGTTGGCTGGCGGCATTTACCATGTCAATGTCTAAGGGCTGCGGTGATCACTTAAAATCAAGTGAGCCTTGTGCCATCTTAGACATAAAAAGATATTGTTACCATCCCCACCTAGATGACCGTGTTCTTGCTAGTGACATCGTTCTCGCGGTTTTGTTTACAGATTTTTTCCCACTATTTCTTAATTCTTTTAACAATCTATGAATTAATAGAGCTCGAAGGTTCATTATTGTGCACAGAGCCCCTGTCCGCGTCTCGCTAAACGAGTCCGAAACATTTCGAATTTGTACAGTGACGTCATTGTTTAGTATGTATCGACAACCGATTTCATCTTGTCTTTAAACTTGTGACGTCAACGGGTTAGGAGAGGCAGTTTCGCTGAGCGATTCTAAAACCGACTGCCTTCGATTACAAAAAAAAAAAAGCCTAATACAATTAAACGTGATTAACTGTATCTAGAAATGTAAGACTGATTTCAAATGACCGTAATGTAACAATATTAATAAAACGTCTCGTACTTACAACGAATACGAACACTTTCGCTATTAAAAAGGCGCAAGTGCCGCTTGTCGAGAGCTGGAATAAAAACAGATCGCCAAAGTTTAATATTACATACATAATTTGCAAAAAGTTTGTCTGTCATCAAATTGAAAATCAGGGCAAAAAGCGAAAAAAAAATTTTTTTTTGGAACCTCTGCATCTAATTTGCGTGGTGATAGGACCTCTTGTGAGACCGCAAGGGTGGGTACCACCACCCCGCCTATTTCTGTCGTGAAGCAGTAATGCGTTTCGGTTTGAAGGGCAGGGTAGCCGTTGTGACTATACTTGAGACCTTAGAACTTATATCTCAAGGTGAGTGTCGCATTTATGTCGTAGATGTCTATGGGCACCGGTAATCAATTATCACCAGGTGGGCTGTGACCTCGTCCACCAACCTAAGCAATAAAAAAAAATTGAGGTGACGGTTTCTCAGCTCGACAGATGCTCCGAGAACGTATTCCATGTGACAGCCTCATCTCCTTTCCAGCATCACACGACGTCGGCCTAAGACGTCTGGTGAGCTCATATCAAGCGACGCGACCAGAGCTCGCATCCCGACAACTACACTAGTCCCCTAGGTGCCCTGTCTATGCCACGTTTGCATCATGATGCCTATGGACTCCGATAACCACTTAATACCAGCGTGCTTAGTGCGAGTTTTCTAACGTTCTCGAACGCTAGGTAAGTAGGCAAGGTCGTTTCTCCGACCATACAGTAGTAAGACCACCATCTCTCTACTAAATAGACCACTGTACAGATATACCAACGCTATATCTTCGAACGAGGTCTTAATCTATATACCTAGACCTTTTTTCCGGGTAGATCCTCAGACTAAGGATGTTTATAGGAGCCTACCCACCAAACCACTCCAAGGAAATGCAGACCTGACCTAAGGCAAACAAAAATAAAACTGACATACTCACAGCTATCACACTCCAATTGTTGATATATAATAAAGCGTAGAACAACAATAATATTGTAAATCTTATCACAGCTAACACCACTATGTCGAATAACGATAGTTTTATATTATAACTAATAATTTCTCTTTGCAATATTTGGTCTAACGTCTCGTTACGAACCTGAAGCAAGGAAACATACATTTCACATTATTATTTTTTCCCCTTCTTGTCCTTATAAGACATCGCGTGAGGTCGGCGCTGTATGTCCCCACAGAGACCAGAGACCGCCCGATGTCAACCATCCTCGGGTCATATCTCTAGTAGCATGTTCACTGCAAGGGACCATAGGGGGCGCAATATTCTGTACCATCTTTTTATGTTTCTTTCACTTCATTTTATTATAAAACAAGACTACAATGCAACTTAAATAGTCAAATACCAAAAAAGAGCGCTTTAAAAACGATTGGAATTTAAAAAAATAATATTTTTCGGTCTAAATAATAAAATTATTGTTTTGTCATCGACACTTACTCTTAGTTGCGGTTTGAATGTAGAAGGAGCCTGTTTAACAATGCGATTTAGGGTCCGTTCACATAGACAGATTTACTGAGGGTACATTGGTGGTATGTTTTATCCTGCATATTAGCTAGAACAGTACGCATCTCTTCTCGTGAGTGACGCAACGGAGACTTAGAGATTCACCGGATAATGGGCAGCAGTGTACAATCGTACGACTTATTAAAGGCACGCACGGGTAGACACCGGACCATGGTGCATGTTACTGCTGCGAAGCCACCATACAGCTTAAAGATTGATACAGCCAAATAAGACTTTACTGGTGGTAAGACCTCTTGTGAGTCCGCGCGGGTGGGTACCACCACCCTGCCTATTTCTGTCGTGAAGCAGTAATGCATTTCGGTTTGAAGGGTGGGGCAGCCGTTGTAACTATACTGAGATCTTAGAACTTATATCTCAAGGTGGGTGGCGCATTTACGTTGTGGATGTCTATGGGCTCCAGTAACAACTTAACACCAGGTGGGCTGTGAGCTCGTCCACTCATCTAAGCAATAAAAAAAAACTTCGACATCTCTGGAGGAGGCGGTATTTCGCGACAGCTCATATGACCACGTAACCACATCCGTTGATCTAGAATTCACAGACTTTGCACTTCAAAAGCGGTAAAACTCACCATAACACAAATCAGCCACATGAGGCTTGTGAACATTAAATCGAAGGTCACGAAGAGACAGAAGAACCTTCTGACCGAGGACATCTTCCCGGCGGGCCTGTGTCCCGCCACTAGGTCCTCGGTCATCAGATTCACGGACTGTGAATGATCTGAAATGGATCGGTTTTACAGTTTCCAACATAAAGTCTAGCTTCCTTCAGCATTAGTACACTTTTTTTTTTTATTGCCCTTGTAGGCAGACGAGCATACGGCCCACCTGATGGTGAGTGGTTACCGTCGCCCATGGACTTCAGCAATGCCAGGGGCAGAGCCAAGCCGCTGCCTACCGCTTAATACTCTCCACAAGCCTCGTTTGAAGAAGGACATGTCATACAATCAATTATCTCGTAAAGGAACATCTTATATTGTTTATTGCGTATACGGGTGTTTATTTTTTTTCTACCTAAGCTGATAGACTTGAGAGGCTATATCAGCGTCGAGCTCACGGGGCTCAAATCGGATGACGTTGCTAACACGAACCCTAGCAAGAGCCGTGCTTCGCAGAATCTACCATCGGATCGGTAACGCGACCCACTGAGAAGATCCGGCGAGAAACTCAGTGGGCTGTGTTTGGGGGTTAATTAACTCGTCGAGCCCTTCGTCGCAAGCGACGGGTTCGACGAGAACGATGACCGGTGCTTGAGGTACCTAAAAGCACCGTTAGTGGATCGGGAGGATCCGAAATGACGTGTTTGGGGCGACATCGACTGCTTTCCATTCTGTCCGCAGGATGGGGAACGATATGGGTGTAAGAGCCACCGCCCCACCATCAATAATGTAGATACCATGGTCCTGTGGTCACTAGATGGTCCCGAAAAGACCTGACCAGTCTCCTAAGTAAGACTTTTCATATCTAAGACGATGACAGTTATATTCCCCAAACTTCTTTCTTATGATAATATTCTATCAGCTCCTTTTATTGGTGAAGTATAGCAAAATCGTGTACTGAAGTCAGGTGATCAACACAGGTTTCAAAATTTTCATTGACTTTCCTCACAACGTGGCTTTAGACTTTAGTTCTAGAATTAGGACCACTTTACTCACTCATCATTCTATAAGGCGGGGACGTGACGCTGTTTAAGAGAGATTCAGCTGCTTCTCGTATGTGAGGATGAGACATTGCACTCTGGAACCAATTAGGAAATCTATTATAATAATGCGATAGCAACGGCAAAATGATTTTTAAAACGAGCCCTTTTGCTATTGAGGCTACCAAAGTGTATTGATTGGAATCTTTTGAAGTTTGAGAGGACTCAATGTTTATAATTAATAGCTGTACCACCATTCTCACCGAAATGAATCGTTGCTTATATACAGAATCCCAGTAGATGAGTGGACGCGATCACAGCCCACCTGGTGTTAAGTGATTACTGGAGCCCATAGACATTTACGACGTATTTACGTCGCATTTGCGCCACCCACCTTGAGATATAAGTTCTAAGGTCTCAAATATAGTTACAACGGCTACCCCACCCTTCAAACCTTCAGATGATAGTATAGACGCTTACATTATTACCGGTAGTACATAAGTCTGGTCCATTGCGCTGGTCCGACCAAATCTGCACCACACTAGATACTACAGTCTACGATGCCATACACATCGCCGAGAACTGAGGAAGATGGCGAAACATTATCCAGAGAAGGATAATGGGCGGAGACGGTCACGATCCTCAAACATGAGGGATGTGAGTCAGGACGGAGGAGGATAAGTCTGATACAATCTGGCAAAGAAGTGATCGTCGATGATAGGGAGCAATAGACTGCTAAATACTGGAGAGCTGAGTCCAAGCTCGCTTGATACGATTACCTTACGACTGTCGTCAAGTTGATGTATAGTACGTGCGAGCAGCAAGGACCTCGACGATTCTGGGATACAGATTCTTGTATTAACAGAAGTTTACGGTTGGTCATTTCAAAAGAGACGCCTGATGTAGTGTAACAAACTCACTTGAGCCTTTATAAATTAATTTTTACTGATACTACATGCCCACCACCATGGCAAAGAGTTCCTGTAAGCAGAGGTCTCAAAAGAAAGAAAACATCTTACGGTCCAGTCCCAGAATCTGTGATAACCTCAAATAAATTTAGTGGTCTTCAAATTGATCTAACAGACGAAGACTATGAAACTACGGCGTTTCTGGATATACAGCAGGCCTTTGATAAAGTTTGGCATAAAGGCCTCCTCTATAAATTAAAGGCAGCGCTACCTCATCAGTATTATTATCTGCTAAAATCGTATCTCGCAGACAAAATATTCCAGGTGAAAGAAGGGGATTCTTTGTCACGATTCTGCGATATCGCAGCAGGTGTACCACAGGGATCAGTCCTGGGACCACTATTATATACTATATACACTGCTGACCTACCTGAGGTTAATGATGTTACCACTGCAACATTCGCCGATGATACTGCAATATTGGCGAGTCACACGGATCGCTTTGTAGCATCACAGAGATTACAAAAAGGTCAGGAGAGACAGGAGGACTAAGAGACAGGAACTAAACATCCGATACAAAAATCTCCATTGGCTGTTGGGACGTAACAGCAAGCTGAGTGTTGACAACAAACTTTTAATTTACAAAGTTATCCTTAAGCCAGTTTGGTTGTACGGAATCGAATTATGGGGTAGCGCCTGCAATTCGAATATCAATATAATACAAAGAATGCAAAACTGTATCTTGCGCTCCATAAGTGGTGTTCCGTGGTTGGTCACAAACAATGAAATACACAGAGAACTAGGGATGCCTACAATAATGCAGGAAATCGTAAAATTTAAACAAAAACACCACGAAAGATTGGAAAAGCACCCAAACAATCTGGCTACCGCCTTGAAAAAACGAAGTTACGGTAAACGGCTCAAGAGAAAAGAAGTCATATAGTAGTTCAATGACAAATCTCAAATTTAGAGTAGATGGCTCGCTGGAGTCACGCTCTTACTGACTAAGAAAATTTCAACGCATCTAATAAAAGTACTGGATACTGATTGTAAATAAAAAAAAAATAAAAAAAATTAAAAAAACTTTGTTATCAATTCATCCAATTAAGAAGTAAATTGGTACACTTGTAGTGCACAGGAATATCAACAGATAACATGTGGCACACGAATAGTTTACAATAGTGATAGAATAGTGTAGTGATAATCGAATAGAATAGTGATATTCGTCAAAGAGTGGGTCAGAGTGACATTAGTATTATTACAATTCGTTTATTTATAACCCATTGTGAATGATAACACAATGTTATCATACATGACAGGCACGGAAATACAAAGTTTAATCGTAAACTTATTTAAAAGGATTCTTTAACCACATCACAAAGTTGTGACTGTCTATCTATCTGTCTATATAATCTATTTTTGGCACGGAATGAAAAAAATTATTTCTATTTTTCCATTTTTATAATATGCATATAAACTTCAAAGATAACCTGGTACCACTAGATCGTGTGGTCTAACAATACAACGTAATCAGAATAAGTGGTGAAAATTAGATAGGCAATTGAGCATAGGAGCATGCTTTCTGACAAAGCCCGTAGGATTGTCAACCTGAAGTGGCAATGGGCAGCCCAGATAAAAAGATCGTACTGCCGGTTGGACAGATATATTATAGAGTGGAGACCACGTACTGGCAAGTGCAGTGTGGGACGGCCACCTACCAGATGGACTCACAAGCTAATGAAAATTTCTGGGTCACGTTGGATGCAGGTGGTAACGGATCAGTCGCAGCGGAGATTGATTGGAGTGGCCTATGCTCAACAGAGGACAGCTATAGGCGAGATGTTAATGTTGTTAATGTTTGCATTAGATTGGTGAGTAAACTCAAAGTCATGTTAAACAGTTACTGGAGACACAGGAACATCAGAACGTGACCTCTGTCACTCACCGGGTGATATGGGGTCAATATATCAATGCTATTTTGTAATGGCTGTCAAAGTCTTAAAACTGAACTGCGTGACTGCTTCACCGAAGAAATGGGCAGGATGGTAGAATCTACCAGAAGAGGCTTACAAAGTGCGTAGCGATACGAAATCTTAGGTTATTTAATTAAATGAAGAATCTCTTTTTTACCCAAGTTTGATGCAAATGGAATAATTTGATTCGAGTCCTTGAAATATAAGAAAATCAATTACTACATGCTTTGGAGAGTAAACTAACAATATTTCCAATTATTTTTTTTCTTTAAAAAATTCAGTTACATTTTTTTTTTTTATTGCCTTTGTAGGCAGACGATCGTACGGCCCACCTGATGGTAAGTGGTTACCGTCGCCCATGGACTTCAGTAATGCCAGGAGCAGAGCCAAGCCGCTGCCTACTGAAATAGTACATACTTGTAAGTTACAATACAATAATAAGTAGAGACACAGAAAGTAAAACTAAATTGAATATATAGGCTAATGATAGCCATACATATATTTTTCCATAAAATTTTGCAATACATACAAAAAAAACAATTAACAAGAACTTAATTGGACATAATAGGACACAAAGGAACTTAGACTCCAACTTCTTTCCCACAAAGCTAGAGACAGTGAATGCTGTAATAGCATGTTAGTTAGTTGTACATATCAACAACCTCACTGAGGAACGGAAAGTAAAATAAACTAACCCGAGACCATAAAAGTCATTTTATCTTACCTTTAGGGCTGGGATATTAATATATCAATTAATCATTTCACTAACTTTCAGCTTGAATGGGGCTTGTAACCACTTACAATCAGGTAATGTACGGGCTAACTAATACTACTTGGGATACGATATGGGGCCTATCAGTAAATAAAACCAGAATAATTCTAGCAAACATCACAATATTTTACTTTTCAACAAATTTTGGTTTAAATCTTTAGAACTCATTTTACAAAATTGCAAATATTATTGTGATAAAAAGATTGAAGTTAATTAACATGTTTTGTACTCATGTTTGTGTTATTATGTGCGTAAATAACATTTCTTAGTTATTTTCCATAAACTATTAAAATGGATACCCATATTTTGAACAAAGATCAGAGAGATTTAACAGAAAAACTTAATCATAAAATATCACAAACAATTCGTTCATGTAATCATAAAGTTAAGCCAATAAACCAATGTTTAGAAAAAATTACACAAACAAAGACTCACCAATTACCAACTCTTTGGTCCAAATGCAAATAAACTTATTAACTTGTCATAAAATGCATAATTCGATGGGTATAAATTGAAATGCAGTTAATGGCACGTTACTAATAATTATACATCTCGTTGTGAGATTGTTTCAATTAATTTTATGTTATCAAACAATTGTATTGTTATCAAATTAGCACAGTAAGGTGATTAAATCGCTGCAAGTTTATTTTCTATGTTTTAGTTTGGTTCGAGACGCGTTTCCTACACAACGTGATCTCAAACATATTTGTTGGTATCTTTGTCTCGAGCACGAATCACAACAGTTGTCAAGCTGTTCTTATGCTATAAAAGTGGCTGAAATCTGAACTTTTATATGGAACAGAATATTTCACACCTTTGACACTTGACAGTACCTTTCCGTTTCACGAAAACCATGAATTCAAGAAAATCACTTCAAATAAATAGTTTTTCAAACATATTTTATGATCTACGCTCAAAAAATACTTACTGTATAATTTCATAGAGCAGGTGCACAATAAAACATTTAATCAAATACTTTCACTTCATTGTACAAAACATAATTAAAATTAGTCAAATGAATAACACAAAGGCGATCTTATCGCTATCAGCCGTCTACCTGGTAACCGGTAATCAATTAAGAAAGCGGTGACGCACAAGTTCAGTATACGCTGCCGCCTAAAATCAATTTACGCAGGTGCACAGAGGTATGAGTGACACAATTTTTGCAACTTTACAGCAGAGTCATTTCAAGTTTTTAAGATGGAAACAATATCAAAAAAACCTTCTTCAGCTATATGAATGGGGTAAACATAATTGAAGTTCAAACTGTTGATGCTAATACCAACTAAGACGGACCTTTAATTACAAAGCTATATGTCTCGTGTTAAGCGAAATATCACCTATACCAAATAGCCTTTCACTGTGGCTCTTGATATCTACGTACATACTCTTCTTCTTATGAGTTGGCATCTTCATTTCTGAAAGTCGTGCCTAGTTTGATGACTGTTCTCTCATCACCCGCAGTACAACTTCTTTCCGCGTGTTTATACTACTACACTATATGCCTTTTTAGCTTCATTTGAATGTATAATAATTATTGTACGCTTTGATTTACTGGTTGTAGGACCTCTTGTGAGTCTCTGGTAAGACCTCTGATAGGTTATCGAGGATGAGCGTGATGATTTAAAGAGCGGTTCTCCTCACTAGACTTGGATTGTGATCAAATTAAGGCCTTAGATGGGACAATGTTCACGGAATGCACCATTTGCGATGTGACAGTCAGAGATCCGGACGATCATAAGAACAGGTGAGAGGATGTTTTGTTGGTGTCGCAATACTGGTGGTAGGAGCTCTTGTAAGTCTGTACGGGTAGGTACCACCGTCTTGCCTATTTCTGCCGTGAAGCAGTAATGCGTTTCGGTTTGAAGGGTGGGGCAGCCGTTGTAACCATACTGAGACCTTAGAACTTATATCTCAAGCTGGATGGCGCATTTACGTCGTAGATGTCTATGGGCTCCAGTAATCACTTAACGCCAGGTGGGCTGTGAGCTCGGCCACCCATCTAAGCAACTAAGCAATAAACAAATAATTTAAATATATATATTTAAATACCCGTTGAATTGCATTGTATGCAGGCAAATAAGAAAAGGTAAGGAAAGAAGTAGGTATGGAATTTAAAATAAAACACAAATCAATTTTGTCGTCAGGAAAATCTAAGATTTAATCCTTTAGTCCAGGGGCTCTCAAACTTATTTTGTCTACTGTCCACTTTGAGAATAAATTATTTTTTAGCGCCCCCATTTTTTCACTTACTTAAAATCCACTACACCGAGAGCTCAGTCGGTGTCTAAGAGTCCTCCTAGATGAAATTACAAATGGCATCCTAAACCTCTACATAACACCCCCTTTTTTTCTAGGTCTCTTACCGCCCCCCTTTTGGCCCGCAGCGCCCAAAAGGGGGCGTTATCGCCCGCTTTGGGAAAGATTAGTTTAGCAGGTAAACTTTCATCTGCATTTGCATGCTCAAGCCTAATTTTACCAAATATTATTGTTGACTATTATTGATTATCATTTAACATTACTTCATTTAATCTAAATGGCATTTCGTCGTTGTCAAACCAAAATCTGCTACCTATGTGCACTTTTTGAGATTTTGACCTTTTCGTAACTTTATGACCTTTTCGTATAGTTCACAGCCCTGTCTACCGTATAAAAAAACTGTTAAGTGTCTATAGCTTTAATATTTATCTATAGCTTTCATTTGATATAGTACTTAAAAATTCACCTGCATATAAAATTTTATACGAAAATGTTTTTACTCGTTAATTCAAAATAGAGTTTTTGTACATAGCAGGTTTTGGTTTGACAGCGACAATTTAGAAAAATCCGTCCGGGCGTAGCTGGAATAAGCCCTTGGGCTAATAGGGAACAGGTAGGAAAAAAAGCTGTATTAGAGACTTTAATTTACCTTGTTGATGTCTGTGGACTCCAGTAACCACTAAATATTTTTTATGTGTGTTTTTTTGGCACAAGACCACCTTCCAGTTCTTAAAGTCCCTACATTTGTTGCGTGACGTCATTTGCAACAGACTTTAATAAAGGGATTATGGTAAGGTTCATCATCATCATCATCATCATTTCAGCCTATCGCCGTCCACTGCTGAACATAGGCCTCTCCAACAGATTTCCAGTGCGACCGGTCCATTGCCACCTGCATCCAACGAGACCCAGCGCTTTTTATTAGGTCGTCGGTCCATCTAGTAGGTGGCCGTCCCACACTGCGCTTGCCAGTACGTGGTCGCCACTCCAGGATCTTTCTGCCCCATCGACCGTCCTCTCTTCGTGCTATGTGGCCATGGTAAGGTTACATAAAAAAATATTTACTCAAGAATATGAAAACGAAGGAAAGAAAGAGACAAACAAATAAGCGAACAATTTTTATTTTCACAATTATTAACATTTGTATTAAATTATTTGCATTACTTATTGTCTAATTATGTCCATATCCTTATTATTCTCATAGGTACCTACTATTACTTAAACAAGATTAGTGAGAGAGTTGAAGTATTTAAAACTCTAATTTACGTATATATATTAGAAAATAATTAATTAGTAGGCTTTTAATAAAACACATTCGTCTCTCTTCGACTTGAGGAACTCATAAATTAATAAAAAAAAAAAACTATGTTACAAGAGAATACATAAAATTTGCTTTTTTTTATTGCTTAGATAGGTGGACGAGCTCACAGCCCACCTGGTGTTAAGTGGTTACCGGAGCCCATAGACATCGACAACGTAAATGCGCCACCCACCTTGAGATAAGTTCTAACGTCTCAAGTATAGTTACAACGGCTGCCCCGCCCTTCAAACTGAAACGCATTACTGCTTCACGGCAGAAATTGGCAGGGTGGTGGTGCCTACCCGCGCGGAGCGAAAAAATAAAATAAACTTTTCGGACTCACAAGAGGTCCTACCACCAGTATATGCTCCAATATTAATTAACGTTAGAAAATGTTTTTTTTTATTTTTATTGCTTAGATGGATTGACGAGCTAACAGCCCACCTGGTGTTAAGTGGTTACCGGAACCCATAGACATCTACAACGTAAATGCGCCACCCACCTCGAGATATAAGTTCTAAGGTCTCAGTATAGTTACAACGGCTACCCCACCCTTCGAGTCGAAACGCATTACTGCTTCACGGCGGAAATAGGCGGGGTGGTGGTACCTACCCGTGCGGACTCACAACAGGTCCTACCACCAGTGATTACGCAAATTATAATTTTGCGGGTTTGGTTTTTATTACACGATGTTATTCCTTCACCGTGGAAGTCAATCGTGAACATTTGTTGAGTACGTATTTCATTAGAAAAATTGGTACCCGCCTGCGGGATTCGAACACCGGCACATCGCTACATACGAATGCACCGGACGGACGTCTTATCCCTTAGGCCACGACGACTTCAAATGTATATGTGTTAATTAAGTTTTAAATTGAAATAGTAAATATACTTATATACTTTTTGGTGTATTTAATCAATTATATAATACCTATTAACTATGAATTTTACAATATAATTATACAAACTTTTATACGTTTTTTTTTAAGTTAATCGTGAACCAATTTTAAATGACTTATTTCAAAGATATTCTCTTAGATTCATCTATCATACTTACGCAATACCTTTTCTTTGGCTAATTAGAAAAAAAAAAAAAATTTAATTACAAATAAAAGTGTTACTTATGTAGATAATTAATTTTTATTTATTACAAAAAAGGCCGTAATTCATTTATAATAAATATAAATAATTGTACAGAAATGTTTTAATGTCGAATTTTTGGCGTTCTACAGCCTTATGCTTATTGAGGGTTGAAGTAAGGAGTACCATCTCTTCAATGTATTCAAAAGTGTCCGCGGGATAGGAGCCAAATAAGGTAGCGCAATATGCAACATTGTAGGAACGTGCTTTTGTTGGCATTATACTTACTAGAAGCCTTTGCCTCAAAAATGACAGTGACGTTTGCGCAAATTCAAAACTGTCATTTAATCTAAATAAAAGCAACGAAATTGCTAGAATGTTTGTAATCGCGTTGTCCTTGCTGTAGCACGTAACGTTGTGTAAGCACGCACAAAAATTCAACACTAAATCGACTTTCATTTTACATTTCGATTTTGCTGCCATCAGCCCACTGAGTTTCTCACCGGATCTTCTCAGTGGGTCGCGTTTCCGATCCGCTGGTAGATTCTGCGAAGCACTGCTCTTGTTAAGACCAGTGTTAGCAACACTCCGTTTTGAGCCCCGTGAGCTCACATGTTAGGGCGAAGCTGAAATAGCCTCTCAAGCATAGGATAAAAAGCTGCAATTTAACCTCAATAACGTACACTGGCGACTCTGTTGTCTGGCGGGTCGCTCGCGCAGCAGTAAGACACGACGGCGCCCAGACAGGCCACACCCAGCGCGAGTACGGACACAGCGCAGACCGCGCCCGATGTTATATCGCTCAGTGGCGTCCCGGACTTCGGCTGTACCGACAGCAGAACAAGTAGCCCGAAAGCGCTGAGCAGCGAGAAAGACGATAGCACTATGTACCCTGCAAGAAAAGCTCGGTGTTAGTATTAGAGACAAGTGCACACAGTATATATTTCACTATATTCACTACTAGAGACCCGCCCTCGCTTCGCTTCGGAAACATGAAATTTTATTATTGATTATTTACGACATTACATTAGAAACCTCAAAAATAACAGTATTTCTCCACTATTTAATGGATGTTATTATACATATAAACCTTCCTCCTCAATCACTCTATCTATTAAAAAAGCCGCATCTAAATCTGTTGCATAGTTTTAAAGATTGAAGCATGCATAGGGACAGACAGATATAGGGACAGAGAAAGCGACTTTGTTTTATACTATGTAGTGATGAATTGCTGTTCGTTAGTCTCGCTAAAACTCGAGAACGGCTGGACCGTTTTGGATAATTTTGGTTTTGAATGATGTGTGGTAGTCCAGAGAAGGTTTAAAACGTAGATAAATGAATGAAAATGCTCGGAATTAAATAAAAATAACAATTTCGTTTTTCCTTTGATGTGTCTCCCGTCGGGCAGATTCCTTTTGTTTGTTTTAAGCGACGGCACCGAGAGGAAAGGGAAGAGCGTTTTTTTTCCTCCTACCTAAGCTGATAGCCTTGAGAGGCTATTTCAGCGTAGCCTTAAGTAGTAGGTGAGCTCACGGGGCTCAAACCTGACGACGTTGCTAACACTAAGCCTAGCAAGAGCAGTGCTTCGCAGAATCTACCACTGGATCGGAAACGCGACCCACTGAGAAAATCCGGCGAGAAACTCAGTGGGCTGTGTCTGTGGGTTAATTTACTCGTCGAGCCCTTCGTCGCAAGCAACGGGTTCGACGAGAACGATGACCGGTGCTTGAGGTACCTAAAAACACTTGCTTTCCATTCTGTCCGCAGGATCGGAAGAGCAAACCATAGACAGCTGCATTTATACACAATGCAGGGCATTCAATATCAAGCCAAGATTTAATGCATACTTATTCCCTAACATTCTTAATAATTATTACGTTGAATGCCATGCATGGTGGACCTAGCTGCCACCAATTTGTTGAATTGAGAAAAGATAAAGTCGTCGTGGCTTAAAGGACAAGAATAAAATAGAAATTAAAAGATTAACGACAACAATGACGGCAACCGTGCCGTGTAATATCGGTCTAATTGTTTAAAATTTTGAATTGTCATTGGTCCTTGACAATAAATAAAATAAAATAGCCTGTATTTCCTTATCCTGTTTAGTTAGTTATTATTGTTTTGCTTATTGTCTAAATGTTAGTAAGAGTTAGTTTTTGTTATTGGATATGGACCCCTCCTCGGGTGAAGGCCTCCTCCAGTCCTTTCCACTGTTCTCTGTTCTTGCCAATAGTTGATCCTTGATAAATTTACCAAATTACTAGCTAATCCGTCGTTTTGAAGTCAAAATCACGGTTGAAGATTCCGTTACATACATACTAAAATCTTAGGAAGCTAAATAAAAGCGTGTCAATGATACCAAAATAGAGCCTGTTTGCATATATAGCTTTGAAACATAACTAGTTATATTTACCTGATACGTAATTTCTGTTAGGTAACAGCCTGTGTCTTTTCGATCTGAAACCTAAAAGTCCTAGGATGAAACAGGTGAAACCTGATAGCACGCTAAAGTCTAGGTAATATTTGCGACCGATCTGAAACAATAGAAATCAAAACGTTAACTCAAAATAAATTACTATACATTTTTAAATGACTTCAAAAAAGGAGGAGGTTCTCAATTAGACTGTATGTTTTTTGTTTATGTTTGTTACCTCATAACTTTTGACTGGGTGAATCCATTTTGATGATTCTTTTTTTATTAGAAAGCTGACGCTTCCTCTGTGGTCCCATAACGCGTTAAAACTGTAAAATCGGAGGATACAGCTAGAATTTTGTCTAATACCGGTTTTTTAAGGATCAAATTGCTGTGGGAAAATGAAACAAAGCCGCTGAACGTAACTTCTCGGGATCCTCCAATAAGACCACTGAAAAAGTCTCAGTAGGTAAATGACCACCATTTTACTGAGATTATATTTCAACCCATATCATCTCATTTCATTTCATCCCAGTTGATTAATGTCCCAAAAATCATCATTTCATTTCACTCCATATTATCATTTTCCATAAAAATAACAATATAAATTAAAATAAGACTTGACCTAAAGGTCTTAGTGACCAGGTCATAAAATCCCAAAAAAAAAAAAAAAATTTAGCCAACAAAAATATGAACTCACAGCATACATCATATAGAAACTTAGGCCGGTGCTGAGTCCTCCACAGAGGGTCAATATCAGCGTTGCTATCGTCAATGATGCGGTGCCCGGAGTCGTCTTCAAGCTTGATATGGACTTGTACGTGTCTTCTGATATTGTCGACGGCGGTGGTGCCACTCTGGAATATAGAGAAACTCCAGTTAAGAAGCGCTTAGAGAAAAGAGTCTAGGTCAACGGTCATCGAAGCCTCTGGCTTGAGAGAAAAGGCAAGTTTTTATTTTTATTTTATTGTCCTGTTTTTATTGCTTACATGGGTGGACGAGCTTACGATGAAAGGCGATTGCATGCAGCAGAGATGCGAATGTTGCGATGGATGTGTGGAGTAACGAGAATAGATAGAATACGGAATGAACATGTTAGAGGGAGTCTGAAAGTGACACCTGTGACAGCGAAGCTGAGGAGTGCGCGTTTGGGATGGTATGGACATGTGATGAGACGAAATAACAATGAGGTTGGTAAGAGAGTGTTAACTATGAATGTGGAAGGATATAGAGGAAGAGGTAGACCTAAGAAGAAATGGATGGATTGCGTGAAAGACGATATGGGTAAGAGTAAGAGTGAGCGAAGAAATGGTATATGATAGAAGAGTATGGAAGGAGAAAACATGTTGCGCCGACCCCAGGTGACCGGAAGAAGGGCAGGGCATTGATGATGATGGGTGGACGAGCTCACAGCCCGCCTGGTCTTAAGTGGTTACTGGAGCCCATAGACATCCACAACGTAAATGCGCCATCCATCTTGATATATAAGTTCTAAGGTCTCAAGTATAGTTACAACGGCTGCCCCACCCTTCAAACCGAAACGCATTACTGCTTCACGGCAGAAATAGGCAGGGTGGGACCCACCCACGCGGACTCACAAGAGGTCCTACCACCAGTAAGACAGACGTGTAGACAGACGAGCATACGGCCCACCTGATGGTAAATGGTTATCGTCGCTCATGGACGTCAACAATTCCAGGGGCAGAGCCAAGCCGATGCCTACCGTTAAGTGCTCTCCACAAGCTTCGTTTGAAGAAGGACATGTCATAGCGCTCGGGAAACACCGTGGAGGGGAGCTCATTCCAAAGCTAGATGGTACGTAGCAAAAAGATCTCTGGAAGCGCACTGTGGATGAACGCAGTGGCTCCAGGTAGTATGGATGAACTCTACTCCGGTGGCGGGCGGTGAGATAGTAAAAACGAGATGATGGGATAATCTCTCCCATCAGAGAGACAAAGAAAAGTTAAATAACATTGAAAATGAGGTAGGTATAATCTATGCAACAGGCTTTATCGCTAAAGGCCATCTCTTCTGTGCCAAAACCGTAATAACTAATCGTCGGAAACAAAAGCGAGATTAAACCGTAAAATTACGTTAAATTAAGACTACGATACGCGAATACCCAAGAAAATACTAGATTTTTCTTATCTCTTCTTAGCCGATTTGGGCATGGCGACCACTACCCTTTCTAATTATCACGGTGTTCTCATGTGTGGCTAATATATCTGATGTTACTCCTGAAAATTCATAAATGCACAATGCGTATAAGTGAGCACACCATTATAATAATTAATTTTAAGAGATATCACAAGACGAACGTGCTTTCAATACATCGCGACGAGCATCTCTTTTAGAGCAGCATTTCTCCTCAAAGTTATTTACTTTAGTTTTCATCAACTACTTCCATTCGGGTCGTTGAAAATTAGACAAAATACGAACAGTTCTATGCCAATAGCAATAAAAATCAAAACTATATATGTAGTTATCTGATAGTTCTTAAGTGTATCACCTACGGGAATCGACGTCGCCCTAAACACGTCATTACGGATCCTCCCGATCCATTAACGGTGCTTTTAGGTACCTCAAGCACCGGTCACCGTCCGCGAATTAACCCATAGACACAGCCCACTGAGTTTCTCGCCGGATCTTCTCAGTGGATCGCGTTTCCGATCCGGCGGTAGATTCTACGAAGCACTGCTCTTGCTAGGGCCAGTGTTAGCAACACTGGTTTGAGCCCCGTGAGCTCACCTACATGTTAGGGCGAAGCTGAAATAACCTCTCAAAGCTATCAGCATAGGAAGGACAAAAAAAAATTCCAACAGGCTGGGTGTAGACCATTCAAAAATACTAACCTTGGTACGATAACAGCCGTATTCTTGTCTCTTCTCCTCTCCCTTCTGCTCTCTCTGCTTAAATCTCTCTCAAAACTGTCCCTGCTCTTCTCTCGGACGCTAGTCACAAACACGTCCGGCCTGTCCGCATCGTCTCCAATTCCATAACTCAACTTCTGTTGGGCTTTAGGTGAAATAGGCGATGTGTTCCGTGAGAGAGTGAGATTAGCGCACGATCTGGATCGAGCCACTCCGTCGGTCGGAGTGCTGGATACCATTCTTTGAGGCGTGCCGTACTTAATGGGGCTCGCTTGGTTTTTATTAGGTGTTATCCTCACAGACGGCTGTGAGGGATAGCTTCTCAATTTCCGCGGAGTCGACAATAATTCGTGAAGTTTCTGCGTGGCTATCAGGTTCTGCTGCGACATGACAGGAGAACTGAATGTCACCGCGTTCTTTCTGACCGGCTCGACGTCATCTGTGGGCACGATCGCGTATCTATGCGTTCTGCCATTGACCGTTTTCACTATTTCCGTAGGTATCTCCTTCAATTCGTTCTCGTCGGGTCCGTCCACGTTGTATTCCTCGATTTCACTGGGATCTGCTTCAACTATACGTTTCTTTGTCGGCGAATAATCAAAATCATCCATATCGCGTATAATTTCGTAACGATCCTTAAGCGTGTCGACGCCGTCATTGTGGATGGTGATATTAAGCTTTGAATTCCTTTCCTGTTTGAACTGCGCCATTTCTAGGTCTTCGCTTCGAGTTCTGCATCGGACGCGTCTCGTCGGCTTGTGGACCAGGGACGCCTGTCTCTGGAACCTGGGCTGGTATTTGAGCGGTTTCGGCGGTAATTCCGGGGGCTCGTCTCTGTTACGACCTGCCGGAGACATCCTTATTGGGTTGTCTGAAATATCCGTTCTGACTATACGGTTGCAGACCTCGATCTTCCTCGGCGAATTACCTCCCAGAGGAGGCATTCGTGGTCTGTCGGGTGCCACTATTTTGGTAACGCATGCCTTCTGAAAGACCACTTCGCTCTGTGAACAGAATGCTGGGTTCGAATAATATTTGTATACGATTTTAGGCGAGTCCATTTTTGTCTGATCTTTCCCGCCTTCGTGTTTCCTGAAGCGTGATTCCGCTTCGCTTTCCTCGAAGGGTGCTTCTTAGGCTGGAACGGTGAACGTCTCTTAGTAGCAACAAAAAGCCTTTCTGAAGAACTGTTTGCACATCGTCATGTTAACAAGAAAACAAATAACTTAAAATACTTTTTTAAAATGAGGTCATCGACCCTAATGGCGCACTAATTTCGTAACTGTTTTATTTTTCTCTTAAATACACTTGACTGTTTAAGCACAAACAAATTATTCACATTGTTTATTACGAAATGTACATTTAATTTTTTTCAATATAGAATCACAATATACACATCCTACCGTTTCCGAATTCAACCGTCGACTGAAGGGGAATTCGAATTTCAAAATTTAAAAAAAGCCGGGAAACGACAAACGACTCTCGCGCACCCCTGCGAAGCGGCACGCGCTATGAATTCCAACAAAAAAACATACATACTAATACCATCCGTAGTTCATTACATTACAGTCCATTTTTCCCTGCTCATAGTCTGTCTATAGAATAATATTTTTCCAGGAAAACAAGAAAGTTTGATATACAACTATGACTCTATAGTACTCCAACATAAGTTAGAGAATTTTGTGAATGAAATCTGTAAGATAGTTCGTTTTAGTTCCGTCGCTTTTGTTGTGCAATTATTGAATGAACAAAAGGGCGATCTTATATGGGGTGATTACGGGGTCCCGTTTTATTTGATGGAAAGCGAAGTTTTATAGTATTATTATTAAGCTCGACTACCAAAGCATTAGATTCTAGATGTCGGTACATAGAAAACATAAATTTTGTATGTAAATTGTAGACTTTTTTTTTGTTTATTTATTCATAGGTTTGGACTGTATTGATAGATCAAAATTTGATCTATGGTCTTCCGAATTTACCTATAGACTGTTGCATAGTATACAAATTGTACGAACCCGTTGAGTTCTTGGCGGATCTTCTCAGCGGATCGCGATTCTGATCCGATGGTAGTAGCATCATTCGCGAAACAGCTACCCTTGAGTTGTTAGGTCTTCTCCGCAGACCTTCGGACTGCTGTTAGCAAATCCCTTTTCTACTGATGGAGGCCATGCCACCCATCTGTTCTGGTGAAACTGGAAAGGCCTCCGGGCCAACGGAATTCTTTCATTAAAATTTTTCATATTTACTGGTGGTAGGACCTCTTGTGAGCCCACGCGGGTAGGTACCACCACCCTGCCTATTTCTGCCGTGAAGCAGTAATGCATTTCGGTTTGAAGGGTGGGGTAGCCGTTGTGACTATACTGAGACCTTAGAACTTGTATCTTAAGGTGGGTGGCGTATTTACGTTGTAGATGTCCATGGGGTCCAGTAACCACTTAACACCAGGTGGGCTGTGAGCTCGTCCACTCATCTAAGCAATAAAAAAAAAACTGCCGGTTGACGAATTTTCGATAAAAAAAATTAATTACTTTATAACGTTAAAATTCAAGTCGAGTGTTCCACCGGTGTTTTTAATAATAATAGTAAGTAGGGGTCGCACGTGCTGTGTAACGGTCGCGCGCATCTGTCCCCGCAGCTGCTTCAGGGGTGAACAACAATTTTACAAAACAGTCGACGATTAGGTCCCTTATTTTTAACCGACTTCAAAAAAGAAGGAAGTTCTCAATTCGACTGTATGTAATTTTTTTATTTTTTTTGTTAGGTACCTCATAACTTTTGACTGGGTGAATCGATTTTGATGATTCTTTTTTTATTACAAAGCTGACGCTTCCCGTGTGGTCCAGTTCTGATAATGGTATACATGAGAAAACTATATAAGTCTTAAATTTGCATTAAGTACGTGCGCGACAAATAGATGAATAACTCAATAACTCGATATCACACCAACCGATTTCGATGATTATTGTTTTTAGTGTATATTAATTTGTTTTGGATTTTTTTTTTCTATTTGAAGTCGGTTTTTTTTAAAGCATGTCTATTTACAATTATTAACACACTTTCATTAATTCGTTGTGGACGTTTGCTCGCATATAACGGAATATTTCAGTCTTTTTATTCTATTTCAGCTACGTCTGAACGGGTAGGCGAGCTCACGGACTCACCTTGAGAGAATTTGCTAGCCCTAATACTGCTAACACTAGCCCTAATAATAGCTGTGCTTCGCAGAACTTACCGACGGATCGTGATCGCGACCCACTGATAAGAAACCCGAAACTCAATGGGCTTTCAAAGTGTATTTTCAGTGACTCCAAAATTTTTAGTGGCGGTAGGACCTCTTGTGACTCAATCTTTTAGGCGGGATCCCAAACACATACAACATTTAATGTTGAAAATACGTGCTAATTTACGTTTCAACCAATCGATTATTTAAAGTTGGCAGTATTTGAAATGTTGCCTATCCCTGTTTGATTACGCGTCGTGGACGCAGTCAATACTCCCTTGTATCGTAATGACATTGACGTTTCTTTGTGTGACAGTTTATATATTTGTTTGTCTATGTGTATGGAACAATTCTTAAAAACATTAAGTCACTTAATAAGCTTAATACAAAAATCGATTTTCTATCGATATTTCGCAGCGATCGTTCATTTATGAGCCCTTTTGGATAGGCACTAGAGTGGGTTAGAACCCAAACACAATTAAAACAGTAATATGAATGGACTCCGAAAGCCTTACACACGAGCTTGGCCGTAAATTCTTTTTTCATTTTATTTTTATTGCTTAGATGTGTGGACGAGCTCACAGCCCACCTGGTTGTTAAGTGTAAATGCGCCACCCATCTTGAGATATAAGTTCTAAGGTCTCAGTATAGTTACAACGGCTGCCCCGCCCTTCAAACGGAACCACATTACTGCTTCACGGCAGAAATAGGCAGGGCGGTTGTACCTACCCGTGCGGACTCACAAGAGGTCCAACTACCAGTAATTAGGCAAATTATAATTTTGCGGGTTCTTATTTTTATTACACGATGTTATTCCTTCACTGTGGAAGTCAATCGTGAACATTTGTTAAGAACGTATTTGATTAGAAAAATTGGTACCCACCTGCGGGATTCGAACACCGTTGTTGCATCGCTATATAGGTACGAATGACCGGACGTCTTATCCTTTAGGCCACGACGACTACAAACATTATCATTATGCCAACAACTGCAGCAGGAATTAATAAAAACTCGAATTATTTCAAATTTTAATTCCGAAACCCTTAAGAAGTGACTTCAGAATAAGCACAGCGGTCCAAGCGATGAGGCTGCTGACGCACACACAGCAGCAGACGACGAGGAGAAGCAGCTCGTGGTTCAGATAGTCCAGGAGGTGCATGTCTGCGGCCGGCGCGCGCATGTGGGCGGCGCCCCCGGGCCGCAGCAGGCGCTCCGTCCACCAGGCCACGCGTTGCGCCGGGGACAGCCGGACGTCGCTCACCAGGCCACGGAATCTCAACACGCTACTCCGGTACCTGGAGTATCACATTCACACTCAGACTATACTGGCTTCTGGTTTAGTATCAGACACATCGGGTCCACTAATTTAGATGTATCTTATTAGCACTAGTGGTCCCCCGGTGGTCGAAATTCGACTATAATTAATTGAAATTATAAGTTTGTACACTATTATGGTTCTATTGTCAAATGCTATTTATTATACTTCTATAGTCATAGATTGCGCCAAGACTACACTTTAGACAAATAATATTATAGATAAACAATATTAATCTATTCTCAATTTGACCACAGACTGTAACATTAAAGAAAAGAGTATGCGAAAAGAATACATATGCATGTGTGTGTCAAATACATGGTAGTGTGTAATGTTTTCTTTATTGCCTTAAGGATTTTTTTATGGATAATTCATAAAAATATTAGTATTCTGCACTCCTTCTCTGTATTCTCTATAAGTGTAGGAAATTTCACACTCCTCCGTCCGCGCAATTTTCGTAAAAAGGGGTACAAAGTTTTTGCTTCACGTGTTAATAACGTAAATACATATTATTATTATAAATCTCAGCTACAGTTTCTCTCTGTAATTAAAGTTAAGAAATATAAACTTAACAATTCACCAACTTATCGTTCTCTATGACTTCCACAATGGCCGCTTTGAACTCCTCAGCAGTAACGGTTTCCGCATCCAGATACAACCCCATGCCGTGGTGAACGTAATTGTCCACGTTCAGCCATTGATCAGCCAGGAATGGTATCCCGATCAGAGGTAGCCCGCATTCTATAGCCTCTTCTGACGTCTACAGCCCTGCCTGGGTTATCACCAGCTTCACGTTCGGATGTCCTGGGTAATAAAAGGGTTTTACAAATTACTTTATTGAGCAGAGGTGACCAGCTCGAGCGCACTGGAGTAACCACTGTCGCAGTCTTCAGACAAGAAGACGTGTTTGCGGTAGACCCAAACAAAACGGCCTCAATAATGTGAAGGACCCTTTAGCTAGGCGGAACTAGGGATTAGGTAAAAAATCAGACAAGAAAGTCAATATACAGGTGCCTACAGAGATCTTTTTTTTTATATTGCTTAGATGGGCGGACGAGCTCAAAACCCACCTGGTGTTAAGTGGTTATTGGAGCCCACAGACATCTACAACGTAAATGCGCCACCCACCTTGAGATATAAGTTCTAAGGTCTCAAGTAAAAGTCTCAACAACGGTTGCCCTACCCTTCAAACCGAAACACATTACTGCTTCACGGCAGAAATAGGCAGGGTGGTGGTACCTACCTGTGCGGACTCACAAGAGGTCCTTGTAAAAATCGAAAGCCGCTTCTACACTATAGTAGTCTTCTAGGCCTTAGGATGAAGTTTGACCAAATATCTCAAAGCTGTTGTTGCTTAAGTGTTGGACGACGAGCTCATGGCCCACCTGGTGTTAAGTGGTTACCGGAGCCCATAGACATCTACAACGTAATGCTGTCACCCACCTAGAGATATGAGCTGTAAGGTCTCAGTATAGTGATAACGGCTGTTGTACAAAGCATTACTACTTCACGGCAAAAATAGGCAGGGTGGTGATACCTACCTTGCGGACTCATAAGATGTCCTACTACCAGGTAAAAGTATTCCCCTATTTTTTCATGAATAATCAGAAGGATTTGGAGAGGCGCCTGCCGTTTTGCTTGAGAGCGGCTAAGTGGCCGATCCTAACAGGCGCTATCGGGCCTGACGCTTTACTTGAGAGCGGGTAAGTGCTGGATCCCAGCAGGCGCTATTGGAATCTGCACGCGCCGTCTCGTCTCCCACGAGCGATCAGTTCAATACGTGATTCAAACGAAGGACGACCACATATCTTTATGTACAAATTAACTCTACAATTTCGTATTTAGAATCTTTCGTAACATAAACAGAAGTACAACAATCCAAATATGATTTTACTCATATAAGTGAAATAAATAAATAAATAATAAAATAAATATTTAATAACAATGACGCCATGTTAACTGGTTCCGTGCTATGTTCGTAAAGAACTTGTGTTACAGGTACCAGATAACGGAAATAATATATATTTAATATTTAATATACATCCATAACCCTGGAAAAGACATTTATATTTATAATACAAATATCTTCCCTTGGCGGGATTCGAAACCGCGACTTCCTTGTGTAGTGACCATGTCACTTAGTACTACACCAGACGGCCGTTAAATCACAGTCCTGTGAAGACAACCATACGCTGCGACGGCGGAACCTTCACTCGACATTACCCTCAAGAAACTAGACACTCACTGAAGACATCAGCCTGCGGGAACCACCGTCCGGTCTTGACGTTCTCCGGCATCCCCTCCACCACGTCGAGGTCCCACTTCCACAGCACCTTGTACGGCAGCTCACGGAATACGCTCGCGAACATCTGCGTCAGCTGACGAGGCAGCTTTGAAGGAGGAACGTTTGTGCCGAAGCTCATGTAGATCACGCCGGTGTCAGATGAATCCAAATACGCTTGGAGATCCTGGAGGTAAAAACGTATACAACTTACTGGTGGTAGGACCTCTTGTGAGTCAGCACGGGTAGGTACCACCGCCTTACCTATTTCTGTTTCGTGAAGCAGTAATGCGTTTCGGTCTGAAGGGTAGGGCAGCCGTTGTAACTATACTGAGATCTTAGAACTTACATCTCAAGGTGGGTGGCGCATTTACGTTGTAGATGTCTATGGGCTCCAGTAACCACTTAACACCAAGTGGGCTGTGAGTTCGTCCACCCATCTAAGCAATAAAAATAAAATAAAATACAAGCTGGATTTTGAAAGATTTTTTCCAGCATACACAGACTCAACTGAGATTTTTGTTTATTGCTAAGATGAGCGGACAAGCTCACGATATGGTATTAAAATGGTTACCGGTGCCCATACACATTAGCAACGTAAATGCCGCCACCCACCTTGAGACGGCTGCCCCGCCTTTCAAACCGGAACGCATTACTGCTTCACGACAGAAATATGCGGTGGTACCTACCCGTGCGGACTTAAAAGACGCCCCACCACCAGTACCTAATTACACGAATTATAATTTTTTGGGTTTGATTTTTATTACACGACGTTATTCCTTCACCGCGGAAGTCAATCGTGAGCATTTGTTGATTACGTAAAAGATGTTGAGCGCATTCATAACCTTAAAAGCAGTTTTGAATTTAGAGTTTACACGCTTGTGACGCCGCCTCTTTAGGATCCATTGAATCCTCCTTGAAGACGTAAGATTTTCTTTCATAAATCGATCGCCAAAGAATGTAATTTTGAATTTTGAACTCACCCACGACACATTCGCATTCCCGTTTCTCTACGAGCATCACGCAATACACGAGTGTTACTAAGTAAGTTAAGCCCGTTTTTTGCACCGCTATCGCATAATACAAGAGCTTTTATTAATACTAGAGGTCCCGCAGTAGTCGAAATTCGACTATAACTAATTGGAATTGTAAGTTTGTACAATATTATGATTGTATTTTATACTTCTATAATCACAAATTTCGCCATGACTACACTATAAAAAATATTAACTATAACAAACAATATTTAATCTATTCTCAATTTGACAACAGACGTCAAGAACAAAAGTTTGACAATAAACAGTATGCATGCGTGTGTGCGTCAAATACATGGTATGTAGTGTGTGTAATGTTTTCTTTATTGATTTAATGTATCTTTTATGCATTATTTAAAAAAAATATTAGCATTGTGCACTTCTTCTCTATATTCTCTATAAGTGTGGAAAGTTTCATACTCCTCCGTCCGCGCAAATTTCGTAAAAAGGGATACAAAGTTTTTGCTTCACGTATTAATATATAGATTAAAAGTACTCGCCCCCCGTTCGCCGCTGAAATAACTATTGAGGAACCCTACCGCTCGAGAGGACGAGGACTAAAAAAACATCAGGTGAGTGACGAGTTTAGTATTCTCTAATTCAAGCTGTACTTTTCCAGCTTAACCGCGCCGCTGAAATACCGCCTGTGAGAGAACCCTCAGCGATGGGCACGACCTTGACTGACTTCCATCCGGGTCATATGCCCGTCAGCATTTACGAATAAAACAAAACCTCAAGTGAGACCACAAAACTCACCCTTGGCAATTCCTTCGCAGGATTACGATTGATATTCCCGATGTAATGAACGTTCTGCGGCAAAGGACGGTTATTGTCCCACAACGGGTTCAAGTTCAAGAGCATGGCGTCCACGTTCCTCCTTAAACTCCTAAGAGGAGGTGCATCATTGAAAATACCTTTTAAAATCTCATCCTCTTTGGCCTCGTTCGCATCAAAAACCGATTGCACGTGCAGATATCTAAGCATTTCGCTAATCCTTTCCGAGGTCGTTAGGTCGTAGATCTTCTGATGAAATAACGAAGGGTGATAAGTCCAATAGTCGGGCAGGCCCATGGTGTCAGGGTTGCCGGGACTAGTGCCCATGGAACTGATCTGCAGCACTGGAACTTTGTACAGGTACGACCAGATCAATATCGGTTGAAACCAAGCTTCTAAAATTAGCAGATCGAATTGGGCATTACGGATCAATTTCTCAACATCCGCCAAACGAAGTTGCTCTGCAAATATCTTCGGCATAACCTCAAAAATAACATTTACGCCGTCGTAAATAAAGTTGTCTTTCCCGAATTTAGTTATTGAAACTTCCTGGTTCCACAGCGAATAAGAGATCGGACCCGCGTCGATTTCCGTGAGGTTCCGTGGGGTATCTCCCTTCGGATACGCTGGGTTCGTGGTTATAAATGTTACTTGATGGTTCTTGGTTAGCTCTTCGATTATTGGGCGGAAGATCAGCTGATGGCTGTATGCCGGTGTGGGCACGATAATAAGAATCCTTGCCGTGTGCGTGTGCGGCGCACAAAAGGCTAACGCTATGACCACCCTCAGGATCATGGTACGTTCCGCGCTGTGGCTTCACCAGCCTTTGTTATCCGTTAGATTGTTTTTGTATATGTACCCAGCAGTATGTTAAATTTGAGATATATATTTGGGCTACGCAATATCAAGCGATTGTGTCCTTCGTTTTTAATCCTACGTTAAAGTTGTTGCATTCAAATGACTCGAGAAGTGTCTTTTTTTTCTTCCAAGCGTTTTCCCGGTTTGGTCCGCTTTTCTACCTTTTTTTTTTGTTTTATTGCCGTGTAGGCAGACGAGCATACGGCCCACCTGATGGTAAGTGGTCACCGTCGCTCATGGACGTCAGCAATGCCAGGGGCAGAGCCAAGCCGCTGCCTACCATAAAGTAGGTACTCTCCGCAAGCCTCGTTGGAAGAAGGACATGTCATAGCGCTCGGAAAACACCATGGAGGGGAGTTCATTCCAAAGCCGGATGGTACGTGGCAAAAAAGATCTTTGGAAACGCACTGTCGATGAACGCAGCGGTTCCAGATAATATGGATGAACTCTACTCCGATGGCGGGAGGTGCGATGATAAAAATGAGATGAGGGAATCATCTCGAATAATTCCTCAGAGCATTCCCCATGGACCATACGGTATAAAACACAGAGAGAACCGAAGTCCCTCCGTAGACCCAGAGGTTCCAAGCGATCCGCGAGAGCAGGATTATCGACCATCCGAACAGCCCGTTTCTGTATGGAGTCAAATGGAAGTAGCTGGTATTTGGGAGCCCCGGCCCAGAGGTGAGAGCAGTACTCCACGCGAGGTTGGACCTGAGCTTTATAAAGCGCAAGTCTCTGTCCAGGCGTGAAATACCGCTTCGCTCTGTTGAGAACTCCCAACATTTTAGAGGCCAATTTGGCTTTACCTTCCAAATGACTCCGAAACTGGACATCGCTCGAAATATCGACCCCCAGAATCCCGATACTCGCGGAAAGCTGCAGGGATACTCCTTGAAATTCCGGCGCCATGACAAAAGGGTCCTTCTTCGCAGTGAACGCGCAAACCTGTGTCTTCAATGGGTTGAACTGAACTGAATTCAGTTCACCCCACTTGGAGACCCGCCCCAGAGAGTTCTCCACTTCAGACACAAGTTTTAATCGCCTCTCGTGTACAACGCTTCGAGAGAGACTCTGATGGCCGATATATCGCGCATCCCCCGTGCTATCATCCGCATAGCAATGCATGCCATCAATAGATAGCATGTCACTGATATGCAGTATGTAAAGCGTGGGGGAGAGCACCGAACCTTGTGGAACACCAGCGTTGATGGTCATGGTATCGGAGCAGCAGCCGTCGACGACAACTGTGGTGCTTCGTCCATCCAAAAAGCTAGCGATCCACTTGCAGAGTCCCTCAGGGATCCCGTATGCTGGAAGCTTCGATAGAAGTGCCCTATGCCAGACCCTGTCGAAGGCCTTCGCGATGTCAAGGCTCACAGCGAGAGCCTCGCCCTTGCTTTCCAAGGCTTCAGCCCATTTATGTGTGAGGTATACAAGAAGATCGCCAGCTGAGCGACCATGACGGAAACCGTACTGCCGGTCACTGATCAGCTGGCGATCCTCAAGATACTTAAGAAGTTGGATGTTTATGATTCGTTCCATCACCTTGGAAAGCAAGAAAGCTATCGCGATAGGTCTGTAATTCGAGGGGTCCGACCGGTCACCCTTTTTGGGGATAGGGTGGACATGAAAGGAGACTGAAACGATTACATACATTTTTGGGCCCGAATGTAACGTGATGAAACTAATATGAATTAATAGATTCAGATTTATCAGTACCTTGCTGAAAATTATAAAAAATTTCTCAATCTGAGAGCCGAGTTAATAAAGATTTAGTAAAAGTTAGGTTATGTTACAATCTCTTTAAAAGAGCTGAATAATAACTTATTTAAGCATAAGTAAATGTTTATTATATCCATTGGATTATCTTTTAAATGTCATATTATGAATGAATATCAATGATATATATCAGGTATGGAATATGGAATTGCTATCCCACAATTCACACAGCGATCCATAATTTCAACAGTATCCAATGCAACAATTTCAAGTCAAACGTGTGAGCGATCTTCGGTGTCCAGTGTAGAAGCAATTGTCGTACAAGGCTGGCAGAGTTGGAATCCGTAATAATAAAGCAGTGATCGTTGAAAATATAAAAACAGTCCGATAGATACACACTCAAAATGCGTCGAAGATACAAAGCGAGTAGAGCAGAGAAAACCAACAAACGCCAAAAAATAATTGTATAATCTATGAACAAACGTCATGTCAGCTTACTGTCAAAGCTGTCATCAAAAATACAATCGATTTTAATCGATTTGAAATCGATAATCATATTATTTTGTTAAGTAATAATAGACTTTTTCTTCATTTTTGTATATAATCGCAATTAAATCCGGCGTATACCGCACTTGTATACAACAAGTATAAATTGCTCATTTGATTACTTTGCTTTAATTACCTAGTGCAATGTTTTTCTTTTTATAATCCTGTAATCGATTAATTAAATCGATCACACCGTTATACCGACAAAAACTAACATTCTCATTTTTCTCCGGTCCCAGAAAGAGGATTGAGGTGATTTTTTATATTCTTATATAAAAAAATATGGCAAATTTTTTAGACTACATTCCAAGTTATTACATTTTTGGCCCACGATTTTCCGTCTCCTTTCGCCAAGACTACATACACTATAGAAAAATATTAGTAAAGACAAATTTAATCTATTCTCAATTTGACCACAGACGTCAAGATCAAAAGTTTTATAATAAATAGTATGCATGCGTGTGTTCGTCAAATACATGGTAGTGTGTGTAATGTTTTTTTTATTGATTTAATGTATTTTTTAGGCATAATTTAAAAAAATATTAACATTCTGCACTACTTCTCTATATTCTCTATAAGTGTGGGAAATTTCATACTCCTCCGTCCGCGCAATTTTCGTAAAAAGGGATACAAAGTTTTTCCTTCACGTATTAATATGTAGATTTTCATAAATCGATCGCCAAAGAATGTAATTTTGAATTTTGAACTCACCCACGACACATTCGCATTCCTGCTGCTCTACGAGCATCACGCAATATGCGAGCATTATTAAGTAAATTAAGCCCGCTTTTTGCACCCCTATCGCATAATACGACAGTTTTTATTATTATTAAAAGTACTCGCCTCCCTTTCGCCGCTGAAATAACCATTGAGGAACCCTACCGCTGACGAGGACTAAAAGAACAGCAGGTGAGTGAAGAGTTTAGTATTCTGTAATTCAAGCTGTACTTTCCCAGCATAACTGCGCCGCTGAAATACCGCCTGTGAGAGATCCCTCAGCGATGGGCACGATCTTCACTGACTTCCATCCGGGTCGTATGCCTGTCAGTCTTTACGAATAACACAAAACCTTACGTGAAATCACAAAACTCACCCTTGGCAATTCCTTCGCAGGATTACGATTGATATTCCCGATGTAATGAACGTTCTGCGGCAAAGGACGGTTATTGTCCCACAACGGGTTCAAATTCAAGAGCATGGCGTCCACGTTCCTCCTTAAACTCCTGAGAGGAGGTGCATCATTGAAAATACCTTTTAAAATCTCATCCTCTCTGGCCTCGTTCGCATCAAAAACCGATTGCACGTGTAGATATCTAAGTATTTCGCTAATCCTTTCCGAGGTCGTTAGGTCGTAGATCTTCTGATGAAATAACGAAGGGTGATAAGTCCAATGGTTGGGCAGGCCCATGGTTTCAGGGTTACCAGGAGCAGTGCCCATGGAACTGACCAGCAGCACTGGAACTTTGTACAGGTACGACCAGATCAATATCGGTCGGAACCAAGCTTCTAAAATTAGCAGATCGAATTGGGTATTACGGATCAATTTCTCAACATCCGCCAAACGAAGTTGCTCTGCAAATATCTTCGGCATAACCTCAAAAGTAACATTTACGCCGTCGTAAATAAATTTGTCTTTCCCGAATTTAGCTATTGAAAATTCCGGGCTCCACATCGAGTAAGAGATCGGACCCGTGTCGATTTCCGTGAGGTTCCGTGGGGTATCTCCCTTCGGATACGCTGGGTTCGTGGTTATAAATGTTACTTGATGGTTCTTGATTAGCTCTTCGATTATTGGGCGGAAGATCAGCTGATGGCAGTATGACGGTGTGGGCACGACAATAAGAATCCTTGCCGTGTGCGTGTGCGGCGCACAAAAGGCTAACGCTATGACCACCCTCAGGATCATGGTGTACGTTTCGCGCTGTGGCTTCACCAGCCTTTGTTATCTACTAGACTGTTTTTGTTTATGTACCCACTACTATGTTGAATTCGAAATATATATTTGGATTACACAATATCATGCGATTGTGTTCTTCGTTTTTAATACTACTTTAAAGTTGTTGCATTCAAATGACTCGAGAAGTGGCTTTTTTTTCTTCCGAGCGTTTTCCCGGTTTGGTGCCAGGGTCGGCTTTTCTAATTAAGCTCTTTCACTAACGCCCGGTCTTCGACATCCTTCTGGGTGGGGTCATTCTCCTCCATATCCGCTTTTACCACATTCAAGAAGTGTAAAAGTACCCAAATCGTCGAAAGCGATATAATGACAATAAGAAATGCAAGATTAAACAGTAAAAGTATGTGGTGTTGTTTATTGTCACCGGAATCTATAGGACCAAAGGATCTAATGGAGCATCCACCGTCGAGTCGCAATTCTATACTATACCTAATGATTGTTTCTTCAAATCGGAAGGCATGGCGGTTTAGCGGCATAAATAGGCTATAGTTATACTTAACCGGGCTTACAAGACTAACTCACCAGTTATTACGGGAAATTAAAGCTACAACGAATTTGGTATTTATGACACGATCTTATTCCTTCACCGTTAAAGCCATTCGTGAGCATTTGTTAAGATCCTTTGGTATCTTTGAAACCGTAGTTAAGGTACCTGCCAACCTATTAATATCCCACCATACAAGCCATGAAAGTTTACGCAAGCTTTTTATTTATTCATTTTTTATTGCTTAGATGGGTGGACGAGCTCACAGCCCACCTGGTGTTAAGTGGCTACTGAAGCCCATAGACATCTATAGCGTAAATACACCACTCACCTTGATATATAAGTTCTAAGGTCTGCGTATAGTTACAACGGCTGCCCCACCCTTCAAACCGAAACGCATTACTGCTTCACGGCAGAAATAGGCAGGGTGGTGGTACCTACCCGTGCGGACTCACAAGAGGTTCTACCACCAGTACAAGCGGGATGGTTGTGCCTACCCTCGAGCTCACTATACGAGTAACGATACAAACAATATTGCTACTACTTCATATTATGGTTCACTTCATATGGTTACTTCACTTGGTTTTATTAGATACGTTATTTGGCGTGAGAATTTTGGTCCATTTGGTTATTTTTAATTCTGGGAACCATGTCTCGATACGAGCACACATTACGTCTTATCCGTTAGGCCACTGACGTTTGGTCGGATGTGGCGCCGCGAGTCTGGTTGTAGTGTTGACCGTGGGAACACCTTACTGTGCCCGGTTTCGGACCTCGGGCGGAGATCGGACGTTGAATGTGAGAGTGCAAAGGGAGTCGTTTGGTAGGTAAGACCCTTAACCATCTTAGAGCCCACGATCCGCTCCCAACATCCGGGGACCTTAAAGACTCATACAGCCCGCGCGGTCTCTAAGCACGGAACATATGAGGTTTTTTTTTTCTTTCCTATATTGGTGGACGAGCTCATAGCCCACCTGGTGTTAAGTGGTTACTGGAGCCCATGGACGTCTACAACGTAAATGCGCCACCCACCTTGAGATATAAGTTCTAAGATCTCAGTATAGTTACAATCGGATAGGATCGGCCTTATGCCCGAAAAAAAATCATAATTATACATCTCATGTTATTATACTAGTGCTGCTTGACATAATGTAACCTAAATTGAATTGTGCTTAGACATTCGCTGACGTACGAGCGTATTATAAAATTAATTTATATTCAAACGTATGTACGCTCTGTGTACACAGCTGAGAATATTAGTAATCTAATACACATTTCAATTTTGTTTTTGTTTTGAAAGAAGGATCCGTTCGGTTTTATTTTGCGGGTTTCTTTACCAGAACCCGGTCGAGCGTATCGCTGCGTGTATGCCGCTGATCTATGGGTCCGCGACTTGTCAACCAAAAGAGCCAAATATAGATGGCACACAATTGAAATTTATTCACGATCCACTCGCGAAGCAGTTGCCTTTGAGTTTTTTATTGCTTAGATGGGTGGACGAGCTCACAGCCCACCTGGTGTTAAGTGGTTACTGCAGCCCATCTACAACGTAAATGCGCCACCCACCTTAAGATATAAGTTCTAAGGTCGCAGTATAGTTACCACGGCTGCTCCAGCCTTCAAACCGAAACGCATTACAGCTTCACGGCAGAAATAGGCGGGGTGGTGGTACCTACCCGTGCGGACTCACAAGAGGTCCTACCACCAGTAAACCAGGTATCCGCCGGAACCGAGTCGTCGACCATCGCCACGACGATTCCGTCTGCCGAGCAGTCTCGCGAGAGTCACTTATCTGGTACTTTCTCAATTGTTTAAATAGTAACAAATCGCTCCGAAAAGTAACCCTAACAGTAATTTTCAATGAAAAATTCGCTTCGAGCATATCAAAATATTTACGATTATTCAATATTATTTAAAAGAATCAGTGTGTCTATCTTACAACATGTTAAAATTAGGACAAAAGCCGGGAAATTCCATTTGGGCCGCTGGTTAACATCCAACCAAGCCTGTATGTATCACCCGATTTAATCGTTAGGTCGTGACTTGGGGATTATCGGTAATAAGCCTTCAAATTATAGTCTTCTAGGCTGAATGTGGACAATTACGTTCACCACGGCACGGGGCTATATCTGAACGCGGAAACAGTTACTGCTGGGCAGTTAAGAGAAGGATAAGACCTCCGATGCATTCGTGCTGAGCGATGCACCGGTGTTCGAATCTCAGGCGGGTACCAATTTTTCTAATGAAATACGTACTCAACAAATTTTCTCGATTGACTTCCACGGTGAAGAAATAACATCGTGTAATAAAAATCAAACCCGCAAAATTATAATTTGCGTAATTACTGGTGGTAGGACCTCTGGTGAGTCCGCGCGGGTGGGTACCACCGCTCTGCCTATTTCTGCCGTGAAGCAGTAATGCGTTTCGGTTTGAAGGGTGGGGTAGCCGTTGTAACTAAAACATGAGACCTTAGAACTTATATCTCAAGGTGGGTGGCGCATTTACGTTGTAGATGTCTATGGGCTCCAGTAACCACTTAACACCAGGTGGGCTGTGAGTTCGTCCACACATCTAAGCAATAAAAAAATAAAAAATAAAAAAGCCATTCTGGAAGTCATAGAAAATGATAGGCTGGTGAATTGTTCCAACTGTTTCCCGACCGGTCGAATACTAAATGTTGACTTTATTTTAGTATTTTAAGTTTAGTCAGTAGACCGAGTCATCCGCGAACAAGGCCAACCCCACATTATCCGTCTACCCCCAAGGTGACCCTTCAGAGTGGGGATGTCGTTTGTGTAGAGGGCGTATAGGGGGACAGGACACTTCCCTGCGGAACCCCGACAACGAAGGTTCTACCCTCCAGGTACTACCCAAGCAGTCACACGTGAGCGTCCGGTAGGCCTGCGTCTCGCAGTTTTCGGTTCAGCCCCTCGTGCCACACACTGTCGATATCGGGAAGGACCGCTACCGTGTATTGACAGAACATGGGTCAATTGCAGAGTCGTTGACCGGCCGCTTCTACAGCCGAATTGCTTGGGCCTGAGGAGAATATATGGCGATAGTCTCCTCAGGAGATTTCGATCAGGAGAGATCGATAGTCTCATCAGGACGATTGCTTATTGTCTATATTTCACCCTTTTTGTTGACAAGGTCACCATGCATGGTCTGTTTCTGGCAAAGAAGCCCGCAAAATGTGAACGAACTAATGTTTCGTTCAAAACAAAAACAAAGTCGAAGCATATATATGCATTATTAACATACTCATCTGTGTACACAATGCGTCCATATTTATACAAATAAATATAATTGGAGTGTCTGTTTGTACTAATAAAATAACGAATTATTATTATTATTAAGTACTTTTTTTTTCGGGACTAGGTCCGAACCTCCTACGAGGTCCCCGCGCCTAGAGGGCGCACGGGGTGTATGGGAATTGACGATCTGCAAGGTGTTGGGAGCAGACCGCGGACCCAAAGAACTTTAGGGCCCTACCCACTAAATGACTCCCCTGCACTCTTCGCCCAAGCGTCCGATCCCCTCCGAGTTCAGAACTCGGAGGAGGTAGGGGGGTTACCGCGGTCACCACTGCAACCAGATAGCGCAGCTCACCTCAAGGACGCCCAGTCGACGTTTCAGAGCCTTCGATTCGCCTCGAAGGCTCCGTCTCGCTACGGCAGACGGTGCCGCTGGTGTCCCGGAATACCCCGCTGGATCAGTACCAGCCTGCCGGGTCGGGACGTGATACACCGCCAACCGGTTGCTCTATTATAGATACTCCTTGGCAGCGCGCTAGAGTGCTGGTAGCGCGCCGCGCGGCCTCTACCCCTTCAGGTCGCCCCTTGACCTTCACCGGGGGGAAGCCGCCACCTACAGGGATTTATACACAGTACATAATATAACATTTTTTTTTTAATTTTGTCTGTCTGTTTGTTCCGGGGAATCTCTAGGCTGGACTGATTTTGACGAGACTTTCACTGATAGGTAGCTGATGATTTAAGGAGCAACTAAGGCTACTTTTTTGAAGTGAAACTTCCTTATCGGCGTTGGAAAAAAATTTACCGTCACATTTTTCGGTTACGCGTCACTTTTTTCCGTTACGCGCCATCTTTTAATTAACGGCTGTATGTTCTGAAGTATGGATGCGCATTTGAGAAACCGACCTCATGTCTCAAGGTGGGTCACGGAATACATTTTGTAATTGCAATAATCCCAGGTAACCCACTTAATATCACGTGGACCGTGCTATTATTGTTATTACGTAAAATAATAGGAAGAAAAGTACCAGGGTATTATGATATCAAAGAGATGTATTATTATAACTTTACTCTGACGTACAGCCTTCTTTATTAATTAACGGCTGTATGTTCTGAAGTATGGATTCCGATTTGAGAAATTGACCTCATGTCTCCAGGTGGATTACGGAAATCATTTTGTAATTCCAATAATCTCAGGGAGCCCACTTAATAATATCACGTGGACCGTGCTATTTATTACTGTTATTACGTAAAATAATAGGAAGAAAAGTACCAGGGTATTATGATAGCAAAGAGATTTATTAATAATTAACGGCGGTATGTTCTGAAGCATGGTTTCGGATTTGAGAAATCGACCTCATGTCTCAAGGTGGGTCAAACTTCACGAACCTCAGGAACCCCATTTAACACCACGTGGACCGTGCTATTATTATTAATTTATAGGAAGAAAAGTACCAGGGTATTATGATATCAAAGAGATGTATTATTAAAATGCTGTAATAATCTTAGTAGCAAAAAGGTAAAGTGAAATAATTGTATTATTTGTATTCATGTCTATGATAATAAAATCCTTTTGTTTAAACTTTATCTAATTTAACTTTATTTAACCAATTTCTAGAAAGTTGCATGTAGATCATTTTTCGAAAAATAAGGCCATAAACAAGTTTCACTTCTTACGTGTGTACACTAGTACACGCACACATTTTTTTTAGAATAGCTTCGCCCCGCGGCGTTACCCCCGGTACGACAATAACCGCGAGTAACATCGCGGGACTCAGCTAATATTAGAATATAAATTATTTTTGAAACACAATTATTCGTCAGGGAATGTTCAAACACAATCCAATTTAGGTTACGCTATGTCGAGCAGCACTAGTTTATAACGTAAATCGCCTAATGTGCCTAAAGTGTCGCCTAAAGTGTAGTATCGATACACGATTACCAGATTTAAAATTCCAGGCTTCGATCAAAGCTCTCGTGGCAAATAACCGAGTAATACAAATGTACAAATAAACCACTTATTAGCAATACCGTTTTTGGTATTTTGTGCTCGAGGGTAGGCCTGTTTCGGTTTCATAAGCACTCATAAACTTTCACGGCCTGCGGCATGGCCCCAATTTCATGCATATTGTTACGCGCTGGGGTTCGGGATAAATAAAATTCTACCGAATTACAAGTTAACACTGTATTCAACACTTAGAACACTTCACTACACTTTAAAATTCTCAATTCGCTTATTTCGCTTCGCTTCAGGTGATCCGTTTGCTGTTTCGCTTCGAGTAGTTCCGATTACTCATTGACCGCGTGCCATCTCTGCAACGCTTTTATAGCCGATAACTCATCCCTTGAATTATCGAGAATATTCCACACGTCTCTAGTAGTAATTTCCGCTATCTGTCAATAGATGGCGTTGTACTTCTCGAGCGTTCTAGGCGCTACTAGATCCTTCGATATTCGTTCGACTATTCGGCGATAGATGGCGTCACTCTTACCGGCGCATCAATATATATATGCGAAGGGCCTTAAACTATGAACGAACAACATCATGTCATAAATACGAGACCAGCAATAATTCTAATTTGCGTAACATCTGGTAGGTAAGTCGTGTCCGCCCGGGTAGGTACCACCATCCAGTCTATTCTGTCGCGAAGCAGTCACGGCCCTCCGGTTTGAAGACACAACCATTACTGTATAGAAAATAAAGACTTGTCCCGCATGTCCCTTGGTGGATGGTGGATGCTTCATCGTGATACCCGTCGATTGTGGTGAAACAAAACAAAAATACTGTTACGAGTTAATCTCGTGTTTCTTTTATTTTTTTATTTCTTAGATGGGTGGACGAGCACACCGCTCACCTGGTGTTAATTGGTTACTGGAGTCCATAGACAACATACAACGTAAATGCGCCACCCACCTTGAGATATAAGTTCTAAGGTCTCAAGTATAGTTACAACGGCTGCCCCACCCTTCAGACCGAAACGCATTACTGCTTCACGGCAGAAATAGGCAGGGTGGTGGTACCCACCCGCGCGGCCTCACAAGAAGTCCTACCACCAGTCATCTTATCGCCATTATATTGTTTCCGAAGATTCGGATACAGGTTTTCGGGTCATGTTTAATACTCGCAAAAAATAAGGAAATACACATCGCATGATATTGCGTAATCCAAATATATATTTCGAATTTAACATAGTAGTGGGTACATAAACAAAAACAGTCTAGTAGATAACAAAGGCTGGTGAAGCCACAGCGCGAAACGTACACCATGATCCTGAGGGTGGTCATAGCGTTAGCCTTCTGTGCGCCGCACATGCGCACGGCAAGGGTTCTTATTGTCGTGCCCACGCCGTCATACAGCCATCAACTGATCTTCCGCCCGATAATCGAAGAGCTAACTAAGAACCATCAAGTAACATTTATAACCACGAACCCAGCGTATCCAAAGGGAGATACCCCACGGAACCTCACTGAAATAGACGTGGGTCTGATCTCTTACTCGATGTGGAACCAAGAACTTTCAATAGCTAAAGACGGGAAAGACAAAGTAAAGGTCATCTTTGAGGCGACACCAAAGATATTTGCAGAGCAACTACGTTCGGCAGTTGTTGAAAAATTGATACGTAATGCCCAATTCGATCTGCTAATTTTAGAGGCTTGGTTCCGACCGGTATTGATCTGGTCGTACCTGTACAAAGCTCCCGTGTTGCTGGTCAGTTCCATGGGCACTGCTCCTGGTAACCCTGAAACCATGGGCCTGCCCAACCATTGGACTTATCACCCTTCGTTAGTTCATCAGAAGATCTACGACCTAACGACCCGTGAAAGGATTAGCAAAATGCTTAGATATCTGCACGTGCAAACGGCTTTCGATGCGAACGAGGCCAAAGAGAATGAGATTTTAAAAGGTATTTTCAATGATGCGCCTCCTCTTAGGAGTTTAAGGAGGAACGTGGACGCCATGCTCTTGAACTTGAACCCGTTGTGGGACAATAACCGTCCTTTGCCGCAGAACGTTCATTACATCGGGAATATCAATCGTAATCCTGCGAAGGAATTGCCAAGGGTGAGTTTTGTGGTCTTGTTTTATTTGTAAAGGCTGACGAGCATACGACCTATAATTATGTTATGGTCGTTCCCACCGGTTAGGCTTCCTGACGGAAGATAGCTTTGGCGGCGCTTTGACGCTGGGAAAGCAGAGCCTGAATCCGAGAATACGGAACTCATCACTCATTTGATGTTCTTCAAGTCCTCGTCCTCTTCAGCGGTTCCTTAATGGTTATTCAGCAGCGAACCGCAGGCGAACACTTCATAATAGTATTAATAAAAGCTCTCGTATTATACGATAGTGGTGCAAAATGCTACGAAAAGTCGAGTCTACGCATGCTGGACCTTTCAATATCCCCCACGGAGCTAATAAACTGTCTTTACCTCCAGGATCTCCAATCGTATTTGGATTCATCTGACACCGGCGTGATCTACATGAGCTTCGGCACAAACGTTCCTCCTTCGAAGCTGCCTCGTCAGCTGACGCGGATGTTCGCGAGCGTGTTCCGTGAGCTGCCGTACAAGGTGCTGTGGAAGTGGGATCTCGACGTGGTGGAGGGGATGCCGGAGAACGTGAGGACCGGGCGATGGTTCCCGCAGGCTGATGTCTTCAGTGAGTGTCTAGTTGCTTGAGAGTAATGTCGAGTGAAGGTTTAACTTAACTTATATGAATAAAACCAGATTTGGTTTGTTGTACTTCTGTTTATGTTACGAATGATTCTAAATACGAAATGGTAGGGGTTAATTTGTACACAACGATATGTGGTCGTGCTTCGTTTGAATCACGTATTGAACTGATCGCTCGTGGGAGACGAGACGGCGCGTGCAGACCCCGATAGCGCCTGTTGGGATCCAGCACTTAACCGCTCTCAAGCAAAGCGTCAGGCGTCTCTCCAAATCTTTCTGATTATTCATGAAAAAATGGGGCGAATACTTTTACCTGGTGGTAGGAATTCTTGTGAGTCCGCACGGGTAAGTATCACTACCCTGCCTATTTCTGCCGTGAAGTAATAATGCGTTTCGGTTTGAAGGGCGGGACAACCGTTGTAACTATACTGAGACCTTACAACTCATGTCTCAAGGTGGGTGACGGAATTTACGTTGTAGATGTCTATGGGCTCCAGTAACCACTTAATACCAGGTGAGCCATGAGCTCTTCCACACATTTAAGCAACAACAGCTTTGAGATATTTGTTCAAACTTCATCCTAAGGCCTAGAAGACTACTATATTCTAGAAGCGGCTTCCGATCTCTGTAGGCACCTGTATATTCACTTTCTTGTCTGATTTTCTACCTAATGCCTAGTTCCGCCTAACTAAAGGATCATTTACATTACTGAAGCAGTTTTGTCTAGTACTACCGCAAACACGCCTTCTTGTCTGAAGACTGCGACAGTAGTTACTCCAGTGCGCTCGACCTGGTCACCTCTGGTCAATAAAGTAATTTGTAAAGCCCCTTTATTACCCAGGACATCCGAACGTGAAGCTGGTGATAACCCAGGGAGGGCTGCAGACGTCAGAAGAGGCTATAGAATGCGGGAAACCTCTGATCGGGATACCATTCCTGGCTGACCAATGGCTGAACGTGGACAATTACGTTCACCACGGCATGGGGGTGTATCTGGATGCGGAAACCGTTACTGCTGAGGAGTTCAAAGCGGCCATTGTGGAAGTCATAGAGAATGATAAGTTGGTGAATTGTTAAGTTTATGTTTCTAAACTTTAATTACAGAGAGGAACTGTAGCTGAGATTTATATGTATTTACGTTATTAATACGTGAAGCAAAAACTTTGTACCCCTTTTTACGAAAATTGCGCGGACGGAGGAGTATGAAATTTCTCACACTTATAGAGAATATAGAGTAGGAGTGCAGAATACTAATATTTTTATAAATTATCCATAAAAAAATCATTAAAGCAATAAAGAAAATATTACACACACTACCATGTATTTGACACACACACGCATATGTATACATACTCTTTTCTTTAATATTACAGTCTGTGGTCAAATTGAGAATAGATTAATATTGTTTATCTTTAATATTATTTGTCTAAAGTGTAGTATTGGCGCAATCTATGACTATAGAAGTATAATTAATATCTAGCCTTTGACAATAGAACCATAATAGTGTACAAACTTATAATTTCAATTAATTATAGTCGAATTTCGACTACTGCGAGACCACTAGTTCTAATAAAATACATCTAAAATAGTGGACCCGATGTGTCTGATACTAAACCAGCAGCCTGTACAGTCTGAGTGTGAATGTGATGCTCCAGGTACCGGAGTAGCGTGTTGAGATTCCGTGGACTGGTGAGCGACGTCCGGCTGTCCCCGGCGCAGCGCGTGGCCTGGTGGACGGAGCGCCTGCTGCGGCACGGGGGCGCCGCCCACATGCGCGCGCCGGCCGCAAACATGCGCCTCCTGGACTATCTAAACCACGAACTGCTTCTCCTCGTCATCTGCTGCTGTGTGTGCGTCAGCAGCCTCATCGCTTGGGCCGCTGTGCTTATTCTGAAATCACTTCTTAAGGGTTTCGGAATTAAAATTTGAAGACCCTTTTTAAGGCTATCACATAGCTTTTATCGCGGGCTTTGAGCGCGGCGACCGAATCAAGAAATACCGTAACGAAACTAAAACCTAACACTCCCACTCCGCCTACAATGTAGCTCGCGTTCAACACATTCACACGTTGCGCTTGTGTAGTGTTTGTGAATAAGCGCGCGGCGTGACGTCGCACTGCATGCGCATCATGAAAAGCCTGCCCATCTCTCTCTCGCGCGGTCTAGCTTATGAGTTTGAAGGGGACAGTTAATGTTTTGCTTTTCTAATGTTTGTAAATATAGCGTTGTCTTATTTTATTATTGTTTTAATATTAAATTATTATTGTCTAATTATAATTGCATAAGTTGATAAAAAATAGTTTTAACGCGGCAGTCCCCGAGTGCCACAGGTTTTTTTATCTTGTTTTTATTTTTAAACTAAAATCTTGCTACATTTTGTTGTTAAGACACATCCCTCATCCTCCTCCTTCAGTGGATCGCTTATTGTTGAGCATCGTGATGCCCCCCTCTGACCTTTTTTTGGTAATTTGTAGCCACTTATATTAAGACACAGCGAGTTTAATTATAAACGATTAGAAAACATAGACCCCGGGTATGATAGTATAGGGTAATGTCAGGAGAGGGCGTTCTAAAAAGGCTTGGATTGACTCTGCGATTGATTGATTGACTTCTAGGAGAGAAGAGAACGAATGGGAGATGACATCTGATAGGTCTGAGTGGGAATAGAGGAGTTGCTGGAGTGACCTCACATCTACTGGTGGTAGGATGTCTTGAGAGTCCGCACGGGTAGGTACCATCTACCTACCTCTGCCGTGAAGCAGTAATGCGTTTCGGTTTGAAGGGTGGGACAGCCGTTGTAGCTATACTGAGATCTTAGAACTTATATCTCAAGGCGGGTGGCGCATTTACGTTGTAGATGTCTATGGGCTTTAATAACCACGTGACACCAAGTGGAACATGAGCTCGTCCATCTAAGCAATAAATAAAAAAAATGCAGTACAAGGGCATGGATAAGATGAAACAGCATCTAATTCAAGTATGATCAATAAAAATATTAGTGTAGTTACAAAAACATAACCCGCAAAATGTAGATCTACTTATCAATGTTTTAAACTAAGTAGGTAGGTGGAAGATTTTTTTTTTTTTTTTATTGCTTAGATGTGTGGACGAGCTCACAGCCCACCTGGTGTTAAGTGGTTACTGGAGCCCATAGACATTTACAACGTAAATGCGCCACACACCTTGTAGTAGTAGTTATATTAGTGTGTTGCGCATTTATTGAATTCCATATTAATTATGTGCTAAAATTTAGATTATTTCTGCCATGTAGCAGTATCACCACTGCCTGGTACCTATTGCCATTAAATAAGTAAAAGAGCGAAATAGCTCGACGTACGTATACTTATGTAGGTAAATCAATAAAAAATACTGTACATAATTCTAAGACGTTTTTTTTTTTAATACGCTCTTATTAGCTTCAGACGTATGTTAGTATGTAGCGGAATCTTTGAACATGATTTTGACACCCTTCACAACATCGGATTAACTCGAAATTTGGCATACTTATTAAGGGGCGACGACAATACAAAAATAAATAAATAATTTGAAAACATTGAAATTGAAAAAATTAAAAAATAGAAAATAAATTTTAATTAATTTTAATTAAAAATAGTGTAATAAGAAATGATTTAATTGTAAAAAAAAGCGTGGGTTGCATGGTATCATCAGTAGTTATAATTATTTTATGAACATATATGAGTAGAAGGGTTATTTTGATGATATCCTGAAAAGCACCCTACGCTTTTTACACAATTTTTAATTCAAATTTATTAAAATTTATTTTCAATTTTTTAGTTGGATTTTCTATAAAAGCGTTTTTTTTTAGTTTCTTTTTTAAACTATTATTTATTTATTATTGAAAATGTTTCGGTCCCGAAAAGGACCATGTTCCGAAATATCTCAATTAATAAAAATAAAAATTAAACTGATTTCCTTTGCTTTTTTTTTAAATATAAATTTTAATTGTCATCAATCATTCCGAGTCGTTGCTTTTGGAGTCTTTCTTTTTGCTCAAATGGTACATGCTTATGGCCTTCATGCCCTCGGAGTTGGCGTGTGTGGCCAGCTCTCCCGGTACTAGTAACTTGACGGCAGATTGGATTTCTCTGCTGCCCAGAGTATTCTTCTTGCCGTGGGCGACCAGCCTTCCGGCTTCCACGGCGATCTTCTCCAGCATATCGTTAACGAAGTTATTCATGATCAACATCGACTTCCTCGAGATGCCCAGGTTGTCTTGCGTGACGGCCCTCAGTAATTTGTAAAGATAGATCGAGAAGCTTTGATAGTTCTTTTTTTTTTTGATTTTTTTCGTTTTCGATATCGGCTTGTCCACGACCTTCTCCATAGACTTCAAAGGTTTCTTGGGTACTTTCGTTGGCGCCATTTTGTTGTTGTTGTTTTTTTTTTTTTTCACTTGCGTGACGTTTTAAAATGTCACCTTTTTATAATTTTATCTTGTGTTCATTTTACGACGTGTGCTATTATCGTGGAGTTTTTTTTAGCACCAATCACGATCTGGAACGTTTATTTATTGATTTTGAGGGTATTTTTAGTATTCGATACGGTATTGTCGGGCGACTTTTTGGCGGTAACGCGACAAGTGAAGTTGTGTGATTTGTTTTATTTTGTCTATTTAGTGTTTGTTCAGATTTAAATGTGTAATAACGGTGACTTATTAACTGTTTAATATCTGTGAAAATAACACAAATGTGGGAAAATAAAACAAAGCCGCTGGACGTAACTTCTCGGGATCCTACAAAAAGTCCACTGAAAAAGTCTCAGTAAATGACCACCATTTTACTGAGATTACATTTCATCCCCTATCAGCTCATCTCATTTCATTTCATTTAATTTCGTCCCAGTTGGTTAATGTCTCAAATTAATCATCTTCATTTCATTTCATTCCATATTATCATTTTTCATAAGAAATAAAAATATAAATTGAAATAAGACATAATGTAAAGGACTTAGTTACCAGGTCATAAAATCCCTTAAAAAACCTATCCTATTGTTGGGTGTTGAAATATTATTTTGTGTTTTGCGTGTTTGATGAATAAACCAGTATGCGAACTATTTCGCTATTTGGTTTAGTGGTCATCAGACCTTAATATGAGCACCTTTAAGCACGAGGCATTGCATGGTGGCTTTGTGAAAGAATAGACTGGATATTGATGCCCACCCGTGCGGGCTCACTATACATCATTATTAGTAGATTGTATTATATTTGAATAATGATTTTTTTTATTGCTTATATGGGTGGACGAGCTCACAGCCCACCCGATGTTAAGTGTTTACCGGAGCCCATAGACATCTACAACGTAAATGCGCCATCCTCCTTAAGATATTAGTTCTAAGGTCTCAGTATAGTTACAACGGCTGCCCCGCCCTTCAAGCCGAAACGCATTACTGCTTCACGGCAGAAATAGGCAGGGCGGTGGTACCCGTGCGGACTCACAAGAGGTCCTACCACCAGTAATTAACTATTCCGTATGTATTACTGTCGCGAAACAGACTTGCATTCGCGCTTGACGCAGCACACCGCTAACTCCCCGACGCATCGTGCTGTCTCGCTACTCAATGGCTTGCTAGCCTATGCTCCGGAAATGGATATATTCCATGATGGTTTGCAGCGATTTATTGTTGTTGTTAGAAATTACTTAAGCTAATTATTAATACCTTACAAATGTTTTGGTTTATACTGTTAATTTGTAAGTAGACTAATTAAATAAATAAATAAATAAATTGAGACAGATATACATTAAAATTGAAATTTCGACCTCATGGCCTATGGTAACCGGGGACCATGACGGGACCGCGAGTCCGTTGAATCATTTAGTACAACTAAATGAAATTTAAAATTTAAAACAATTGAAGAACGAGACGATATCCCTTCCACGATATAGAAAAAAAAACACAATGTCAGTACTGTACATTATTAGAATTTTCGGTATTGAAAATTTAAATCGCAATTATCCTCCTATAAGATTCTGGAGGCAAGCAATTTTAGCGCAAAATAAAAACAGATAGCTATTCTATTATTTCACATACAATAATTAAACTGAGCTCTAAAAACGCTAACACTCGTAAAATTAATACGTGAAGCAAAAACTTTGTATCCCTTTTTACGAAAATTGCGCGGACGGAGGAGTATGAAAATTTCCACACTTATAGAGAATATAGAGAAGAAGTGCACAATGCTAATATTTTTTTAAAATAATGCATAAAAGATACATTAAATCGATAAAGAAAACATTACACACACTACATACCATGTATTTGACGCACACACGCATGCATACTATTTATTGTCAAACTTTTGTTCTTGACGTCTGTTGTCAAATTGAGAATAGATTAAATATTGTTTGTCTTTGTTAATATTTTTTACAGTGTAGTCTTGGCGAAATTAGTGATTATAGAAGTATAAAATACAATCATAATAATGTACAAACTTACAATTTCAATTAATTATAGTCGAATTTCGACTACTGCGGGATCACTAGTACTCGTAAATACGACAAGTCACTAAACAAAATCTACCTTCATAATAAATAAATGAAAACACTAACAGTCAATATAAATTCTGGCGGCGTGTATAGTTTGACGCCATTACGGTTTGACGTTTGAAAGCTGACGCAACAATGACGGGTCGCGGTAAAGGCGGGAAAGGCTTGGGGAAGGGAGGCGCGAAACGGCACCGGAAAGTTCTCAGAGATAATATTCAAGGAATAACGAAGCCTGCCATTCGAAGATTGGCGCGACGCGGCGGCGTCAAACGTATATCCGGCCTGATTTACGAGGAAACACGCAGCGTTCTAAAGGTTTTTCTCGAGAACGTTATCCGGGACGCGGTTACTTACACAGAGCACGCTAAAAGGAAAACCGTAACAGCCATGGACGTGGTCTACGCTTTGAAGAGGCAAGGGAGAACGCTGTACGGTTTCGGCGGGTGAAGCTATTTTTTTTTTTAAATAAATAAATTTATCTATTGCTGTTGTTTTTTTTTGTCTCGTTACTGACAAAGGCCCTTTTCAGGGCCGCATTTTATCTGTATTGAAAAACCTGAAAAAATAATTAATAAATTTTTCAGATTCTTTTTTTTGGTCTTGGAGTTTTTTTTTTGTCGAGGCTATTGGAGTTTTATTTATTTATTGAAATCGACAAACTATATCGCCCATCGAACAAAGACCACATATCCAAAGATAAATGGTGAGACCACATCAAAATACTTCTTTTTTATCATAAATTATTTATAAATTTAGTAATAGAAATATAGTAGTAAAATAATATTCAATCGAGTCAGCATTATATTTATAACTAGCGACCCGCCCTCGCTTCGCTTCGGAAACATTAAATTTTATTATTGATAGGCGACTCCCGCCATGTTGCGCGCGGTACGACAATAACTGCGACGCCGCGGGGCGAAGCTAGTCTAAAAAAGCTACTCCCTAAAGCCTAAGTTACTCCTTATATTATCAGCTACCTAATAGTGAAAATCTCATCAAAATCGGTCCAGCCGTTCCAGAGATTATCTGGAACAAACAGACAGACAAAAATTGTAAACAATGCTATTTTGGTGTATGTACCGTATATATATTCATATCGACGCTTGAAAGGCAAACGTGACTAAGCGACAATGCGTGAACTTTACAGTAGACTAATATAAAGTTGAAATACCTGAAAAAAAAATTTATTTTAACGAATCTAGCTGTAGTAGAATGTAGCTAGTAGCTGTAGGATAGAAATGATTTTAATAGACCTAGAAATATATAGTTTTTGCGCATCGAATATGGTTATTGCCTATCCTTTATGTACAAAGCAGTTATTGTCGCTTAGTGACATTTGCCTTTCAAGCGTCGATATGCATGTAGTAAAAAGCACTTATTTCAATACTACAAACAGACACTCTAATTTTATTTATATGTATAGATAAAAACATTTCCTCACGAAGCTTTCTTGAAAGTTTTTGTTAAATATAAAAATATCGTGTTTACTTATCGTGTAATTTGTGAGGTTTTGATACGAATCACGTAGTTGTTGAATGAATGTCTGATGACAATGAATATTTAAAAAAAATCTAATATTAAAAAAATTATCAAAAAAAAAAAAAAAAACATGCCCACTTAGTTTCTTGCCAGTTCTTCTCAGGACGGAGGCTAGTTCTTGTGAATTGGCGGTAGTTCTTTTGACGTTCAACAAGTATGTATTTTCATTTATGTTGAATAATTTTTTTTTGATTTGATTTGATTTGGTTTGTTAAATGATCGACTGGTTTGGTATTTGAGGTCTGAACGTGCCTTGTCTTGTGTTGTAAACTTTTTGTAAAAAAGTTACTTTGGTGTCTTTCGATTTCGAATACCTAAATGTTTAATGTAACTTTGACAATCCAAGCGAGCTTACTGCCCACCTGATGGTGAGTGGTTATCGTCGCCCATGGATTTCAGCAATGCTAGGGGCAGAGCCAAGCCGCTGCCTACCACAAATGTTACAATTAACTAACTGTTTTCACTGGTGGTAGGACATCTTGTGAGTCCGCGCGGGTAGGTACCACCACCCTGCCTATTTCTGCCGTAAAGCAGTAATGCGTTTCGGTTTGAAGGTCGGGGCAGCCGTTCGTCACTATACTGAGACCTCACAGCTTATATCTCAAGGTGGGTGGGCTCCAGTAACCAGTTGACACCAGATGGGCTGTGAGCTCGTCCACCCATCTATGCAATAAAAATAAAAAACAATAAGAAAAATTTACTTCAGTAGGTATTATTAATTACGATATAAATGTACAAGTTGCTACTTATTTTGTTATTTACTTGCATATTTTTAGTATTTATTTGTATTTAATCGTATGTAAGTCTATCTTATATTGTATTTATTTTTCACATGTGTATATAAGTATATATTTTTATGTGAGTTTATTAAGATATAGCACCGTCCAGTTCGCTTATTCCTCTCCCTGCAAGGTTGCCTGGAAGAGATCGCTATCAGCGATAAGGGCGCCAATTTATATCACCGACTATTATTTGTTTTATATGTTTACTCCGTACATATGGTGTTAAATAAAGTGTTATATTATTATTAAGTACCTCCAAATATATTTATTTCGTGTCGAACATCAGTATTTACCCCCAATATGGACAAAAATAATTAAAGAGGGGGGGGGGCAAATAAATCTATATAAAGAGCGCGCAAATCGATTATCTTGGTTACGCATTTGATCAATTTATTAAATCGGTTTTACTGGAAATGGCTCGAACGAAGCAGACCGCCCGAAAGTCGACAGGGGGGAAAGCTCCGCGCAAACAACTCGCGACGAAAGCTGCCCGAAAAAGCGCACCGGCGACCGGCGGCGTGAAGAAGCCCCACAGATATCGACCCGGCACCGTAGCCCTCAGAGAGATAAGGCGATACCAGAAAAGCACCGAGCTTTTGATCCGCAAGCTGCCGTTTCAAAGATTAGTGCGCGAAATCGCCCAGGACTTTAAGACCGATCTGCGCTTTCAAAGTTCGGCCGTGATGGCTTTACAGGAAGCTAGCGAGGCATATCTTGTAGGGTTGTTTGAAGACACCAACTTGTGCGCCATTCATGCCAAAAGGGTCACCATTATGCCAAAGGATATTCAGCTGGCGAGGAGAGTGCGGGGAGAACGAGCCTAAGCTTAAAGAAGCACAAATCAAGAAGAGAATAGACTGAGAAGTAAGAGCACGAAGAAATAGAGTAGGATATATAGACAAAGCCCTTTTAAGGGCTGCAACCCGATCTGATTATATGAGTAACTTGTTTGTCTACCTTCACCGTTCCTATTGCCATAATTAATAAAGTTAATGGCGAGTTTTTACACCGAACTTACTGGTGGTAGAACGTTTTGTGAGCCCGTACGGGTAGGTACTACCACCCGTGCCTGTTTGTACCGTGAAGCAGTAATGCGTTTCGGTTTGAAGGGTGGGGCAGCCGTTGTAACTATACTGAGACCTTAGAATTCATATCTCAAGGTGAGTGGCGGCATTTACGTTGTAGATGTCTATGGGCTCCTATGACCACTTAACACTAAGCAATAAAAAAATTGTTAATAGGGCCATAATATGTCTACCAGAAGTAATTTGTTAAATAAGTGCCATGTTACATGGTGCTTTTGTTATTCATACATTAAGACCTTTATTGAAATTAAAAAAAAAAAACTATAATACTTTGACAGATTGAAATTTTGGCGGGAACGCGTGGAGCGAAGCTATTGTTAATTATTGAAGTGAAACTTCCTTATCGGCGTTGGAAAAAAATTTACCGTCACATTTTTCGGTTACGCGTCACATTTTTCCGTTACGCGCCATCTGTTTTGTATTCATGTCTATGATAATAAAATCCTTTTGTTTAAACTTTATCTAATTTAACTTTTTTGTATTCATGTCTATGATAATAAAATCCTTTTGTTTAAACTTTATCTAATTTAACTTTATTTAACCAATTTCTAGAAAGTTGCATGTAGATCATTTTTCGAAAAATAAGGCCATAAACAAGTTTCACTTCTTACGTGTGTACACTAGTACACGCACACATTTTTTTATTTTGTTAACATACTTTATTTTAGATTTAAACGTGTAACAATGTTGACTTATTTACCGCTTAGTATTATTTTCACTGGACGTGCCTTTAGGGGTTCTTCAAAAGGATCCGGTGAAGTCTCAGTAGATTCCCACCATTTTAATATAAGGTCATTTTTCATTTAAGCTGCATACTTATATAGGTAACTAGCAGACCCGACAGACTTCGTAGTGACTCAATCGATAAATAAAAGACCTAAACTTTTGTATAAAATAAACTTAATTCAAACAAAAGGAATCCTTCCGACGGGGGACACATCAAAGGAAATACAAATCGTTTGTTTTTATATAATTCCGAGTATTTTCTTATTTATTCACCTTTTAAACCTTCTCTGGACTTCCACGAATAATTCAAGACCAAAATTAGCCAAATCGGTCCAGCCGTTCTCGAATTTTAGCGAGACTAACGAACAGCAATTCATTTTTATATACATATATAGAAGAAGAAGATAGAAGATAATTGAAGATTTTTATAAACTCGACTATATCAGCTATCGCAAGAAGCTATTTGTCATACTAAAAGAAAAAAGAAGTAATTTAACAAAAAAAAAAAAAAAATACCTTCATCATTAAACGGATATAAACAAAATTAAATAAACGCCATTGCACGCCTAAAGCGTCCTCTAGCCATCCACTACACGACGAAGAAACTAAAAGATGATATAAACAGCGAATCGACTGTTACCTCAGAGTATTACCAACAGAGATGTCTTCCAAAAGCACACACAGAAAGAACAAAACTCGGTCTTCGCGTGCCGGCCTTCACTTCCCCGTGGGCAGGATACACAAGATCCTCAGAAACGGCAACTACGCTCCCAGGATCGGTTCCGGAGCCCCGATATACCTCGCAGCGGCTCTGGAATACCTCGCCGCCGAAATACTGGAGCTCGCGGCGGACGCGGCAAAAGAAATGAAAAAGACCAGAGTCATACCGCGGCATATCCTGTTCGCCATTAAAAACGACGAGGAATTAAGCAGGATGATGACCGGAGTGACTATATCGCAGGGCGGAGTCCTGCCGGCCATCCAGCCCGTGCTGCTACCTAAGAAAACCACTAAACACTAAACGCTGAAGTAATTGGCCCGATTCTGACAAAGCCCTTGTTAGGGCTGCAAATTTTACAATTTTATATATCGCATATACGGTGCGAAAACGTCACTTATGCAAATTATGTATTTTTTCAGAAGAAATCTTGGAAAATTCAACATCTTATTATAATTCGAAGCTTGAAAGGCAAACGTGACTAAGCGACAATAACTGCTTTGTACATAAATGATGGGCAATAACCATATTCGATGCGCAAAAAAAAAAATATTTCTAGGTCTATTAAAATCATTTCAATCCTACAGCTAGATTCGTTAAAATAGAAATTTTTTCAGGTATTTCTCATGTATATTTTAAATTGATTTCAACCTTAAATTAGTCTACTGTAAAGTTCACGCATTGTCGCTTAGTCACTTTTGCCTTTCAAGCGTTGATATATAGTTTATTTGCTAGACTAAAGAAATAAAAACAATAATAACTATTTAAACTAAAACTTTAAATTTCATCAGTAAAAGCAAACATCTCATTGATAACTATTACAAAATGTATTTTCTCATACCCAGTTCAGTTTTAACAAAAATTGCATAAGTGACTTTATTTATAGCACAGTATGAGCGATATGCATTTTTAAAAATTAAATAACAGGGTAGAAATTAAATTAAGCAATATGAGATGTGGGACTATGATGTTTTTTTGTTGTTTGTTGAAAAGAAAACTTGTTAGTTTTGTTTTTCTTTTCTCACTTGATAATATTTTTTTTTAATGTAATTTCTTGCAATTCATTTTGTAATTAATTTTTTGTTGTACTCAATGTATTGTAATTGTTTCTTGGTTTGGTTTATTTCTTTTATTTGTGTTTTTATTGTAAGGCCTAGTTAAATTTTGTATTTTTTTGTAAAATTAGTTTATGCTAATGGCCGTGTTGCCAATGCTTTCAATAAATAAAAAAATAAAAAATAAGAATTAAAAAGTATGAAATGGCATATAAATAAAGGTTCAGTAAAATAGTGATTGTTTATATCCTATTAATATCAAAAACGCGAAACTTTAAGAATTTGTGCCAATTTGTGGATGCATGTTTGTTACTCTTTCGCCCAAAAACTACTGAATGGATTTTGATAAAACTTTACAATAATATAGTTGACACATGAGAATAACTCATAGGCTATAATTTATATACCGTAAAATGGGGCGATTAGGGACAAATTCCAACTTTATGAGCAATTTTAAGGTAGTTGTTGATGTATATGATGCTATATCAGGATCAAAATGATTGAGTCTTGGGGGCATCTTTGTTGTCTAATTTAAAATTATGCAACTAGCATTCCAGTTTAAGCAAAAAATGCAAAAATAGGTGTAATCCCTATTTACCCGAAAATTGCGGTTAATTGGGATGTAATGAGAAATTTGCTAGGGTTGGCACTACTTTTATTTTTATATATAGTTTTAATTTATTTATTTATTTAGTTGCACCAACAAAGTGATCATCAATAAAAAAATTTGAAAAACTGACAAAAGTACATGGCAGACATCACCTCAATTATAGGTGCAATCGACAGTGCTGATATTTCTATCTGGGTTAAGAGATTAGGTGTGTCGGTTATTCCATGGATTAATCAGATGAATACCCCCACTCTGAACAAATATTAAATATTTTATTATGTATTACTTAGACATTTTTGTCCACCTTGAGATTTCATTGATCTTGTTACATGTCTCTGCAAAATCGACTTACTTATATTAAATTTCTTATCTATTTCAAATAAAGACTTATTCCCAATTTCGCTTCGAATAAACCAGATATTTACCAACAAATTTAAAAAATATTGTTATAACTACATAGACAACCCTACAAACCTGTACCTATTTATATTTATACTTGGGTGGTTTCCATTTCACGTATTCTCATCCCAATTGACCCCTTTTTCGTTGTTATTTGTACCTAAGACGTCCCCAATAACCCCAAAAACAACAGATTTTTACATGTATTTTTATTTAATCAAATACATTAAAACCAATAACAACTGAGACTTACCTTTAATATATATGCTGGTTCAAACACTAAATAACGTTTATAAATCATAGTCGTCTTCTATTATTATCAAATAAATAAAAGAGAGCAAAGTTTCTAGCACTAAAATAATGACCACCACAGGAAGTTAATTTGAAACGCGATTTTTTATAAGTTAGCAGCTATTATCATGCATATTCAGAGTTGTTTTGTGAACTTTCAACATTCTACTATTAAACTACAAAAAATGGAAGATTTTGCAACGAATATAAAACTTATATTGAGCGTCGAAAGATTTTCCCGGTTTTTTCCCGATTCGCCTGTCAATCCCTAATCGCCCCATTTTACCGGTACCTAGATATAGAGTAAATTACTCAAAATATAACGATAAGTGTCAAGTAAGTGTAAAAAAAAATCTGTTATTTTCATAATCAATAATAAACTAAATGTTCTCGAACCCAAGCGTGGCGGGTTACTAGTATATTGTACAATGATATGGAGTATTTCCGAATGAATAAGCAATAAAATACTTAATTGTGTTTTCTGTGATATATTTAGAAAATGATATTTATTATAGCCCTTAATCTCTTTTAAAAATAATTTTGAAGAAAAATCCTTTTTAAAAACCAAAGAATTTTACATATTAAAGGTTTTTCTATATATATGTATACAATTAACGATGTGTCCTTAATATTTATAAAACAAATAGAAATGAAACTCCAAATTGGCCAACAAAACAATTTTATTTTATTCAATAAACGCCTATATTATTGAGCACGTGCGTCAGTATGATCTGGTGGACGTCTCTGAAGACGGTCCGGACATTGTCAGTGTCCGTGGCGGTCGTGAAGTGGAAGTAGCACTCCCGGGGCCTGTGGGCCTCACCAACGACGAAGCGCTCGGCCGAGGCGGCCACGGCGCGCTGCCGCTGCCTCTTGGTCAAGTCCTGAAAGGGCGCGGCATTAAAAAAAAAAGTGTGTGTGTGTGCAAGTCACTTTTACTGGTGGTAGGACCTCTTGTGAGTCCGCGCGGGTGGGTACCACCACCCTGCCTGTTTCTGCCGTGAAGCAGCAATGCGTTTCGGTTTGAAGGGTGGGGCAGCCGTTGTAACTATACGTGAGACCTTAGAACTATATCTCAAGGTGTGTGGCGCATTGAAGTTATAGATGTCTACAAGCTCCAGTAACCACTTAATACCAGGTGGGTTGTGAGCTCGTACACCCATCTAAGCAATCGAGTAAATTAACCTACAGACACAGCCCACTGAGTTTCTCGCCGGATCTTCTCAGTGGGTCGCGTTTCCGATCCGGTGGTAGATTCTGCGAAGCACGGCTCTTGCTAGGGTTCGTGTTAGCAACATCGTCAGGTTTGAGCCCCGTGAGCTCACCCACTAGTTAAGGCTACGCTGAAATAGCCTCTCAAGGCTATCAGCTTAGGTAGGAAAAGAGGCAGAATCTACCACCGGATCGGAAACGCGACGCACTGGTTAATTTACTCGCCGAGCCCTTCATCGCAATCGTGAATCTATATATATTTTAATACGTGAAGCAAAAACTTTGTAACCCTTTTTACGAAATTTGCGCGGACGGAGGAGTATGAAATTTCCCACACTTATAGAGAATATATAGAAGAAGTGCACAATGCTAATATTTTTTTAAAATAATGCATAAAAGATACATTAAATCAATAAAGAAAACATTACACACACTACATACCATGTATTTGACGCACACACGCATGCATACTATTTATTGTCAAACTTTTGTTCTTGACGTCTGTTGTCAAATTGAGAATAGATTAAATATTGTTTGTCTTTGTTAATATTTTTATCGTCTTGGCGAAATTTGTGATTATAGAAGTATAAAATACCATTTAATTTGCAGAGCCCTAGCGCGTAACTATAGTCTGGAGACGTTTTGTGATTGAATCAAAACAACTCACGACGAACAGACTCCGTATGAAGAGCTTGGTCCTCGTGTACTCGTCCCCGGGCGCTTCGTACCGGGAGTACTCCGGGAAGTGGGTGGCGGGCGAGCGGCCCCGGGACACCTTCGCCTCCAGCACGTCCTGCTTGTTGAGGAACACGATCAGCCCAGCCTCCAGAAGAAACCTTTTGAGGAATTTCTAATTAAGACGGAGAAACGTTTTAAAAAAATTTACTCTAGGCTTTTTAGTAACACATTGATAATCTTAATATATATAAATCACGTGCCACGTTGTTTGTCCGCGATGGACTCCTAAACTACTTAGCCGATTTTAAATTAAATTTGCACACCGTGTGCAGTTTGATCCAACTTGAAAGATAGAATGGTTTTTATTTCGATCAATGGTCGCAATATTTATTAATTAACAATAAAATGATTTCTTATGTTGGTTATCTTATACCTTTAAACGAGCAATTCTTGTATATATATAATCTGAATCTCGGAAACGGCTCCAACGATTTTCATATAATTTAGTATACAGCGGTACAGCGGATTTCGGGGGCGATAAATCGATCTAGCTACGATTTATTTCAGAAAATGTTGTTTTAATAATCAACTTGTAGCGGGCTTAGCTTGACCAGTCTGTGTCGAGTCGTCGCACAATAAACAGGTTGCAAACTGTCGTGTCTTATTAATAATTATCACCCAGGAATTCGAACCTCTAAAAAATTGGTGAAGGAAAGATTTTTCTGGGTTAATATGAATGTAGACGTCAGTAAATGGGCAAAAAGTTGTATTAAATGCCAACGAGCAAAAGTACATAGGCATACTAAATCTAAAATTAGTCAATTTCCGTTAGCTGAACGATTTACGCACATCCACGTAGATATAGTCGGCCCCTTGCCTATATCCTTGCAAGACTATAGGTATTTAGTTACGATTGTAGATCGTCAAACTGGATGGCCAGAAGCCTTTCCAGTTAAGGATATTACGGCAGAGACGGTTGCAAAAGTAATAGTCGAGGGATGGATTTCGCGATTTGGCTGCCCCGCTAAACTAACCACGGATCAAGGCAGACAATTTGAAAGTAATGTTTTTAAGGAACTAATGAAGTGTCTAGGTATTGTCAAGACACGCACTACTCCCTATCACCCGCAATGCAACGGGTTAGTGGAAAGATGGCACCGTTCACTCAAGGCAGCGCTCATGGCCCGACTAGATTCTAAGACGTGGGTTGAAGAATTACCTATTGTTTTGCTAGGACTTCGTGCAGCACCACGGACCGACTCAGGCGTCAGTGCCGCCGAAATGACCTACGGGCAAACATTACGTTTACCGGGAGATTTTTATAATGATGGTATTATACCTATATTAGATCATTGTCAATACGTAAAGCATTTACGCGCTATGATATATAATTTGAAACCTAAACCGCTACCGCGTAAGGATGCTCATACAGTGTTTGTACATAGCGATTTGAATAACTGTACTCACGTTTTTGTTCGTTCAGATATAATTAAAAAATCGTTAGAACCTCCCTATGAAGGACCTTATAAAGTCCTAAATAGAACAGAGAAAGTATTTTTAGTGCAATTTCCTAACCGAGATGCGTATATATCGGTAGACAGGTTGAAACCCGCTTATATGCATACGGCAGAGACAGAAAATAATTTGGTTATTAAAAATAACTTATTAACGAATAGACCTAAAATAAGTGACCACAACAAGGAACCTATCAGAGCCTCCGAGAATAGCGATCAAAATCGCTCAGCTAATTACCGTGTTACACGTAGTGGTCGTATTGTGAAACCACCGGTACGTTTTGCTGATTAAGTAGGTAAATAGAAAAACGATATCTTTTGCACAGTACAAAGTATTTGGCAATAAATTGTAATTGTAATAATTCGCTAAGTTGGAAATTATGTGAAATTGTGCTACGAATGACTAGAAGTTTAAAAATGTTTTTAAATAGGATTACTTTTATTTTATATTTCTTATTTGTTAAGCAATGAATAATGTTACTAAGTTAAGATTTTTATATTTTTACCTTTTTTTTACATTATCTTATATACTTTTTTTACATTTTACTCTTATTTTTTTGTAATAAAATTTTATGTCTTATTTTTAAGGGGGGAGTGATGTAGCGGGCTTAGCTTGACCAGTCTGTGTCGAGTCGTCGCACAATAAACAGGTTGCAAACTGTCGTGTCTTATTAATAATTATCACCACATAATACCACACACGCTCTATATAAGCACAGACTCCACAAACTCTTCCCGACATCTATTGGCGAATAATAATACTATTTTTCTTAATTGAGGGCAAATAACCGAGATGGCGTTATCAAAAAAAAAAACGAGCGAAGCTCGGTCATCATCTTGTTTATTATTAATTGAAAACAAAAGCCTTAGCCACAGCAAAGTGTGGCCGGGTCTGCTAGTTTTAATTTTAATTATAAATAAACCTTTACGAGTTTTTAGTCTCATGTTTTTATTGCTTTTTTTTTTAATAATTCGGACATTTCACACAGGCGACTAAAGATGTTGTCGGTCAATACTTGAATATTCTGCTAAGTACCGTCAAATTTTCTATTAAAATATTACCGTAAAAATAATTTATATTGAGGATTTAAATGTCGGGTTTGGTTTGTCTGTAAGCTCTAAATACTAAGGTAAGGTAAAGCTCATCATCAGCCAGGCTGTGAGGTCTGCTTGACCCATGCGTTGCCTTCTATGTATGTGTACATATATGTATATATATTTCATTGGATTAGTACACCGCGCGTAGTTCGTTTCCAAATGATTCTTGTCCACCTGATGGTTGTCTGGAAGAGATCGCTCTTAGCGATAAGACCGCCAATTGTACTTTTTGTATTTAATGTATCGCACTGTTTATTTGTTTTTTGGTGTACAATAAAGAATACTCTCTCTCTCTCTCTTTCTCTCTCTCTCTCTCTCTCTCTCTCTCTTTCTCTCTCTCTCTCTGTGTCTCTTCTACCTGCTCTGCCACACGTCTTCGAAGAGGTTCAAGGACTCCTGCAGTCTGTTAGTGGTGTTGTCCTCCCTCAAAGTTTGGTCGAAGTCGCTACAAGCCACCAAGAACCAGATCGCGTTGATACCTTCAAACACCTGATTATCGAAAGCAGAGAATCAAACGTAATTTCCAGATGATACATATCGACGCTTGAATGGCAAACGTGACTAAGCGACAATAACTGCTTTGTACATAAATGATAGGCAATAACCATATTCGATGCGCAAAAAAATATATATTACTTGGTCTATTAAAATCATTTCAATCCTACAGATAGAGATTCGTTAAAATATATTTTTTTTCAGGTATTTCAACTTTAAATTAGTCTACTGTAAAGTTCACGCATTGTCGCTTAGTCACGTTTGCCTTTCAAGCGTCGATTATATTATAAAGCTATATAGAATAAGTAAAAAAACGACTATTTTATTTTGGCACGCAGTGGAACGCAAAATCATGTCACGGGGTCAACGACCTCGAACGAACGCGTGCTGCGTAATGTAATCTGTGTGCTTAGTGCGAGTTTTTTACCGTTCTCGATAGCGTAAAAGTTAACCCAGTTTTGTATGCAGTTCCCGGTCGGCGGTGTATCGCGTTCCGACCCGGCAGGCTGGTTCTGGCCCAGCGGGGTATCCTGGAACACCAGCGACACCGCCCGGGCGGCCTGGTAGGGCCGCCGTACCGCGGAGACCGACGTCGTTGGTCGTCGACTATCGCCTCGACGACACGTCGGTCGGGCGTCCTCGGGGTGGCGCCGCGTGTCTGGTTGTAGTGTTGACCGCGGGAACCCCCCTACTCTGACTGGGTTCTGACCCCGGACGGAGATCGGACGTCAGGTGTAAGAGTGCAGGGGAGTCGTTTAGTGGGCGGGCCCTAAAATCCTTGGGCCCGCGGTCTGCTCTCAACACCTGCAGATCGTTGAGTCTCACATACACCGCGCGCCCCCTAGGCGCGGGGACCACGTAGGAGGTTCGGCCCCGTCCCGAAAAAAAAAAAAAAAAGTTTTGTATGCAGTTGGAACAGCGCCCCTAGCGGCAAACGTAGGCAAACGTTCTATACAAAAAGTTAACTTTTACGCTATCGAGAACGGTAAAAAACTCGCTTTTTTTTCCTACCTAAGCTGATGGTCTAGAGACATCATATCAGGACCTTAACTAGTAGGTGAGCTCACGAGGCTCAAACCTGACGATATTGCTAACACGAACCCTAGCAAGAGCAAGAAACTCAGTGGGCTGTCTGTGGGTTAAGAAAAAAAACTCGCACTAATCACACTAAACTTACTTCAAATTCAAATTCAAAATCATTTATTTCAACTTAGATGTCAGTATGACACACTTGTCGAATGTCAAAATCTATATATTAATACGTGAAGCAAAAACTTTGTATCCCTTTTTACGAAAATTGCGCGGACGGAGGAGTATGAAATTTTCCACTCTTATAGAGAATATAGAGAAGAAGTGCACAATGCTAATATTTTTTTTTAAATAATGCATAGAAGATACATTAAATCAATAAAGAAAACATTACACACACTACATGCATACTATTTATTTATTGTCAAACTTTTGTTCTTGGCGTCTGTGGTCAAATTGAGATTAAATATTGTTTGTCTTTGTTGATATTTTTTATAGTGTAGTCTTGGCGAAATTAGTGATTATAGAAGTATAAAATACAATCCTAATAGTGTACAAACTTACAATTCCAATTAATTATAGTCGAATTTCGACTACTGCGGGGCCTCTAGTATAAATAACAATGTTAACTCTACCACCGGTTCCAAAAAGAGCCACAGTCCTGAGGAGAACCGGCGAAACAAACTCAGCGGGCTTTTTTTTTTGTTTTTTTTCTCAAATATTTTAATTTTTTATTTTTTAAATAAGTATTCTGAACGTATTGTGTATTTCGGTTTTAGGTTGCAGATTTAAAAGTAAATCTATAGATCCCGGTAACTATCTACCCTAAAGCCTTGTTCGGACTAGGCGAGTATTTTCAGTCGAGTACCGAGTAATTTAGTAGCTAAATGTGTCTGAACACCAAAAATTTAGTCGAGTAGGTTAGTAAATAATTTAGTCAAGTCAATCCATTTTGTTCTATTTTTTCGGGCGGAGCAAGGACTTGCTCACTGGATCACTGACTAAACAATTCCGAACCTGTTGATTAGTCGAGTTCATTAGTGGCACTTCTCAAATGGGTATCTTTGCGCTGAATTTGAGAGTGTATTTTCGTTAACGGAAAATTCACACAAATTTCGGACATTCTCAAACTATCGAAGTATTCTTTGGGATCTCTTCCAATGCTAATTCCTTCAGAAGACATTCAGTAGCTCCTAGTTTATCTAAGTCGACTATTATCAAAGCCGGCAATGTGAGTTTTGGACAATTATTGGTAAATCAGAAAAACGAATTATTGACTTTGTATTCCATTGGCAGTCACAAAACTCTTCTGAACGACATCTTAGATAAATAACAGGTTAAGTATTAACCTTTATTTAGTGCAGGTTTTGAACCGTATTCTTTGAAGGAGACGATTATATTCAAATCAATCTGTATTGACATATCAATAACATTTTTTTGGTCCAAATGCACAGATTGCCACTTTTGATAATAGACGACTCAAATAAGCTAATTTAAAAATTTTGCAGTTTGATTTTTATTACACGTTGCTTCTTAATAAACATGTGTTAATAAGTATTTACCTACACCAGCATAGATTTGTGAAACTCATTCGTGAACATTTGTTAGGTATTTTGTTTGTGAAATTCGTACCTGCCGACGGATTCGAACACGTGCGGTCGCATCGCTCGATACGAGTGCACCGGTCGTCTTATCATTTAGGCTACGACGAATTCATTGTCATAAAGAGAATGACACCGACCTTGACATAAAGTGTCAAAGTATCTATTATCGTCGATGAGTCGTCTATTATCAAAGGTGGCAAACCTTTGATAATAGACGACTCATCTCTTCTATCGATCCATTTTCGTACCCATAACTTTCTTAATCGCAGAAATTTCCTCATCCACCTCTTCCAAAATAACCATTAAGATTAGCTTAATCAGTTTATTCACTCTATTGCGTTGCAGCCTGTTCATCTTGCAAAACACCACTCACTTGTGTACTGTACTGGACCGTAATGCGAACGATTTCTGTGCAGTAGCGAGTAGTTTAGTCACTAAATTACTCAGTACTCGACTAAAATACTCGCCTAGTCCGAAAAATTTTTAAAATTAAAAATTGAAAAGATTCAACGTCTATCCACAATCTGCCTACAAAGAATATTGCGGTATTTTGGTCATGTTGCACGCAGGGATACCTACCAGCAAGTTGGAACGCCTTGTGGTGACCGGTAAAATAGAGGGAAAAAGGCCTAGGGGTAGAGGTCCCAAACGATGGTCGGACCAAATAGCGGAGGAACTGGGGATGCCTATCAGCGACGCACTCCACCGGGCTGCAGGGCGGGATCGATGGAGACAGTTGGTTGACGAAATCGGACGGAGTCACGATCCTCAGCAGTGAGGAACCGATCGAAGAGAGAGAGAGTCCGAACAAAGTAATCAATTAAGGGCGGATCCAGCTTTGGCGCCAGGAGGGGGTCACATAATCAAATTTAGATGCGTTCGTTCCCAAACGTTTGCCATTATACAAAGTTATTATATTATATTAAATTAATTAAATATTGAAGGTATGTAGTTACATAAAATCTGTATGGTGACAAAATATATAAATAAAATCATTATATTCAATTAGTGGTCGACGTAAGTCCTGGAACCAGCTCAGGGGGTGGTCATGACCCCCATGACCCCCTAGTTGTACACACCTGTATCCACTTTTTCCTTTCACCCCTCTGGCCGCCCACGTCGAACATCCAGAAGTCTTGTACGCCGCCCTGCATCGACTTCGGTATCTACACAACCACGAACGAATTCTAGAATATTCTCGAATGTTCTAAAGAGCACCAACAAATTATAGAAAATAAATTTTAATAATGATTTTATTGTAAAAAAGGAGCGTGGGGTGCTTTTCAGGATATTATCAAAATAACCCTTCTACTCATATCTGTTCATAAAATATTTATAACTACTGTTAACATGCACCCCACGCTTTTTTTTGACAATAAAATCATTTTTTCTTTGACTATTTTTAATTCAAATTTATTTTCTATTTTTTAGTTGGATTTACTATAAAAACATATTTTGTTAGTTTTTTTAAACTAGTTTTAGTTGTATTCAATTTTTTCAATTTTTTTTATATATTGAATTATCATCGGTTCTTAATAAGTAAGTATACTAAATTTCGAGTTAATCCGACGTTTTGAAGGGGGTCAAAATCATGTTCAAAGATTCCCTTACATACATACTATGAATCTAATAAAAGTATATTAAAAATGCATCAATCAATCGAACCTTGACTTTGAACTCAATTTTTTGGATCCCCGTCGTTTTCTGACGACATCTAAGTATATCGCTGTCCGACGGAATGTAGTCTTCTTTCTCTATCAAGTCTATCCTGTCTAGGAAACTGAAAAAAAAAACGTTGCATTGAATTTTAAATTTTTTTAACAGCGCCATCTATTGAGTATAATTTAAACGTAACCATTTTGAAGCTGCGACAATTATAGACGGTGTGTTTAATATTTCAATGTCAACAGATGGCGCTGATTCGAATAATAACTCGACGCTGTCAATGAGCTGGTTTAACAGTTTCAAAGTTATAATAATAGATGGCGGTGCGTTTAATGATTTAATGTCAACAGATGGCGCTGATCCAAATAAAGTTTGAGTCTCAACAATTAATAGATAGCAGTGTGTTTGATGTCAATAGATGGCGCTGATTCAGATAAACTTTTGGCATTTCGAAAATAGATGGCGGTGTATTCAATGTTTGTTAAAGCAATATATAGTGATAATTCAAATAAATACTAACTATTCGGCGCTATCAATGAGCTGATATTCGTTCGATCGTCTAAAACATTCCCTGACCCCGCCGTCTCTCCACAGCGACCGGACGTGGTCAAAGTAGTCCTGAAAAATTGATAAATAGAGAATTAATACACCTAACGACTACATTATTTCGTTCTGTTTTGTTATTCCCTTCCCACAAAACCAATTTCTATTCTCACTCCTTTACTGTGCACGCGGTCAGACTGTGGAATTCGTTGCCGGCTGACATCCGAGTTTGCAAGTCTGTTTCTGTTTTTAAATACAAGGTCAAACAATTTTATCTCTCATCAACCGAATGATCATGGTTCTATACTCTTCGCATATACGAGTGTTACTGTGTTACTTATAATATTTGCTATGTGTATGTGCTATAATTCTCATGTTGTATTTGTTATTTTAGTTATGTGTTATTTGTTCTACACACACTTATCACTTTTTATTATTATTCTCATTATCCTCTCGCAGGTCTGCTGGAAGAGATTTCTCAAAGAAATAAGCAGTGCCTTTGTACATAATTTTCCTATTACTCTGTACTGTGTCTTATTTTCTGTGTGTACATAAATAAATAAATAAATAAATAAATAAATAAAAATTATTTCCTGGCTGAGGCTTTGCTCGCCCTACGGTCCTGGTGAAACTGGAAAGGCCTCCGGGCCACCAATAATCTCTAAATCATAAAAAAAGACTACATTATTATATTCTGTAAATTGTTTTCGTGCCATCTAGCGGGGTGTTTTGGCGTAACAGAAGAAATACAGCAAATCATTTTATATAGGTGAATGAAGTTAGCCCCTCAAAAAAATTTTTTTTTCCTATTTTATACTTATTTTCTATTAATTCGTTTGTTCATCATTTGTTCATGATTGTTAAGTTTTTTTTATTGCTTAGATGGGTGGACGATCTCACAGCCACCCTGGTGTTAAGTGGTTACTGGAGCCCACAAACATCTACAACGTAAATGCGCCACCCACCTTAAGATATAAGTTCTAAGGTCTCAAGTATAGTAACAAGTTAAAGTCCAATGGGTATGTCTTTGATGTTATTTTATGTGCTTAAAATCGATTGATTAATGATAATACTTAAAATGATTTATTTATATACTTAAAATGTTTACTTAATACGTAAAAGGTTTTGATGCTGGCAATATTTTTCCCGCAAAAATAAAAATCTTGTTTTTTTCAATAGAGTTACTTTTTTTAAACTACTTATTGTAAACTGTAGTGGCGCTTATTTGGAAGAAAGTAAATGCATATTTATTTATGACAAAATTAATGCACTAAGTATTTTTTCTCTAATCTATTGTCCGCTTTGGGCCTGAAATGGGCATTCCCCTTTTAGGTTCAGTTAAATTTGGTAACGCTCGGTACGGTAGTTTCAAAACTATTGTCCGCGAGGGCGTTGACCCCACGCGTTACCTGCTTTCGTTCGTAATACATTGCGTACAAAATTTCGTTTCTGCTATTTTCCTATATCATATTAGTGTGCTTAGTGCGAGTTTCTTAACGTTCTCGATAGCGTAAAAGTTAACCCAATTTCGTATGCAGTTGGAACAGCGCCCCTAACGGCAAACGTAGGCAAACGATCCTATTCCATACAAATATGAGCTAACTTTTACGCTATCGAGAACCTTAAAAAACTCGCACTGAGCACACCGGAGCCAGGCTGAGTTTTTTTTTTGTTGCTTAGATGGATGGACGAGCTCACCGCCAACCTGGTGTTAAGTGGTTACTGGAGCCCATGCGCCACCCACCTTGAGATATAAGTTCTAAGGTCTCAGTATAGTCACAACGGCTGCCCCACTCTTCAAACCGAAACGCATTACTGCTTCACGGCAGAAATAGGCAGGGCGGTGGTACCTACCCGCGCAGACTCACAAGAGGTCCTGCCACCAGTAATTACGCAATTTATAATTTTGCGGGTTTGATTTTTATTACACGATGTTATTCCTTCACCGTGGAAGTCAATCGTGAACATTTGTTGAGTACGTATTTTATTAGAAAAATTGGTACCCGCCTGCGGGATTCGAACACCGGTGCATCGCTACATACGAATGCACCGGACGTCTTATCCTTTAGGCCACGACGACTTCAGACGAACATGAAACATTTTTTTTCGCCATAGAAGGCGTAAATTTTGGGTTCAGTTAAATTTTGTAAAACTCGTACGGTAGTTTCAAAAATTATTGTCCGCGAGGGCGTTGACCCCACGCGTTCCCTGATTTCATTCGTAATACATTGCGTACAAAATTTCGTTTCTGCTATTTTCCTATATCATATCAGGAGTCACGCTCCGTGCGGTCAGTGAGTATCTACAGTCGGCATCGCTGCGCCACTTTGAGAAGGCGGCACGACATAAGAACCCTCTTGTTGTGACCGCTGGGAATTACATACCCGATCCTGTAGACCGAATGGTAAACCGTCGACGTTGCCCAAAGCACGTCATTACGGATCCTCCTGATCAATTAACGGTGCTTTTAGGTACCACAAGCACCGGTCATCGAATTAACCCACAGACACAGCCCACTGAGTTTCTCGCCGGATCTTCTCAGTGGGTCGAGTTTCCGAACCGGTGGTAGATTCTGCGAAGCACTGCTCTTGCTAGGGTTCGTGTTAGCAACGTCGTCAGGTTTGAGCCCCGTGACCTCACCTACTAGTTAAGGTTACGCTGAAATATCCTCTCAAGGCTATCAGCTTAGGTGGGGAAAAAATTAACGCTCCGTCCATCGTGTCCCTTGTACTTGCCTCGGTGTATTCCGCAGGACCCTCACTACCCATCTTCAGTATGTACTGTTGCGATTGCACATTCCTCGGATTCTGCAGAGCGATGCTCAGACGGGACATGCTGTGAACTATCTCGTATATCGATTCGTGGATGTTGAATTTTATATGTTTAATTTTCTCTTTCCTTTCGCTGAAATAAAAAAAAGTAGTTTAAAAAAACAAAAAAAAAAAAACAAAAAAAAATTTTATTGTAAAAAAGCGTGGGTTGCTTTTCAGGATATTATCAAAATAACCCTTCTACTCATATCTGTTCATAAAATATTTATAACTACTGATGATACCATGCACCCCACGCTTTTTTTTTACAATAAAATCATTATTTCTTACACTATTTTTAATTCAAATTTATTAAAAATTTATTTTCTATTTTTTAGTTGGATTTTCTATAAAAGCGTTTTTTTTTAGTTTAGTTTTTTTTTAAACTATTATTTATTTTTAATTTTTTAGTTGAATTTAAATTTTTCCATTTTTTTTTGTATAAATTGCCATCGGTCCTTAATAAGTATGCCAAATTTCGAGTTAATCCCACATTTTCAAAGGGTCAAAATCATGTTTTAAAGATTCTGTTATATACTAACATACATACTTCTGAACCTAATAAAAGCGTATTAAAAATATTGTTAGTTGCTCTCACATTCGTTGCTCCTTAGGTCTAGGGGTTAGTTAGCCTGACTATTGGACCATGGTGCGGGATCAATTTCTGCTTCAGACAGACTCTGGCGTATTAATCTATGATCAATTCTACACGTTCAAAAGAGCCGGTACATACCATTTTTTAAAGGATTTTATGACCTGGTAATTAAGACCTTTAAGTCATGTCTTATTTTAATTTATATTCTTATTTTTATGAAAAATTATAATATGGAGTGAAATGAAATGAAGATAATTAATTTGAGACATTAATCAATTGGGATGAAAATAAATGAGATGAGATGATATGGGATGAAATATAATCTCAGTAAAATGGTGGTCATTTACTAAAAAAAATTCAATGGACTTTTTGACGAACGGGCTATCATCATCATCATCATCATCATCAGCCTGCGGCAGTCCACTGCTGGACATAGCCTCCCCCAAAGCTCGCCATTGAACCTGAGAGAATTTGCTAACACTAGCAGCAGCTAACAAGAGCAGTGCTTCACAGAATCTACCACCGGATCGGAATCGCGACCCACTGAGAAGATCCAGCGAGAAATTTATTCGGCTGTGTCTATGGGTTAGTTCGCTCGTCGAACTCTTCGTCGAGTCAAGTTCGACGAGGACGGTGACCGGTGCTTGAGGGTCTTAAAAGCACCGAGAGTGAATCCGGGGAATCCCGGCATGTATACGGGCGATGGCGGCTTTTCGGCACCCTCGTTGGGGTCGAATAAACTTCTTGCTGTGATCCGTCTTACTACTGAACTCCTGTCTAAGGTCATGCAGGACTATGACAGCATCTTCAAATAACCAGACCTCACAAGATCGGAGTTTGGTCGAGCTTGGCTCTTCTGATATTTATTTATTTATTACACTTCATTTAAAATTTACATTGGCGGACTTAATGCCTAAGGCATTCTCTACCAGTCAACCAAAGGTAGTGCAGAGTGAATAGTGGTAGGTGCAATGAAATTTATATTAATTTACAAATACATACCCCAAAAAAAAAGTATATACATACATACATACACAAATACGTACATCTATATATTAATACGTGAAGCAAAAACTTTGTATACCTTTTTACGAAAATTGCGCGGACGGAGGAGTATGAAATTTTTCACACTTATAGAGAATATAGAGAAGAAGTGCACAATGCTAATATTTTTTAAAAATGATGCATATAAGATACATTAAATCAATAAAGAAAACATTACACACACTACAGACCATGTATTTGACGCACACACGCATGCATACTATTTATTGTCAAACTTTTGTTCTTGACGTCTGTTGTCAAATTGAGAATAGATTAAATATTGTTTGTCTTTATTAATATTTTTTTATTAAATAGTGTAGCCTTGGTGAAATTTGTGATTATAGAAGTATAAAATACAATCATAATAGTGTACAAACTTACAATTCCATTTAATTATTGTCGAATTTCGACTACTGCGGGACCTCTAGTTTATATTAATTTACAAATCCATACACAAAAAAAGTATATACATACATATTATACACAATCACATATACATACATACATACATTCATACATACATACACAAATACATACATATATACATATAATAGTTTATACAGTATTAAAAGGATATCACACAAGGACAGAGTTTAGACAGGAGGGTAGGTACCTCGCGGAGAATCCGTGCACATGTAATATCTTCATTTGTTTTATGATTGTTGTCTTCCCGCTCTCCCCCGTACCCAATAGCAGAAGTTTTATGGCCTGGAAATACATCGACTTTTTTATTTTGGATCGTCATTGGAAATGTCGTTTATGCGCCCGCGTGAGTATTCCTGAGGCTACTTCAAATACGTTTAAGTTTGGAAAAAAAGCTACAATGTGACAGCTTGAGGTAGAAGCTTCATGTATATGGTATTTTATTTATTTATTGCTTCGATGGGTGAACGAGCTCACGGCCCACCTGGTGTTAATTGGTTACCGAAGACCATAGACATGTCCAACGTAAATGCCGCCACCCACCTTGAGACATGAGTTCTAAAGTCTGTTTTAATAGTTACAACGGCTGCCTCAGCCTTAAAACCGAAACGCATTACTGCTTCACGACAGAAATAGGCAGGGTGGTGTTACCTACCCATGCGGACTCACAAGACACCCTGCCACCAGTTAATGTGTGCTTAGTGCGAGTTTTTTAACGTTCTCGATAGCGTAAAAGTTAACTCAAAGTTGTATGCAGTTTGGAACGGCGCTCTTAGCGGCAAACATTCCGTCTATACTTACAAATTTGAGTTAACTTTTACGCTATCGAGAGCGTTAAAAAAATTCGCACTGAACACACTGGTCCGTGAAGGGCACTAGGTAATCGTGTAGCTTAACGAGTAGCAAAAGAGTTTTTATTTTTTTATTTTTTCCTACCTGTGCTGATAGCCTTGAGAGGCTATTTCAGCTTCGCCCTAACGTGTGTAGGTGAGCTCACGGGGCTCGAACCGGAGTGATGCTAACACTGACTCTAGCAAGAGCAGTGCTTCGCAAAATCTACCAGCGGATCGGAAACGCGACCCCTGAGAAGATCCGGCGAGAAACTCAGTAGGCTCGACGGACCAAACAGTACTTACACCGTTATAATTTTTAATCCATTGCTTTATCTGTCGGTCTATCTCAATTGAGTGCTCCTGGTCTTCGTCGTAGCCTTTCATGCAGGGTAGCAAGCGCATTGTATATCGAAAACCTTAATATTAATTACCCACTATTCAGACTTGTCGATGGAACGCGATCTCGCTGAAATTACAAAAAGCATTTTTTTTAAGGGATTTTATGACCTGGTAACTGAGACCTTTAAGTCATGTCTTATTTTAATTTATATTCATATTTTTATGAAAAATGATAATATGGAGTGAAATGAAATGAAGACGATTAATTTGAGACATTAATCAACTGGGATGAAATGAAATGAGATGATATGGGATGAAATATAATCTCAGTAAAATGGTGGTCATTTACTGAGATTTTTTCAGTGGACTTTTTGGAGGATCCCGAGAAGTTACGTCCAGCGGCTTTGTTTGATTTTTCCACATTTGTGCACTTTCACAGATATTAAACAGTTAATATACCACCGTTATTACACATTTAAACCTGAAGAAACACTAAATAGACAAAATAAAACAAATCACAAACTTCACTCCTCGCGTTCCCGCCAAAAAGTCCAAAAAGCATTTGACCTTCTATTTTAGACTAGCCGACGCCGTCAATCATCTTGAGACATGAGTTCGACGTTCTGTTTTTTTATTTATTGCTTAGATGCACCTGGTGTTAGGTGGTCGCTGGAGCCCATCGACATCTACGACGTAAATGCGCCACCCACCTTGAGATATAAGTTCTAAGGTCTCAAGTATAGTTACATCGGCTGCTCCGCCCTTCAAACCGAAACGCATTACTGCTTCACGGCAGAAATAGGCAGGGCGGTGGTACCTACACGCGCGGACTCACAAGAGGTTCTACCACCGGTATATAACGATATGTTATAATGTTTGTCGCATTCTTCAAGCCGGAATTGCGGTACAAACAGCAAAGTCCGTGATATCCGAATACGGAACAGTATATCGCGCGTCCCACAATAGACAACAAAAAGTTTTTTTTTTTCTTTTTATATTGCCCTTGTAGGCAGACGAGCATACGGCCCACCTGATGGTGGGTGGTTACCGTCGCCCACGGACTTCAGCAATGCCAGGGGCAGAGCCAAGCCGCTGCCTGCCGCTTAATACTCTCCACAAGCCTCGTTTGAAGAAGGACATGTCATAGCGCTCGGGAAACACCGTGGAGGGGAGCTCATTCCATAGCCGGATGGTACGTGGGGTAAAAGTGGTGCGCTCGCAACTTGGTGCACGTGAAAGAAGTGAACCTTCTTTTGCGTTATGTAGTATTGTGATTTTTTTCATTTTTCATCCTTAAGTCAAATTTCTCTTGTTATAGGGTATGCTGTGTATAAGAGAAACGGCCTAGCTCGCTTTGTCCTTTCCCTCTCTCAACGGACGAATGGTTCGCGAGACGCTCTGTCTATATTCTTTTTTTTTCTGTTTTTTCTTTTTCTTACCTAAGCCGATAGCCTTGAGAGGTTATTTCAGCGTAACCTTAACTAGTAGGTGAGCTCACGGGGTTCAAGCCGGAGTGATGCTAACACTGATCCTAGCAAGAGCAGTGCTTCGCAAAATCTACCACCGGATCGGAAACGCGACCCACTGAGAAGATCCGGCGAGAAACTCAGTGGGCTGTGTCTGAGAGTTAATTTACTCATCGAGCCCTTCGCAAGCGACGGGTTCGACGAGGACGGTGACTGGAGTATTTTCTCACTTTCGCTCTTTCTAAATTGTATCTTTTCTCTCTATCCGTAACGAATCTATCGTGAGTTAAATTTTACTCATAAAGCGCCTAAAGAAGTTTCACTTCAAAAAATAAAAAACAGTAAATTTGGAACATACTTACCTTACCATCCAAAATATCTCAAACAATTACAATGTAATAACAATTATAGTCGAGAAACACCTTTAATTTTGTATTGAAACAAATACAATATTAATCACTTTGTCGTAGATTTTTTATAATGAAGGAAAAATTTAACGGTGACAAACAAAAGTTTAGATGAAATTCCCTTTGATATTCATAACAGAAAACCTAAAAAATAATACGATACGACTCACTGAAATCACGGCGAATGTAATGATTAAATGTCATGTAAAATTTAATCAATAAAATTATCATTATTTTATCAGATATCATTAGCGCTATCGTCGCATTCGTGTTTACGATTTTTCTTTAAAACTATACTTAGGAGATGTAAGTGAAAATTATTTTTACTTGAGACTTTTTTTTTGTATTTGGAGGTAGGTTTTTTTATTTACTTATTGCTTAGATGGATGGACGAGCTCACAGCCCACCTGGTGTTAAGTGGTTACTGGAGCCCATAGACATCTACAACGTAAATGCCGCCACCCACCTTGAGATATGAGTTCTAAGGTCTCAGTAAAGTTACACCAGCTGCCCCACCCTTCTAACCGAAACGCATTGCTGTTTCACGGCGGAAATAGGCGGGGTGGTGGTACCTACCCGTGCGGACTCCCAAGAGGTCCTACCACCAGTGATTACACAAATTATAATTTTGCGGGTTTGATTTTTATTACACGAGTACTGCAAGGGTGGGTGGATGAAGTCACGTGCTCAGGAAGTAACTGGCGAAGGCCTTCAAAGGAGGCCAGTTCATTCAGGGCGTAACCGCGAGGTAAATAAAACCCACCCTTGCCATAAGTACAACCCTATCGGATCCTCTCGATCCTCTCTGTGCCTTTGGGCATTCCAAGCACCCCGATCACCGCCTCTCGTCCGATTCTCGTCGAATGTAATGAAGAGTTAGACGTGAAACTTAGCCCACATACACAGCCCACTGAGTTTCTCGTTGGATCTTCTAAGTGGTTCGATAAGGCCAGTGTTAACATGTCCTCTCAGGTTGAGCTTTGTGAGCTAAGAACTTGCTAATATCTGCCCTAGAAAGATCGGCCTTCGCTGAACCTACCACTGGATCGGAATCGCGACCCACTGAGAAGATGCGGCGAGAAACTCAGCGGATGTCGTCGTGGCCTAAAGGATAAGACGTCCGGTGCATTCGTGTTGAGCGATGCATCGGTGTTCGAATCCCGCAGGCAGCTACTGATTTTTCTAATGACATACGTACTCAAGAAATGTTCACGATTGACAGGGTGGGGCAGTTGTTGTAACTATGTATACCTGAGACCTTGGAACTTTTATCTCAAGGTGGGTGGTGCATTTACGTTGTGGGTGTCTATGGGCTCCAGTAACCACTTAACACCAGGTGGGCTGTGAGCTCGTACACCCATCTAAGCAATAAAAAAAAAAAGCTTGAAACCTTGGAACTTATATCTCAAGGTGGGTGGCGCATTTACGTTGTAGATGTCTATGGGCTCCAGTAACCACTTAACAGGTCTAACTCTGCATCACATTTGATGCGCCGATAAACATATTTATTTGTGATTTTAGAGAGTAAACAATACGTAATAATTAATATAAATCATAACAATAAATACAAAACAAAATAATACGTTCCTCGCGTTTGGGAACTTAACCCACGGACGACAAATCAAATAATCTCTAAAACTAAAATAAAACAATTTTTGTCAAAACAATCACAACCTTTATTTCATTCGAACAATCAAAAGATTAATTGAAAACTTATAACAAACAAAAGTAAAATTCGGAATAGTACATACAAATTGAAATAAATTTATTTTTATTTCCCTTCATTGCTTGAGGTATGAGGTATTGCATATGGTTAGCTTGAGGGTCACTTTGTATTGAACAACGAATATTACTTAACCCTTTGCGGTCTAAGACTATGTCCATTGACCATTGATTGAGATTTTATACAATATTCATTGTTCTAGCTTAGCTTTTTTCGATTTGAAAAAATATTAACCTGAGAGCAAATTATAATAGTTTATTACAAGTGACTCTAAGCATTCGAAGCATTATCTTGTAGCTTATCGTCAATGATATCCGTTGTTCCCTGAAACAGAACATTTTGCTATGACAGACTTTGACATTGGGTGTCAATTGTATAGTTTAAATCAGGGATGAGCAACCTTTTTAATCAATGGGCCAATTTAAATTTTAGCGGGCCGTACATAGAGTAACTCTTATTAATAACCAGCGACCCGCTCTCGCTTCGGAAACATTAAATTTTATTATTGAAGACGAGTCCCGCGATGTAACGCGCGGTTATTGTCGTACCGTGGGTGACGCCGCGAGGCGAAGCTAGTCTATAAAAGGTAACCTAAATTACTCCTTATATCATCAGCTACCTATTAGTGAAAGTCTCATCAAAATCGGTCCAGCCGTTCCAGAGATTAGCCGGAACAAACAGACAGACAGACAAAAATTGTAAAAAATGTTATTTTGGTGTATGCACAGTATATATATTCATATTTTATGCATGTAGTAAAAAGCGGCTATTTCAATATTATTACAAATAGACACCTCAATTTATGATATATTTATATAATATGTATGTATAGATTTACGAAACTTTATTTATTTCCTTCTTTCTTAAGAACAGAACAGAAGAAGAGAAAAACGAATTGATGGGAGAAAGTCGATAAAGCAAAATTCTATTTTAGAAATGCTTGGCGGGCCGCGTGTTGCTCATCCTTGGTTAAATGATTTTTGGCGCTATGGACGAAACAAGGAGCGCCATCTTGTATAGAGGGGAAAACTTGAAAAATTATCCGCCTGTAAACGGCAATTTGTTCTTGGAAGACTCACCGAAATAGGGCTAGTGTAGGAAGTGGAAATGGTGTGAATATAACAGTTTTAAACAGAGTAAAGTGTGTTGGGTTACACTATTTAATGTTTTTTTTTAAATTTATATTATTAGTTACATGCTGATGGACCAGACGGAGTCTCGGGTATTTCTGGTGGATATCACCATCCCCTACGACGAGAACCTCGTGCGGGCCGAGGCAGATAAAAAGACCAAATATTTGGACCTGGCGCACGAGGTGACCGACATGTGGAGGGTGGTATCTACAGAAATAATCCCGGTAGTTGTGTCGGTGAATGGTTTGGTCCCTAAAAGCCTCTCAAAACATCTCGAGAGGCTTGGTCTCAACAAAAAGTCGGTGGTGGCCCAAATGCAAAAAGCAGTCTTGCTCGACAATGCCCGTATAGTTCGCCGGTTTCTCTCCCAATAGTCCCTAACGCTCCGGCCGATTGTTGCCCACCTCGCCGGAGTGTGTCCTGCCGTCTTCCCAGGCGTGGCAGTGTTTAATACATAATAATAATAATACGTTCCTCGCATTTAGAAACTTAATCCACGGATGACAAATCAAATAATCTCTAAAACAAAAATAAAACAATTTTTTTCAAAACAATCACAACCTTTATTTCATTCGAACAATCAAAAGATTAATTGAAAACTTATAACAAACAAAAGTAAAATTCGGAATAGTACATACAAATTGAAATAAATTTGTTTTTATTTCCCTCCATTGCTTGAGGTATGAGGTATTGCATATGTTTAACTTGAGGGTCACTTTGTATTGAACAACGAATATTATTAGACCCTTTGCGGTCTAAGACTAATATATGTCCATTGACCATTGATTGAGATTTTATACAATACTCATCATTCTAGCTTAGCTTTTTTCGCTTTGAAAAAATATTAACCTGAGAGCAAATTATAATAGTTTATTAAAAGTGAATTTAAGCATTCACATTCGAAGCATTATCTTGTAGCTTATCGTCAATGATATCCGTTGTTCCCTGAAATTATAAAAACATTTCGCTTTGACAGACTTTTGACATTGGGTGTCAATTGTATAGTTTAAATCAGGGATGAGCCACCTTTTTAATCAATGGGCCAATTTAAATTTTGGCGGGCCGCACATAGATTAACTCTTATTAATAACTAGCGACCCGCCCTCGCTTCGCATCGGAAACATTAAATATTATTATTGAAGTTGAGTCCCGCGATGTAACGCGCGGTTATTGTCGTACCGTAGGTGAAGCTGCGAGGCGAAGCTAGTCTAAAAAAAGTAGCCTAAGTTACTCCTTATATCGGTCCAGCCGTTCCAGAGATTATCCGGGACAAACAGACAGACAGACAAAAATTGTAAAAAATGTTATTTTGGTGTATATACCTAGTCAGGTCATAAATTCTGTCATATGTTTAATGTAAAATAATTGAAACAAGTTTATTCATTATGTAACCATTTATATACCAAAATGAACTTAACAAAACATAGATTCTTATGACACTAAAGTTTATTCAAAATGACCTCCGTGATTTTGAATACAGGCCTTCAATCTGCGCGGCCAGTCGTCTATCGCAGCACGAACGAGGTCCACGTCAATATCGGCGGCTGCCTTAATCAAGGATGTCTTGAGTGACTCCAAATTGGGATGAGGCTTTGAGCATGCCTTTTCCTCCAAGTGTTGCCATATCTTGTAATCTAACGGATTCAAATCTGGACTGGAGGAGGGCCAGTCTTCGTGCCGGATGAAGTCGATTTCACGCGCCGCCAGCCAGTCTTGTGTGCTCTTCGCTCTATGAGCTGGCGCCGAATCTTGTTGGAATACCCAGTGCCTGTTATTGAACATGGTATGAGAAACAGGTTCCACAAGGTTCGTCAGGACTGTATTTTGATACACAACTGCATTCGTTTTTACACCTTTCTCACAAAAATGTACCTCTGTTAAGCCCCAATAAGAAACTCCCAACCATACCATGAGCGAGGATTGAAAATGACCTCGTTGGACACGCGGAATATGGTTGCTCGCTTCTTCACTACTGTGTGCGTACACCTTGTCATTTTGTTTGTTGTAGCTCGCTTCTACGGTAAAAATTTTTTCATCCGAAAAAAGAATTTCCCGATATTTCTTTCCCACGTACCGCTTCAACAAAGCGCGGCATCTCTTCAGTCTCAGGTCCATTAGACGAGCATTCAAACGATGTCCTGTTTTTCTTAGATATGCCCGAAGCCCTAAGTCTTCATTTAACACCCTTTTCACCGTGGTTCTGCTTAACCCCATCTGAAGGGCCAACATTTTCTGCTTACGTTTGGGATTTCTTTGAATTCGCGCCTTCACAGCTTTTATCACTGCTGGAGTCCTAACAGACCGAGGGCGACCACTTCTTGACCTGTCATCTACACTCGAGTCTTCATTGTATCGTTTAATGGTACGATAAACGAATCTTTTGGTTATATTCAAATTTTTCAGTATGTTAAAAATTTGAATTGACGCGTAACCGCAACGATGCAACGCAATAACTGCAACACGGTCTTCTTTAAGCGTCCACTCCATATTTAAAAATGAGTAAAATTCTAAAAGTATACATTTTTATTTTCATGAACAATTCGAAATTCGAATTCAATAAACTTTTTTGTGGCCAGCATTCTAAAAGAAAAGTTTTTAGTTTAGAAAAGTGTGTTGGGTTACACTATTTTATGTTTTTTTTTTTTTTATTATTAGTTACGTACAACTAAACTACTACTCGAAGTCGTCGTGGCCTAACGTATAAGACGTTCAGTGCATTCGTGTTGAGCGATGCACCTGTGTTCGAATCTCAGGCGGGTACCAATTTTTCTAATGAAATATGTACTCAACAAATGTTCACGATTGACTTCCACGGTGAAGGAATAACATCGTGTAATAAAAATGAAACCCGAAAAATTATAATTTGCGTAATTACTGGTGGTAGGACCTCTTGTGAGTCCGCGCGGGTAGGTACCACCGGCCTGCCTATTTCTGCCGTGAAGCAGTAATGTGTTTCGGTTTGAAGGGTGGGGCAGCCGTCGTAACTGTACTTGAGACCTTAGAACTTATATCTCAAGGTGGGTGGCGCATCTACGTTGTGGATGTCTTTGGGCTCCAGAAACCACTTAACAACAGCTGGGCTGTGAGTCCACTCATCTAAGCAATAAAATAAAATACAACAACTTAGCGTCGCTCGGTGGAGCAGGAGCTAGGCGTCTTGGGCATGACGTGGAAGGAGCTAGAACAAACTGCCCAATACTGATGTAAATGGAAGGATTTTATTCGTGCCCTACACCGCAGCAGAGGGTAATAGGAAAGAAAGAAGAAGATTATTTACGTAAGAAGTGTTTTTTTCTTCTTAATTTAGTATTCTACTCTAAGTGTTTGTGGCGTTGTTATTAAAATCTTTCCACTTGCGACTGTGGCGCCACCTTAATCGGCTCCCTTACAGCGGACGTTTTTAATACACTGAGGTGTACCTTACTTCTACCCACCATAGTTGTCGTTGTGGCCTAAAGGATAAAACGGTGTACTTGTATCGAGCGATGCTGGGACGGCGTTCGAATCCCGCAGACGGGTAAAAATATATTTTAAGACATTAGTACGATTTTATTTTCGAACGAATCTAATGTTGTAGTAAATAGGTGCATCTATATTAATATATAAATCTACAGTGGTTTTTACGGATGTTCCGTTATAACTACTGAACCGTGCATCCGATTGACTTGAAACTTGGTGTCCATGTAGGAAATACATGTACTTAATGGATAGGCTAATATTTATATGAGTGTTGGGACTCCCTACACCAGTTGCGGGGGCGTTAATGATGAGAATCTTTGTGGGGGTGAGAAATAATAATGTTAATTTTAAATGCCCAGCGAAGCGGACGAATACAGCTAGTCGCATTATAAAAATAAACTTCCGAAACTATTCTCAGCTCCGAGGATGTGGATTCGGACCTCATGTCTCAATGTGGCTAGCGGCAATCAAGCAGGTGAACGCTAAGAGGTCCAGTAACCATTCAACGACAAACACCCGTCCGGTGCAATACCAGTGTGACCAGAAAATAATGCGTCTATAAATTCTTTCCAACCTCATTATTTAAGTTCGTATATTCTTGCGAGTTGCACAATATTTCAGTGCGCTGTAAGATCGTCGGTCTGCGTACGTTCCTCAAAATAGACGGAGCTTTGTTATTGATAAATATATTTTTTAATTCTTCATCTGAAAAATCAAACACAAAAAAATTGCCTTTCCTCTTTTATTAAACAAGCTAAAACGTCCTAATTTCATATTAAATAAGGTAAACCTTTGGCAGCACCCGTGGTTGTTTGTAAAACTTGTTGATTAGTGGAACTTCGTATTTTAAAAGTTGCAAATGGAAACAAACGTAAACGTCCTCAAAGTGCTGTAAGAAACTCGACCGAGTGATGCAAACTTTTAATATCTCCCCATTTTTGGGGAAATTTCACAAAACTCAATTATTATTCGTCATCTCAAGAAACTTCTTAGCATCTTCTTTTTTACAGGTATGCCACGTTGCTTATTTTTTATTTTCCGTCCTATGCTGATAGCCTTGAGAGGCTGTCAGCTTCGCCCTAACATGTAGGTGATCTCACGGGGCTCAAACCGGAGTGTTGCTAGCACTGGCCCTAGCAAGAGCAGTGCTTCGCAGAATCTACCACCAGTGCTTCGCAGAATCTACCACCGGATCGGAAACGCGACCCGCTGAGAAGATCCGGCGAGAAACTCAGTGGGCTGTGTCTGTGGGTTAATTCGCTCGTCGAGCCCTTCGTCGCAAGCGACGGGTTCGACGAGAACGGTGACCGGTGCTTGTGGTACCTAAAAGCACCGTTACTGGATCGGGAGGATCCGTAATGACGTGTTTTGGGCGACTTCGACTATTTACCATTCGGTCTACAGGATCGGGTATGTAGTTTCCAGCGGCCACGACAAAAGGGTTCTCATGTCGTGCTGCCTTTTCAAAGTGGTGCAATGATGCCGACTGTAGATACTTACCACGTTGCGTTTGTAAAACTATAACCCAAATTTCAGGCCTGGACCGTTAGTATTAATAACTTTTAATTATGATCACTTAGCTTAGGCTGTCGATAGAAAAACGACTGACTTTACAAACTACGCTTACCGTTATTGCTATCCGACGGTGAAATGGTGACCGTTTCCTTAGGTACACTGTTCAATAAGGCCAAAGACCGTAACGTATTGGGTACTATAGTAGTCACGCCCTGAAATTGCCCAAACTAAACTATTAGTTTGATGTGATCGAACCAACGACCTAACACCTTCCACCACTTTATCTTAAAATTATCAGATGAAGATTACTAGTGTGCTTAGTGCGATTTCGTTAACTTCTCGATCGCTTTGTATTTATTTATTGCCGTATAGGCAGACGAGCATACGGACCATCTGATGATGAGTGGTTACCGTTACTCATGGACGCTAACAATGCCCGGGGCAGAGCCAAGCCGTTGCCTACAGCTGGGTATACTCTGCAAGTCTAGCTTGAAGAAGGACATGTCATAGCGCTCGGGAAACACCGTGGAGGGGAGCTGATTCCAAAGCCGGATGGTACGTGGCAAAAAAGATCTCTGGAAACGCACTGGAGTTGGAACAACTTCCATTCGTTTGCCGCTAGGCTAGCAATCGAGACCACAGCGGTTACCATACCATTCAGTCTAAACAATAAACCAGTCCCAAAATTACGTCATAAGTAGGTAGGATAGTGTTAGCTACCCGCGCGGATCACAGTATTACGCCCGAAGATCGGAAATTGGGATTTGTAGTGTTTGAGCCTTTGAAAGATTATTGCCAGGATTAAGTCTAGTATTTCATCTTCTAGGCTGGCAATGCAAAATGCTTCTTGTGATCTTTGTTATAAGCGCCCCTCCCACTGGCTATTTCAGCAGCAAAACTGACACTTCATCAATCACTTGTCTCATTTGAGTGTGTGTGTTATTATCTTCACCCCCATGTTCATAATTGAATCTTTTAACTTAGTTTCCACCAGAGATCCGATTGACTTAGAGATCAAAGATTAGTACAATACAAGGACAAAAAAAAATTGTTTCTCAAACCCGATGGAATTTTTTAAACGTTACAGTGTAAAAGCGAAAATATTTACGCTAATAGTGGGTACTTTTTTAAAGTTTTTGTTGATTACCCTTGTAGGCATACAACATGGCCCACCTTATGGTGAGTAGTTACCGTCACCCATGGACTTCAGCAATGCCAGGTGTAAGGCCAAAGGCCAAGCTGCTGCCTTAAAACTACCTACTATCTACCCACTACATGCATATTTACAATTGTATTTTTGAGATAAAACATCTCGTCGTGATTTTTACGTCGGACACGTTATCACAACACGCTACCTTCGGAAACGATAGCTTAGTAATCTCAACTATCCTGTTAGTTGGTATTTCGTTTGATGCGACGAGCTTCAACACCTCCTCTGGACTGTGTTGCAGACCGGCCACCTGTCGTCGGAATCATACTAAGCCGTTTATCTTGGAAAATATTTAGCCTAGCAATGTCACGCGTACAGTACCCGGCAATAAATGTCACACATCGGACTTTGGAAAAAGACAATCGGCTAATTTCGGATTCGTAGAGCGTTATCTCTGTCGCAAAGTATAACTAGTCAGGTCATAAGTATTGTCACACAGTAAAAACTTTTCTTTTAGAATGCTGGCCACAAAAAAGTTTATTGAATTCGAATTTCGGATTGTTCATGAAAATAAAAATGTATACTTTTAGAATTTTACTCATTTATAAATATGGAGTGGACGCTTAAAGAAGACCGTGTTGCAGTTATTGCGTTGCATCGTTGTGGCTACGCGCCAATTCAAATTTTTAACATACTGAAAAATTTGAATATAACCAAAAGATTCGTTTATCGTACCATCAAACGATACAATGAAGACTCTAGTGTAGATGACAGGTCAAGAAGTGGTCGCCCTCGATCTGTTAGGACTCCAGCAGTGATAAAAGCTGTGAAGGCGCGAATTCAAAAAAATCCCAAACGTAAGCACAAACTGTTGGCTCTTCAGATGGGGTTAAGCAGAACCACGGTGAAAAGGGTGTTAAATGAAGACTTAGGGCTTCGGGCATATCGAAGAAAAACAGGAAATCGTTTGAATGCTCGTCTAATGGACCTGAGTCTGAAGAGATGCCGCGCTTTGTTGAAGCGGTACGCGGGAAAAAAATATCGGGAAATTCTTTTTTCGGATGAAAAAAATTTTACCGTAGAAGAGAGCTACAACAAACAAAATGATAAGGTGTACGCACACAGTAGTGAAGAAGCGAGCAACCGTATTCCGCGTGTCCAACGAGGTCATTTTCCATCCTCGCTCATGGTATGGTTGGGAGTTTCTTATTGGGGCTTAACAGAGGTACATTTTTGTGAGAAACGTGTAAAAACGAATACAGTTGTGTATCAAAATACAGTCCTGACGAACCTTGTGGAACCTGTTTCTCATACCATGTTCAATAACAGGCACTGGGTATTCCAACAAGATTCGGCGCCAGCTCATAGAGCGAAGAGCACACAAGACTGGCTGGCGGCGCGTGAAATCGACTTCATCCGGCACGAAGACTGGCCCTCCTCCAGTCCAGATTTGAATCCGTTAGATTACAAGATATGGCAACACTTGGAGGAAAAGGCGTGCTCAAAGCCTCATCCCAATTTGGAGTCACTCAAGACATCCTTGATTAAGGCAGCCGCCGATATTGACATGGACCTCGTTCGTGCTGCGATAGACGACTGGCCGCGTAGATTGAAGGCCTGTATTCAAAATCACGGAGGTCATTTTGAATAAACTTTAGTGTCATAAGAATCTATGCTTTGTTAAGTTCATTTTGGTATATGAATGGTTACATAATGAATAAACTTGTTTCAATTATTTTACATTAAACATGTGACAGAATTTATGACCTGACTAGGTATATGTGGCGTTTGCCAAATTCGGAAGTGTTCGGTTCTAATAGATGCCGGACTATTAGTTTTAGATTTTTGGTGTTGTTTTTCTACCTAACCTGGTAGCGTTAGAGGGCTGCGTCACCGTAACCGAATGACGACATTGCTAACACTAGTCCTAGCAAGAGCAGTGCTTCACAAAATCTACCACCGGATCGGAATCGCGACCCACTGAGAAAATCCGGCGAGAAACTTAGTTGTCTTTTTTGGTGCGTCAGAGCTAAGGCTTTACGAAGCTCTTTATAAATGTCGATGTGCTAGATTTATTGCTTGGTACTGTAGATATAATTTGTTAATCTTAATAATAATAGAAGCGGGGCTGCCAACTAAAACTCTATTAAGTCTTTTTTTACTGCATTCATGTGACATACTATCTAATTATTATTTTTATTGCTTAGATGGGTGGACGAGCTCACAGCCCACCTGGTGTTAAGTGGTTACTGGAGCCCATAGATATGTACAACGTAAATGCGCAACCCACCTTGAGATACGTTTTAAGGTCTCAGTATAATTACAACGGCTGCCCCACCCTTCAAACCGAAACGCATTATTGCTTCACGGCAGAAATAGGCAGGACGGTTGTATTTAATCCTGCAGGCTCACAGTAGGCTTTCAGTAATCCGATAACTTATACATGAGAACACAAAATATTTGACACATGCCTGAATCTCGCTTACGACATTTTCAACATAAGCTTGTATATATACAAGTTACTAATAACAACATTCGGACCGTCGGTCTACCGAGCAATATCACCCGCTCGGTTGAAGATCTTCCCTCTATCCTTAAGCCTATACATGAAATACGTTTCCCGTCTGCTCTTATATTTTTAAGTACAGGAATTTTTCGAAGCGTTTTCCGGGAAAAACCTACGTAACGCTGACAACCCTACAGTACGGGGATTACCTTTTTTATAGCAGTATAGGGCTTTACCTCGATAACGGCTATGTAGGACGGATGTTTCGTCCTCAAATGAGCTTTCAGTTCAGATTTAACTTTATAACGCTTGGGGCACGCGGTGCACGACCAAACCCTTAAATCTTGCTGCGACTGGACCCTGTTCAAATTGATATTATAAGTGATGGATATGATAAAACAAAATATCCGTTTTGATATTACAAATCAACAGAGTTGTGGTTTGTTCAAATGGCAGAAAAAATTATGGCGTCGCAAGGACGCAATTGCTATACTTGAAAAAAAAATACGTACAGCATGCTTTTTTTGCTATAAATATGCTTAATTTTACTCCAACAATAAAAGCTTACCTGTTGACAGTGTGTTCAAGCTGCCTAGTGAGGTCATCTGAAAAATAAAACCTTTTTTGTAAGTAATACCAACTACCCTAGCCTACCCTACTCAACTACTATCGTTGTCGATAGGAGTTGCTTTTTTTAATGACAACATTAAAACAACAATATAACGATATTGTTCATGAAAATAATTGTTACCAAGAAAAATTATTAAAATATAAATGCTATATAAAAAGAGCAATTGCTTTTTTTATATAGCATTTAAGCTGCTATCCTTAGGTTACAATAACAATTGATAAAAAATGTCATTAGGCCGCAATGGAAAGTAAAGTCAACTGGCTAACGAAACGTGCCCACCTTGTCTAAAGCGAATTGATAGCAGAGTCCATAGACATCAACATGCAGAATTGCCGCCATACACCTTGAGATACGAGGACCAAATCTCAGTTTTATAGTACAACGGTGGCTTGACTGTTTGACGGAAGCTAACGGCAAGCTTGTGGTACCAATCCGTGCGGGCATACACGACTTCATACAGCCAGAAATTACGTATAATTTTTGTGGGTTTCATTTTTAATACACAGTGTCATTCTTTCGCCATGGAAGTAATTCGTTAGGACGCGTTGAGTACACACAGTTTGTTTACAACAATATGTGCCTTGCGAACATAGACATAGTCGCATTGCTTGACACGTGTACCCTGGACTGTTACCCAATAGGCCACGACTTTAAGACTTCGACCAGAAAAGATTTTTTACTGATGGACGTCCAGTGAGTTCGCACGGGTAGGTACCACCGTCATACCTATTTCTGCCGTGAAGCAGTAATGCGTTTCGGTTTGAAGAGTGGGGCAGCCATTGTACTGTAAAAACGGAGACTTAAAACTGTCTCAGGGTAGGTTTTTTTTTTTTTATTGCTTAGATGGATGGACGAGCTCACAGCCCACCTGGTGTTAAGTGGTTACTGGAGCCCATAGACATCTACAACGTAAATGCGCCACCCACCTCGAGATATAAGTTCTAAGGTCTCAGTATAGTTACAACGGCTACCCCACCCTTCGAACCGAAACGCATTACTGCTTCACGGCGGAAATAGGCGGGGTGGTGGTACCTACCCGTGCGGACTCACAAGAGGTCCTACCACCAGTGATTACGCAAATTATAATTTTGCGGGTTTGGTTTTTATTACACGATGTTATTCCTTCACCGTGGAAGTCAATCGTGAACATTTGTTGAGTACGTATTTCATTAGAAAAATTGGTACCCGCCTGCGGGATTCGAACACCGGTGCATCGCTTCAACACGAATGCACCGGACGTCTTATCCTTTAGGCCACGACGTCTTTTTTAAGGTGGCGGCATTTACGTTGTAGATGTTTATGGATTCCGGTAACCACTTAACACCAGGTGGGCCGTGAGCTCTTTCACCTATCAAAGCAATAAAAAAAAGAAGAAAATAAGGCTACCAGCAAATATCAAATCCGTGGCAAGAATCCATTAAACAATAGTCTGTGACCCAGAAAGAACAGTTTCCTACCTTCGCCGTCTCCATCGTCACTTAAAGAACAATGTTCTTTCTTCCTATGTTTATAAAGTGCGGTTTTGTTTGACAATATCACGTCGCAGTCCCGACATTGAATCCTGGTGAGGAAGCAATCTTAATATCGAATCTACTTCGGCTGGTTACTATTTCGTTATGGTCCAAGAGTGCATGTTGTGGTCCGATTTTAATTTTGGTTTTTCTTGGAATTTTTGAAGATCTTGTATTAATCATTGTCCAAAACACTTAGTGTATGGCATCACCCACGTTCGGTTATGAGGTTGGAGTCTCCATTGTCCCACCCCCAGCCGGAACGCGCGACTGCTTCGTGGTAGTAACGCAACCCAAAATCACCAGCCACCAGTCGACCATACGATCACAATTTGGTGCTAAAATGCTAAGAGCACATTGCTATCCATTGTCTGATGATTCTTTATATACCCCCTCGTTAGATGCCCATGAGAACAGATAGGATGCTGTTCTACTACCCACAGAGCCATGATCAAAGTACGCACCGATAAATCTGCTTGTGTCCCTGTTTTTCTATTACAGTTTCAATCTTGTCGTGAACCTTCTTCCGATGGTATATGACGCTCCAGCTGAAGACGAGTCTGATTTTACTATATTGCTATTGATTGGAGCAACTGTTTGTAATTTGGCTTTGGTACTGAGAAATGGGAAGGTGAATTCTATGGCCGGTTCAAGACAAGAATGGGGTTTTGAATTGGTAAAGAACAATGAATCTACCTTAAATCTGGAATCTATGATAGCTTGGGGGCAGAATTGACAGGCCGGCTAAAGCTAAGCATTGATAGTAGAAACAAAAACTAAATGCGTTCCTCTAAAAGAGTGGGAAAAGTCAAACGTCGACGTTGTAACGTCTATGGGCCCCAGTAATCACTTAACACCAGGTGGGCCATCGGCGTTTTCAAGAATCTAGGGCAATAAAATCTTAGGGAAACGACGGTAGACCAAAGTTGAGACCAAGCGAGTCCAATGATGCCATGAAGAACGGGATGTGATCTTTAGGTCGAGAGGTCAGTCTTATACGATATAATTACGTCTAAAAGTCTTTAACGACTACATCGTGCCTTCTATGATTAATTACTTGCAAACCTGTTAGGAAAGGTCAGACCGCACTGGTTGCAAGTGTGGGAGCCATCGTTGACGTGCTTCATGCGTCTGTGGACTTGTAAGTAAGTCCAATGTAGGTAGGACCGACCGCAATCCTTGAAAAGACAGTATGGAGAATAGGGTACCGCGATCGGTGCTCGCGGTTGGTTTTATTATTTTTTTATTACCCTTGTAGGCAGACGAGCATACGGCCCACCTGATGGTGAGTGGTTCCCGTCGCCCATGGACTTCAGCAATGCCAGGGGCAGAGCCAAGCCGCTGCCTACCACTTAATACTCTCCACAAGCCTCGTTAGAAGAAGGACATGTCATAGCAATCAGGAAACACCGTGGAGGGGAGCTCATTCCATAGCCGGATGGTAAGTGGCAAAAGCCGTATGTATGTAAATGGTACGTGGCAAAATTTGATTAAATTGGAATTTGAAATTGGAAATTTTGATTAAAGATGAATTCGTTTCAATGTATTGGTATAATTTCTTTTAAGGATTTACATTAAAGTATAATTAGTGGCGCGGACATCGGACGACATCTTGTTTCATTTTTTTTTTTTTTTTTTTCGGGTAGAGGGCCGAACCTCCTACGAGGTCCCCGCGCAAAAGGGGCGCGCGGGGTATGTGAGACTCAACGATCTGCATGGTGTTGTGAGCAGACCGCGGGCCCAAGGATTTTAGAGCCCACCCACTAAACGACTCGTCTGCACTCTTACACCCGACGTCCGATCCCCTCCGAGGTCAGAACCCGGATCAGGTAGGGGGGCTACCGCGGTCAACACTACAACCAGACGGCGCGGCTCACCCCAAGGACGCCCAGCCGACGGAGCCTTCGAGGCGAATCGAAGGCTCTAAAACGTCAGCCGTCTCGGTACGGCAGCCCGTCGGGCCGCCCAGACGGTGCCGCTGGTGTCCCGGAATACCCCGCTGGACCAGAACCAGCCTGCCGGGTCGGGACGCGATACACCGTCGACCGGTCGCTCTATTCACTCCACGGCAGCGCGCTAGAGTGCTGGTAGCGCGCCGCGCGGCCTCACCCCCTCAGGTCGCCCCTTGACCTTCACCGGGGGGGACATCTTGTTTCATAGAGTAACACTTTTTTTACATAGATAAAAATAAAACATAGAGTAATTTAATCTTTGACGTACAGCTCAAATGTTCTATGCTAGGCGTTAAGACAGTGCTTCCTTTACTGATGGAACCTATCGTTCAGACGAACAAATTCCCCGGTTATTATTATCCGGGACCACACCGCCGCCATTTATGCATGGCGATCCTGTCTGATCCGACTTAATCCTGTTACTAACTTCTACATGATTTGCGAATCTAAAGCTTCCAACTCTAAATTCTCAGAAGGAATAAACGAGTTGATCACGTCATTTCATCACATCATGTCCACAGAACCGAACTCATCACTACTACGCTTCCAGAAATAGGCTTGGAATGAATTCTCCTCCACGATCTTTCTTAAGATCTATCTATCACCTGTCATTCTTCTTTAGACTAGACTCTAATGTCCATGAGCAATGATGACTACTTACCTAGGAAGCCGATAAAAGTTTAAGGGGTCATGCAAGAGTTAATGTCACCAATGCCCTTATTAAAGCAAAGATTCGATGATAAATATATCCGTATGTGGTTAATACAAAAAAAATGTTATGAAACACCCCACATTATCAATTAATTACGACTAAAATGTAGCCGTAAAATGCATCATACGATCATTAGTTGGGCAAGAGAGTTTCGGAGCAATTAGGCCATACAAATACAAATGTCGAGACAAAGTTAGGAGCGAAATTCAATGGGAAAACCGGGCGCTGCGATTATCATCAAAAAGTGACTTAGCATTTGCTATAGCGTATATCGTTTTGGCTTGGGCTTGAATTAATTAATGCACTAACTTCGCAAAGGAAATGCTTCACAACCGGAAAGTCTCCGTAGCCTAAGACTCCGTTGGCTGTCGCCTCAACCCCCGCACCCTGCTTCTTCGCTTCAGTCAAAGAGCGCTTGTAGAAACCGTGCGTTGTTTTGTGGGTGGTGCATCTAATAAATTATTTTTATTGCTTAGATGGATAGATGAAGTCGTCGTGGCCTAAAGGATAAGACATCCGGTGCATTCGTATGAAGCGATGCACCGGTGTTCGAATCCCGCAGGCGGGTACCAATTTTTCTACTGAAATACGTACTCAACAAATGTTCACGATTGACTTTCACGGTGAAGGAATAACATCGTGTAATAAAAATCAAACCCGCAAAATTATAATTTGCGTAATCACTGGTGGTAGGACCTCTTGGGAGTCCGCACGGGTAGGTACCACCACCCCGCTTATTTCCGCCGTGAAGCAGTAATGCGTTTCGGTTCGAAGGGTGGGGTAGCCGTTGTAACTATACTGAGACCTTAGAACTTATATCTCGAGGTGGGTGGCGCATTTACGTTGTAGATGTCTATGGGCTCCAGTAACCACTTAACATCAGGTGGGCTGTGAGCTCGTCCATCCATCTAAGCAACAAAAAAAAAAAGACGAGCTCACACCTGCCACCTGGTTTTAAGGGGTTACTGGAGCCCATAGACATCTACAACGTAAATTCCGCTACCCACCTTGAGATGTGAGTTCTAAGATCTCAGTATAGTTACAACGGCTGCCCCATCAAACCGAAAATCATTACTGCTTCCCGACAGAAATAGGCAGGGCGGTGGCACCTACCTCCTACTACCTAGCTACTCACAAGACGTCCTACCACCGTAAGTCTCGTCAATCATCTATACATAAAATACCAAATGACAAATACCAAACCGGTTTAGTATCGTTTCCTTGCAATTCTGTTTTTAATAAAAACAAATCTAAATTATGCAGGTGATTTCGATCAAATTTCAATCATCAGGCCACAATTAGTATTTTTAAAAACGATTACATTATTACATTGAAACAGCGGTCCCGGTTTAATCTAAATATAATTCGTCATTAACACTACTAGAAGGCTTTTGAGGATTTAGCCTAGTATCTCAAAGTTCTCAAAGTAATTAACCTCACACAAGCTATCGTGTGAAGTCAATAAGGATTGCTCTAACAAACAAACAAAGCAGCGTCCATTACCAAATGTTTATCAATGCTAAAAAGCCAGATATCTATTTAAATCAACTCACCTTGAATACGTCGCGAAACTCACTTTGCAAATGTGACACACGAATGGATTTTTAACACCCTTGTGGATAGCTCTGTGTGTGTTCAAGCCCTCTTCCAGATAAAATACACTGGAAAACGGTGAAAGATCAATTGCAAAAGTCCTCTTTATCTCTTTCCTAGAGTGTGGTACAAGGCTACTAAGCCATTTATCACCGGATATTGGGACAAAATCCTGTTCTCTGAGGATTATCCTATCGGAAACCGGCATTTACTGCTGGGAAGGATCGTTATGAGCACACAGGAACAGCTTCTATATTGTACCTTATGTGCTCCTGTTTGAAGATTTGGTATTTTTGTTTTATAAAATTTAAAGATTCCACATGAAAGGTCCTACGAAATTCACATTACGATGTTTCCTTCCTTTTGTATATCTCACAAAAGCCGCAACCAACTAATCTGATTGATTACCACCAATCAGCCAGTAGTGTACGACTAAAAAAAGCGCGCTTCGAACACCACCCAACACCAGGCCAGTGGATACTTTTATCTGGACATCAATTAAACTTCCCAATTTCTCGACCAGTTAAGCTGTACAGATTGGTACCGGTCTTTCCCGTTGCATTCCAGTTTGGCGAATATCATAAAGATCGCCATCAGCCCGTCCATCAATAAAGACCATCATCTACCATTTTTTTTATTGCTTGGATGGGTGGACGAGCTCACAGCCCACCTGGTGTGAAGTGGTTACTGAAGCCCGTAGACATCTACAACGTAAATGCGCCACCCACCTTGAGATATAAGTTCTAAGGTCTCGAAGTATAGTTACAACAGCTGCCCCACCCTTCAAACCGAAACACATTACTGCTTCACGGCAGAAATAGGCAGGGTGATGGTACCCACCCGCGCGGACTCACAAGAGGTCCTACCACCAGTAATTACGCAAATAAAAATTTACGTACAAACGTACAAAATGAAAACAAAACTAACTTTTTTTTTGTGTATCTCAGGAATGTGGACAAGATAGGACTATCATAACAAATTACATTATTATTTTAGCAACGTTTCGGTCTTTTATTAGACCATCATCAGGGATCTGCAAATTACACACAATTGATAACCAACAATACAAAAAACAACAATTGTCGACACTACCATATTCACCATAATATGAATTTAAATAATCACTATCCTACAGGCAATTGTGCAGTGTCGTAGTGAATTTGTTATGATAGTCCTATCTTGTCCACATTCCTGAGATACACAAAAAAATATTTTATAATAATTATGGACGACAATATTGATAATAACAAAACTAACTCCTCGCAAAATTCACATTTGAATGCCTTCTCAACTTCGACGACGCGGATCACGCATCGCGACTTTTCCGTCAAACCAGACAGTAACGGCTCCGATACGTCATCGTCGACTTGTCTAGGTATCGGACGGGAGAACGCGGATTGGCCTAAACGTAACGGATAATAGTGTTATAGAAATCGTTACGTGTGTTCATTAAACTAAATATATTTTGACCATGGAGACAAATATCCAATGTTTCAAATCAAATCAAATCAAATCAAAAAAATTTTATTCAACATAAATGAAAGTACATACTTGTTGAACGTCAAAAGAACTACCGCCAATTCACAAGAACTAGCCTCCGTCCTGAGAAGAATTGGCAAGAAACTCAGCGGGCATGTTTTTTTTTTTTTTTAATAAAAGCTTGGTTAATTAAAAAAAAACAGGCCGTAATAACAATGTAACTACAACAAGTCTGGACACATTTATTGATACGGATATTGGTGGATTGGTTGCCGACGCTCATGGATGTCAGCAATGCCAGGGGTAGAGCCAAGCCGCTGTCTACCGATAAGTACTCTCCACAAGCCTCGTATGAAGAGGGACATGTCATAGTGCTCGGGAAACACCATGCCAGGGAGCTCATTCCAAAGCCGGATGGTACCGATGTTAATTTTCAAACAAATTATTGTTATATTTATTATAAGCCGATTGTTGGTCATAGACAAATGAACCACCGATTTCGGGGATTCCCGTGTTCAATTCGTATTCAGGTTGGGCTCTAATTAATCTAGCACGTGTGTTTCTGGTAACCATAATACGAGAGAAACTTTAAAGCTATAGGTCCTAAGTACACAAAAGGGCATCTAATCAAGGCTCGCAGCCTCATTACAAAGTAAAAGTTCCGCCATCCACTTTCGTGTGGCAACCAGACAAAAAAGAAGCATCAAAAAATTCTCAATACACTTAGTAGAACTTAAAGCTATCAGTGTACTAGAAAATTCAGCCACATAAGTACCTGTTCCCTTTGGGTCATCGCTGACAATCTCACTAATTGGCGACAATACTGGGATCTGAGCCTCATTCGTCTCTCTAACGTGTGATTCAAAGCAATCCGGATACAAACTCAAATGCTCCTGTATTTTAAAAGGTTTTTAAAATAAGTTTTTTGTATTTTTATTATTACTAGTGGCCTGGCAGTAGTCGAAATTCGACTATAATTAATGGAATTGTATGTTTGAACACTATTATGATTGCATTTTATACTTCTGTAATCACAAATTTCGCCAAGACTACACTACACTATAAAAATATTAACAAAGACAAACAATATTTAATCTATTCTCAATTTGACAACAGACGTCAAGAACAAAAGTTTGACAATAAATAGTATGCATGCGTGTGTGCGTCAAATACATGGTATGTAGTGTGTGTAATGTTTTCTTTATCGATTTAATGTATCTTTTATGCATTATTTTTAAAAAATATTAGCATTGTGCACTTCTTCTCTATATTCTCTATAAGTGTGGAAAATTTCATACTCCTCCGTCCGCGCAATTTTCGTAAAAAGGGATACAAAGTTTTTGCTTCACGTATTAATATATAGATTTTTTGGATAAACAACTACCGTCTTAACCGATTTACACGAGACGGAGACATCATTAAAACTACTTTTACGATTCGATCTCGCATTTATTATTTCCATCATAATAAAATCGAGCGGTAAAAGGCTATTTGGCTTAAGTGAAATTTCGCTTGATTGGCGTCATTCATCTTTGTAATTAAATGTGCGTTTTATTTGGTATTAGCATCAACAGTAACGATGTTTTGTTTTATTGAACTTCAATTAAGTTTATTCCATTCAAACAGCTGGAGAAGTTTTATTGTTAGGATATTTTATCCAAATTTTAAACTCTAAATGGCTCTAACCTAGCCTTTAGAAATAGCCTTTCACGAAACGATATGAAAACGATTATTTTTCCCGAAATTCTGGCAATTAATGGAACGAACCACAGGCCTAGGCTAAGTGGCGTTCACCCTGGGAATTGTCGTCCTGCATAAACTTCCGAACAATTCTGCACGTGTTCATATTACATTTGGATGGATGAATAGAGTGGCAAAAGCGGTCTAGGAAGAGATAATTCTCGCGGTGGGGAATTTTTATCTATTACGGATATCGTAAGGCAATAAAGGAATTCAAAACAAAAACAATCAAAATTCTAGATAAATAAGTAAAACAACAGTCACAACCTCCGTCTGTTCGTTGTCCCTAAATGCTCTGAAACAGATCCTGCAGACCAGCAAGGTCCTCGGGCGAAGCTCTGCTTCGTGGGCCCTGATGTGCATCCGGAGACGGGACCTCCTAGTCAGATGCTTCAAGCATATGTGACATTGGAACGGCTTTATCTGTTTAAAAAGTACTGTACTTATTAAGTGTACTGGGCGGGATGCAAAAATAATGAGTACTCAAACCGAAATGGCACTGAACCATTGCCACATCCTAATGTTAACGCAAATTTATTAATAGTTAAATTTTTAACTAAACACGCAATCGAAGATGAAGGTAGTTACCGGACATGCGTAGCGTTTTCACGTGGTCATTGACCCCGCGCTCGTTAAGCAGAATTGTATTTCATTGCGTGCAGAGCAAAAATAATTTTTGAACATGGATTTTTACTTTTATTGTGTTAGAACCAATTGTCAACCAATTATTTTCACCGTTTTTATTGTATTTATGAGTGAACAAGCCCACAGCCCAGTTAACCTCGTTACTAGAGGAAACCTTGAGATATTGAATCGACATCTTCAGTTTTACGAAAGCACCATAAAATATAACATAATGCGTTTCGGTTTGAAGGGCGGGGCAGCCGTTATAACTATACTGAGACCTTTGAACTCATATGTCAAGGTGGGTGGCGGCATTTACGTTATAGGTGTCTATGGGCTCTGGTAAGCACTGAACACCAGGTAAGCTGTGAGCTCGTCTACCCATATATGCAATAAAAAAAACATAATTATTTCGAAAATCTTCACTAATACAATATCGCGAAAGCCCTTAGCGCAGACTTTACAAGAGATGCTTGCGATACAACTTGAACTTGTACATACGAATCCTACCTGCAGATGCGTCACTCCGTGCTCGTCCAGAGTTTGTTTATCTAGAAACTTCTTTCCGCACGTGCCGCACACGTAACGTCGCGTGTCTGTGTGTGTGCGGCTATGCTTTGTGAGCGTCGCCCTGTTTTATATACCCTATTTATACTCTCTATAAGACTCAGAATCGAGGACCAATCATGTCTTATTTTCAAAGGTATTTGAACGAAACAGATCATAGAATCGTAGCGAATTACCTTGCGGTTATTGAGAAGGATATAAGAATTAAAGGGTTAATGAAAATCCTGATAATATAGTGAGACCATAATGTTTCCTGAGCGATATAAAGTGCCCTTTAAACAGGGTTTGTGAAGAGTCTTATGGCCCCTTTGCGTTACCGATATCCATAAGCGTCAGTGGCCATACACCATCGAGTGCCATAACAGCCTTAAACCAACGAAATTACCACACAACGACCGTAGTGACGTTTGGTCAGTCCTCGATAATGAGTGTTTGTGTGAGTCGTATGATAAATCCTAATGGTCCATATATTTGGAAGGGATCAACTATATTGTTGATGTTCCTTACTGGTACAATATCTATGGTCATAATCATTTGTAAAGACCAGTTTAATGGTAAACCGTAAAATTGGCGATGTCCATGTGCGTCGGTATCCACCGCTTAACACCAGACTAATTTGGTTTTCCTCCCCTTTATGGATTCTCCCATTTATCCTTGCGTCAACAAACACATACAACTAAAATAAAAGTTCAAGTCATAATCACTGGTTACCAGATTCACCAGTTGAATCATAAAGCTTCTTTCATATCGCCTCAAGAAATTAGAAATGAGAAATCGGTATCACAAATTGGAGATGTCCATGGGCGTCGCTATCAACCGCTTAACACCAGACTGGACATGATTTGGCTTTCCTCTTCATTATCAATTCTTCCAATGATCCTTGCGTCAACAAACACATAAAACTAAAACAAAAGGTTACAACCTAATGTCGTAATGTTTGCAGTTATATATGGTACTTTTACTCGATCCTGTAGACCGAATGGTAAACAGTCGACGTCGCCCAAAACACGTCATTACGGATCCTCCCGATCCAGTAACGGTGCTTTTAGGTACCACGAGCACCGGTCACCGTCTTCGTCGAACCCGTCGCTTGCGACGAAGGGCTCGACGAGCGAATTAACCCATAGACACACCCAACTGAGTTTCGCGCCGGATCTTCTTAGTGGGTCGCGTTTCCGATCCGGTGGTAGATTCTGCGAAGCACTGCTCTTGCTAGGGCCAGTATTAGCATCACTCCGGTTTGAGCCCCGTGAGCTCACCTACTAGTTAAGGTTACGCTGAAATAGCCTGTCAAGGCTGTCAGCTTAGGTAGGAAAAAAAATGGTACCTCAAATGGAAAGTCTTTCCGCAGTCAGAGACTGGGCACTCCCATCTCTTCTGCTTGTCGTGCTGGAAGTGAACGTGATCGAACAGTTCCGTCTCGTTGGCGAATGAAACATCGGCGCAGTCGCCACACTTGTACCTACCGTCTTGCATTAGGGACGTCGCTTCGTGGAACTGCCTGAGAGATTCGGTTCAAAAGTCAGTGGTTAGCACATTTAATGCCAGTTACACGCCACCGTGCAGATGAATATGGCTGAACATACGGCGCCGTGGCTTACAATTATGTTTGTTTTTTAGCATCAGTACCGTTTCAGTCGTTGCTATGACTTTACGTGACGCACATTTCCATATACGTAAAGTAGCGATATTGTAATATCAAGTGTTGGATTAGGATTCGCGATATTAATTTGAACAAATTGATGCCATGCCACGCGCCACGGCGCCGTGTAATTAGCATTTTTTTTTATTGCAATAATTGGTGGACCAGCTCACTGCCCATCTGGTATTAAGTGGTTAGCCCATGAACATTTGCAACGTAAATGCCGCCACCCACCTTGAGATGTGAGTTCTAAGGTCTCGGTATAGTTACAACGGGTGCCTCACCCTTAAACCGAAGCGCATTACTGCTTCACGGCAGAAATAGGCAGGGTGGTGGTACCTACCCGCGCGGACTCACAAGAGGTCCTACCACTAGTAATATGGTAAATCTCGCATACGTTTCGTTCTACAATCGGGATGATGGTGCAAATCGAAACGTCTTACATTGCCGTTTCGGCGACCCTTCAGTTTTCTTTAGGAAAGAAACTAGGGAGCCGATTTTTTATGGGGAGTCCCATGCCAAAGGAGCATGCCCTCGGGAAACATGAACTTCCTATGTGACTCGGCTGTGGATCCGGACTAAGCACGAGTGTACAGCAATAGGGAATTACCCAAAAAAGGCCACTAAAAAGTATCCTCTCATAGCTCCCGCTAAAACACTTACATGTGAAACTTAAGGCGAACTTTCGACGTAAACGTCTCGTTACAGTTGTGACAAGTCAGTATCTGACTCGAGTCGGCTTGTTTGGATTTCTTCTTACGAAACTTCTGGAAATCGCAACAGAGAACTCGGTTTATGAAAAACGGTTTTACGGTTGCAATTTTAATTGAGTCTGGTTTTGGAAAGTTTTCAACCCTTTGACAGCCATGTACATAGGTGTAGGAGAGAAATCGACATAATTACTTCAGTGCGCCACTTAAGGCACTTAGGGTACACACAGACCCACATGGCAGTCAGAGGGTTAAGAAAAAGGAGTTTAAGTTCTTTAAAATGTATCCTTGAATATCGAAATGTTATCTCGGGTTCGAATCCAGAAGGTATTCAACGAGCTTGTTTTTTGCGTTAATATTGAAGTGAAACTTCTAATGCGACTTCCAACAAGGTTGCGTTAAACGCTTAACGCTACCATGGAATAGACAGAGACAGCTCCTGGGGAGGGTGAATAGAAAGAGACAGAGTGAGAGTGAATGCGCGTAGTATACCTGTTGCAGGCCAGCACGAGCGTTAGCAACGAGTAGCGGCCAATGTTTTAGTGAAGTATTTAAAAATATATTTATTTTCCTATTTATAACTTAAAATCTATACTAATATTATAAAGCGGAAGAGTTTGTTTGTTTGAACGCGCTAATCTCAAGAACTACTGGTCCGATTTGAAAAATTCTTTCAGTGTTAGATATAGATAACCCATTTATTAAGGAAGGCTATAAGCTATATAACATCACGGTAAGACCGATACAAGTGGAGCAACAATAAAGAATGTTTCAAAATAGGGGTTTAAATAGCTCCTTAATATTCTATAATTCAAAAATATTTTTCTTTCAACGTAAATGAAGTGGGGGTAAAATTTAGTGTTATGCCAAAGTAACTATTTCACGCGGAGTCCTTCACTTTTGGCTATCAGCGATAATGTGGGAAGAAAAAAAAACGGAAAAAATCTACACATGAGTCGACTATTATCAAAGCCGGCAATCTGACTTTTGGACAATGATTGGTAAATCAGAAAAACGAATTATTGACTTTGTATTCCATTGGCAGTCACAAAACTCTTCGGAACGACATCTTAGATAAATAACAGGTTAACTATTAACCTTTATTTAATGCAGGTTTTGAACCGTATTCTTTGAAGGAGACGATTATATTCAAATCAATCTGTATTGACATATCAATAACATTTTTTTGTCCAAATGCACAGATTGCCACCTTTGATAATAGACGACTCACATATAGAATTACAATTGATTTAAAAATTCTAATTACTCTTCAATAAGAAAGACTGTTGAGAAGAACCGCTTTCGAAAAATTATATATAATTCTGTACTGTAAAATTTTTTTCTTGTTAAGTCCTTTTTTTTATTGCCCTTGTAGGCAGAGAGCACATGGCCCACGTGATGGTGAACGGTTACCATCCCTTATAGACGTTAGCAAGGCCAGAAGCAGAGCCAAGCCGCTTCCTACTATACCATACCGCCATGCGTAGTGGTGGTAAGAAAAATTACTTATAATTCGTACTGTAATTCTCCATTAATTTTGTTATGTTCTATGGAGAGTCCAAGGTAGAAAATACTTTTTTTTATGATTGAAGGATTACTGGTGGCCCGGAGGCCTTTCCAGTTTCACCAGGACAGGTGGGCGAGCAAAGGCTCAGCCAGAAGGGGTGGGATTTGCTAACAGCTGCCCGAGCGCCTCCGAAGGAGACCTAACAACTCAAGAGCAGCTGCTTCGCGAATGAATCTACTACCGAATCGAAATCGCGACCTGCTGGGAAGATCCGGCGAGAAACTTAGCGAGCTGATGCATGGGTTAAGTTGCACGTCGACCTCTTTGTCGAGTTCGACGAGTACGGTTACCGAGGTCCCTAAGCCTGCTCCTAGTGTTAGAGCTGAAGGTAGCCAATACTCACCGCTGGCATCTGCTTATGAGCTGATACCTGGTCACAGTTCGTCTTCCTTTTGCGCATGCGTCGGCGACACGAGTGTGAGGCCAACGCTGCTATGGTAGGAAACAGTTGGCTGCGAACGAAATCGTACTCTATTGCGATCGACACTGGTATCAGAGTAGAAAAACCTCCTGCAGCAAGCTTTTAGGCCTCATAGCGGACATAGTATTTAGACTTAAAAAAAAACACCCTTTCTTATTTTATTTTTTATTGGTTAGTTGTGTAGACGAGCTCACGGCCGACCTGATGTTAAGTGGTTACCGGAGTAAATGCCGCCATCTACCTTGAGATGTGAGTTCTAAGATCTCAGTATAATTACAACGGCTGCCCCACCCTTCAAACCGAAACGCATCACTGCTTCACGACAGACATAGGCGGGGCGGTGGTACCTACCCGCGCGGACTCACAACACGTCCTACCACTAGTAAGTAGTATCCAGTAGTAGTACAAATCCAAACTTTTTTATCCTGAGCCGCGTATTAAAACAATTTATAACAGACTTTTTGGCGGGAGCGCGAGGAGTGAAGTTGTGTGATTTGTTTTATTTTGTCTATTTAGTGTTTCTTCGGGTTTAAATGTGTAATAATGGTGGTTTATTAACTGTTTAATATCTGTGAAAGTGCACAAATGTGGGAAAATAAAACAAAGCCGCTGGACGTAACTTCTCGGGATCCTCCAAAAAGTCCACTGAAAAATCTTAGTAAATGACCACAATTTTACTGAGATTAGATTTCATCTCATATCATCTCATTTAATTTCATCCTAGTTGATTAATGTCTCAAATTAATCATTTTCATTTCATTTCACTCCATAATATCATTTTTCATAAAATTAAGAATATAGATTAAAATAAGACATGACTTAAAGTACTCAGTTACCAGGTCATAAAACCTCTAAAAAAAAAAAAATTATAACAATATGGGGTATAAAAATGTGACAACCTGTGACAAGGAGGGGTTCAAAAGTCCTAAAATTCGTGTGACGTAATTCATGGATGGCCCCTTAGTCGATTCTTATAGGATAGTTCTTTTGATGCTTAACCCTAGCAATGTTGGCTTCAAATCTCATTTGAAGAAAAGCATGGAATGATCTTGGAGGGATTAGGTTCATTGCACTCCCGAGACAGATCTAGTATCTAAAAAAATTGATAACTACCTGCAATTGTAGCATTTTGGCTTCCTTTTCGTTACGCCATCTCGATTTTCGACGACCTGAACGCCAAATAAATTTCAGTGAATGCGATGTGGCTCATGGACATCAGTGGTGCCGACACGACGGTCACAACACGAGGTTGCAGATCAAGGTCTCGTCTTGGACAGTTGCTCAACAGATTACCGGAGGCCGAAGAAAATACCAACGCCCAGACATGACGCGGAAGACTTTTTTACTGGTGGTAGGACCTCTTGTGAGTCCGCACGGGTAGGTACCACCACCCCGCCTATTTCTGCCGTGAAGCAGTAATGCGTTTCGGTTTGAAGGGTGGGGCAGCCGTTGTAACTATACTAAGACCTTAGAACTTATATCTCAAGGTGGGTGGCGCATTTAGGTCGTAGATGTCTATGGGCTCCAGTAAAAGCAATAAAGGCGTTGCCGACAAGAAACAGCCACTTGAACCTGCACAGCGTCTATCAGCTTCCTGACCGGGCTGGTGGCTTCGGCGTCGTTGGTCTGCACGATCCAGATCTCATCGTCGCTGCTGTTCAGACACTCCTGTTTCACTTCCGTCTTCAGCTGCATGGCTTGGTGCTGTTATTGAAATAACTCATTAACAATCGTTATTTATATGCTATTGGTAACATTTCATATTGTTTAATAGTAATGGTATGCAGGGCCGGATTTAAACTTAATGCCTCTCCTGGGCACCGGAAAAAAATCCGCCTCAATACTGGAATTTCACCTAAGCTTATATTTTATATTATTTATTTTTCAAAATTAAAATAACTAATTTATTGCAGAAACGTTATCATATGTTATATATGTATTTCAAAAACATAAATATTTGTTTTTTTTCTAACAATTATAAATTTTGCTCTAAGGGTGACTCATAATTATATTTCTTAAAAAAAAAACTAATTAAATTTCTTTAATTCCAGACAATAGAAAAAACGAAATGTCCAAGGAAATAAATTGATCAAGTCAGTTGGATTATAATTTTTTACCAAAAGTAACAAAATTATAATTCATAAATAATGGATGAATTGAATTTGTTGAATTATCAATTAAACAGAAAATTACTAATTAATAGAATTAATTAATTATATTGAGCAATCTTGATAAGACTAAAAAAAAATTTTTTCACTTTCAAAATTATGCTGCCCTGGGCACTTGCCCCGACTACCCCTAGTGTAAATCCACTACCGATGGTATGAGTAGATCATAATTAAATTAACAAGGTAGTGTGTGTAATGCTTTTTATTGATTTATCGTATTATTAATGCCCAATTAAAAATATATATATTAGCATTCTGCACTCATTATCTATAAGTCGTCGTGGCCTAAAGGATAAGACGTCCGGTGCATTCGTGTTGAAGCAATGCACCGGTGTTCGAATCACGCAGGCGGGTACCAATTTTTCTAATGAAATACGTACTCAACAAATGTTCACGATTGACTTCCACGGTGAAGGACTAACATCGTGTAATAAAAATGAAACCCGCAAAATTATAATTTGCGTAATTACTGGTGGTAGGACCTCTTGTGAGTCCGCACGGGTAGGTACCACCGCCCCGCCTATTTCTGCCGTGAAGCAGTAATGCGTTTCGGTTTGAAGGGTGGGGCAGCCGTTGTGACTATACTGAGACCTTAGAACTATATCTCAAGGTGTGTGGCGCATTTACGTTGTAGATGTCTATGGGCTCCAGTAACCACTTAACATCAGGTGGGCTGTGAGCACGTCCACACAGCTAAGCAATAAAAAAAAAAAAAAGTGTGTGAAATTTCATACTCCTCCGTCCGCGCAATTTTCGTAAAAAGGGGTACAAAATTTTTGCTTCACGTATTAATATATATAGATTATTCGATTGAGTATAATAAGTGTTTACGAAATTTTGAAATTTAAAAATTTATATTTTGATATCCTTCGCGACTCGAAACATGAATTTATTTATACATTAGATTTACAAATTTTAGCCACATAAAATTTTTGGAGGGACGATGAACATTACGTTGAGTGAATATATTCAACAGGATCTAACTGTCATGTTTAATTAAATATCAAATTTCAATTTGAAAGTCCATAGTCAAAAATTAAAAAAAACTTTGGGACCCGCTAGTCTATGTCTAGACCGAGTGAATTTGTTTGAGTTTGAAAGCCTGGATTTGTACAACCATATAGAAAAATTTTAGTGAAGATCAATCTAATTCAGTTTGAAGTTATTTCTTACCGCAGTGTTTGTGGTTTCGCAAACGCTTTTTTCTGGCGATTTATTTTCCGTTTTCTCTGTAATAAATGATATGAAACAGTTGTACTGATTAGAAAAAGATTGTGTAGCAAGCTTTTTTGTTGCATATCTTAATATATTATTAATGTATACAGTACCAGGCAATAAATATTGCACATCGGTATTTAGAAAGAGACAGTCGTCTAATTTTGTTTTTGTTGTAAAGCGTTACCTGTGTGCGACAGATATAACGCTCTACGAAGCAAAAATTAACCGTCTCTTTCCAACGGTCGATGTGCAATATTTATCGCCGGGTACTGTAAATTTGTAGGCAGCGGCTTGGCTCTGCTCCTGGCATTTCTGAAGTCCACGGGCAACGGTAACCACTTACCATCAGGTGGACCGTATGAGCATCTGCCTATAAAGCAACAAAAAAAAAATTGAGTATCACGTTTGTCCGCGACGGACACCTAAACTACTGAACCGATTTTAACATTTTTTTTTTTTAATATGTGTTTTGTTCCAATTTAGGCCATAGTATGGTTTTTATTTCGATTAATGGTCGCAAATATTTATTGATTAACAATAAAATGATTTCTTATGTTGATTGTTGTTATTAATTGTAAGTTTCATAAGTCTAAAATAGATAGCGCCTTAAATCGGTTTTTACCATATAGTTTTTTTTTTCCTACCTAAGCTGATAGCCTTGAGAGGCTATATCAGCGTCGCCTTAACTAGTAGGTGAGCTCACGGGGCTCAAACCTGACGACGTTGTAACTATAGATCTTAGAACTAATATCTCAAGGTGAGTGGCGCATTTACGTTGTAGATGTCCATGGGCTCCGGTAACCACTTTACACCAGGTGGGCTGTGAGCTCGTCCACCCATCTAAGCAATAAAAAAAAAAACGTTGCTAACACAAACCCTAGCAAGAGCCGTGCTTCGCAGAATCTACCATCGGATCGGAACGCGACCCACCGAGAAGATCCGGCGAGAAACTCAATGGGCTGTGTTTTTACTCGTCGAGCCCTTCGTCGCAAGCGACGGGTTCGACGAGAACGATGATCGGATAGAGTTAGTATTTACTTATTACCTCCATGGTTTTTACAGACAATTGCAATACTGTCTGACATTAATATCTCATAGATGGCGCTGTGTTAAAAATACCAACGTTTCACATAAGCTACAATTAAATGGCAGAAACACCACGTGTTGCTGAGGCTAAAGTATAAGTGGAATTTATTTCGTAGTAAACGCAATACAGCGAAATCCAATTGTTCTTTGTTAATGTTTGGTATTAGCATAGCCGGCCACGTGTTATTAGAAACAAAACCCTTACCCACAGCAACGTGTGGCCGAGTCCGCTAGCAACATATAAATGTTGCTATAATGCTACAACAAAATTCTTGTACCATTATCGGGCCGAACCGGACCGGATCGGACGTCTTGATATCCGCCAAAATTACGTTGCTAAGTCTTATTACATTTTTATATATAGATGAAAATAACAAATCGCTTAAATTATTAGACAATGTTCGCTGATTAAAAAATAATATAGGTCGGTACGTTTTATCAAAAATATCAGTACAACTATACTGAGACCTTACAACTTATATCTCAAGGTGAGTGACGCATTTACATTGTAAATGTCTATGGGCTCCAGTAACCACTTAACACCAGGTGGGCTGTGAGCTCGTCCACCCATCTAAGCAATAAATATATATATATTTATATATATACAACAATAACTACCAACCTGATCCGTTTAAATCGTTGGTATTCTCAATTTTGACGCCAGTTTCTGGTCTTCGTTGGTGTGCCGCCATTATGTGCCCTTTCAGCCATTTGAAATGAGTGTAACCTGAGTACCAAACACCATTAGTCTTCAGCTCGATTGTATTCTATAGATTATCGATAGTTTTTAGTATTGTTACGCCGGTAAGAGTAACGCCATCTATCGCCAAATAGTCGAACTTGAATGTCGTGGCCATTTTGGGTCACGAGGTAAAAGCCTCATCAGAACTGCATTACGACTGTCCGGCTAAAATCCTTCAGTCTGATATGCACAGCTTCTACTCACGTGGACTCACAATACGCTCTTTTCTCAGTCTGGTACTCTCCTTAGCAGTAGTAATGGCGATCACCATCATTGATTGAGACTACTCTTGTCAAGAGTGACCCGATTGAGAAAGGGTATTTCGATATTTAGAAAAAAATATCAAGTAGAATTCTTTTCAGGAAGTAAAACTTTATCATGAATAGCGGACCGCTCCGGCTCCGCTCGGGTCTTTAACAAAAAATTCAACGATATTTGACGGTGTTTTATTTTTTAAAATAAAAGAACACTTATTGCTGCATAATAGTTAGACTTAAGCTGTCGCGACACTTTTTGTAAATAATAACGTGTTCTACAAAGTCGTAGTACATTATTTTATTCTATTATCAATAGTTTTCGCGGGGCACGCGATATAAAGAATATTTTAGGTAATTTTTTTACACCTTGGGTTACATTATTGGAGTTTTAGAAAGATCCCTAATTTTTTTCAAAAAAAGATGTCTATGTCACTCGGAAATAGTGTAACTTCCAAACATGGAAATATTTTTTTAAATCGGTTCATTAGTTTCGGAGCCTATTCAATACAAACAAACAAACAAATCTTTCCTCTTTATAATATTAGTATAGATATAGTTTACAGTAATAACCCGCCATGTAAACTGTACAAAAACTCCAGGGCTCAATGTATTCATGTAACGTATAAAATTTGAAATCACAAGTAAGTTATTAAACTTACCGTAATCGCAGAGCGGACACGGGTAAACCATTTCACTGTCCATCTCGTGCTTATGAGCATCTCCGTGCTCAATCACGCCGGGTATACCAGGAAATGCGGTGTCGCAAAACCTTAAATAAAAAATCATTTAAAGTAAAGCACTTTTGTGAAGAACCACTCCTGACTGAGGTGAAATCTTTCAAGATGGAAAAGTCAACGGCTACCTTTGCCTGTGACCTCGCATCTCACCCGAAATTGACAAGAAAGTGATACCAACATGTGCTGTCAGCAGTATCAATAGCTTTCGGTCATGAAACCGGATAGCCCACTGAGTTTCTCGCCGGATCTTGTCAGTGGATCGCGTTTCCAATTCGGTGGTAGATTCTGCGAAGCACTGCTCTTGCTAGGGCCAGTGTTAGCACCACTCCGGTTTGAGCTCCGTGAGCTCATCTACACGTCAAGGCGAAGCTGAAATAGCCTCTCAAGAAGGTAGGAAAAAAATGGAACCGTCATCGACTCTTGAACTGGGCTTTACTGTACCAAGCTGTATGTAAATTATTACACATAATACTACATTAAGTACACAACAATCGGTGGGGCACAAAAGTACTGGAGTGAAGACCTCGTACTGAATGTCATAACGTGGCCAGACAACCAAAGAGGTGGACCTGGTCAAAATATTTGATAAGAACTGGATGCGAAAGGCAAGGGACCGAAAAGAATGGATTGCACATGAAGAGACTTACACTCAACATACACAGAGTACACAAAGCGTACAATTGTCACACGAACCTGCACTTAAGCTCCGATACCCCATCGTCAATCTGGTATTTCCCCAAAAACGCCTTAACATCATCATCAGCATTCTCCAAGTTCTCTATAATCGAATCTATCTCAGTTTCGGGTTCATTCTGTTCAATAATCTCTACTTCGCTCGAGGACTCACTGGCATCACCGCCTTTCATCATCGCCACCTCATCAGGTCCCCCCTCTAGAGGTTTCGTTATTATCTCGCCATCAGAACCGATTTCCACTTTAACGTACTCATCAATAGCTGTATTACTATTCTGTTTTTTGCATTCTTTTTTGTTGATCAGAAAACGAAACTCTTTAATCTTCTTATAAATGTACTGTTGATTGTTTTTGATGATCAAATATTCGTCGGCATTCAAGAATTGGTTGGCGCCTTTCATCCGGCACGTTTTAAAATATTCGTTAAGACAAAGCTCACAGATTATTTTTAGTTGGGTCTCCGATTTCTTGCACGGCGAAAACCTGTGCTTTTTCTGGTCCTCGTTATCAAATAAATAAGCTTTGTCCTTGTTTACTTTACGAGCGCATATTGTGCACATTTCTCTGGCATTCTCATTGATTAAAACCCCGTCGAATTCGTATACAGATTTCCTTTTGTGGATCCGAGATGGATCCGTTTTCCTCACGTGTTTCCTTTCGCTGTAACCTTCGCAGGGCAACGAAGTTACTGGTGAATTCTTAAATATATCGAGTATCTCATCACGGTACGCGAAATTATCGGACTTTTGCCGATAACTGTCGTTTCTTTTAAAGCTATTATCGGTATTCATATAACTATCGCTGGGGATTGCTCCAGAAAAGTTGCGCATAGCGGTCACATCTGAATAAATCTGGTAATGCGATTCCAAATTCAAAGTGCTGTCACGAACCAATCTGAACGGTAACGAATTGGCAAAGTCTTTGAGGTTGGCGCTCTGATCCAGCCTTAATGTTGGACTCCCAACAATATTATATTTAACGGTATCCCCGAAAACAGCATCATTGCGGTCTTCCTCGTCATCTTTAAAGCGAACAAACGGAAGAGCTTCAACTGATAAATCTAACACAGAATCCTCATTGTCGAAATGTATCTGTGATGCTCTGATTTCTGTACCGTCATCGAGAATATACTCTAGGCCGGCACTATTCAAGCCCTGATCGTATGTCGGACGTGTCGGATTACATTCCGCATTCGCAAGGAATTGATATATACTATCGTGCAGCGAAACGGGTTGATTCTGTGTTATGGAGTTTATATCTATGTCGTAGCCGAGGACAGCTCTGAAATGGTCAGTTAAAATTATACCAAATTCGGAATTTAAATAACATTGATTATAAAAATAGCTGGATGAGGATTTTACTAGATTTTCCCTTGTGTGATATGTTCGAGATTGGAAGAACGCTTACTGTGAATGAAGGCGTATTGCCAATGGTGAACCGCCAACATTTTTCACGTGTAATCATAATTAAGGCTCTATAAAGATATGTGTCGTTTACGGGCTTCCCTGAAATACTTACTTGGCTTTATCCAGAAAGGATTGGAAGTCGTCTTCAGGTTCAATCCTAAATGTAACCTCTTCACCTGCAGAGTTCTCTGTGCACAGCATCAATGGTTGCAGCTCGTTGGCCATTTTTGTCTGTAAATATCAAGACTACGGGATAATTCGTAAGGCGTCAACCTTCGTCCTCTTCTAGTCCTTATCCCAGATTATGTGGAAAGGGCGTAGCATGTCCTCTTTTTTCATTCAGTCCTATCACACGTCATCTGTGCACTCACACTACTTCTTTCACACAATCCATCTAAATCTATTTAGCACTCCTTACATTACGTACATTTGCTGGACGTCAATCACTGGATATAATTTGGCTCATGCTTTTTTTTCTAAGTAATGAGAAAGTTCTTTTAAATTAAATAATGTTAATAATATTTTTACGCATTCTACAGATATAATTTTTTATTCACTTAGCGGGATACTGAACTAACAGTCCATCTGATGGTGAGTGCCTCACTGCCTTTCTTTTTTCTACCTATTCTAGTGACCTCGAGGGGTTATAATAGATTCACTGAACTAGTAGACGAGCTCACGGGGCTCTAACCTTATGATATTGCTAACACGAACCCTAGCAAGATCCGTGCTTCGCAGAATCTACCACCGGATCGGAAACCCGATCCACTGAGAAGATCCGGCGAAAAAATTAATGGGCTGTGTCTGAAGGTCTATCTATTCATGATTATCTTTTTTTTTTATTGCTTAGATGGGTGGACGAGCTCACAGCCCACCTGGTGTTAAGTGGAAAATCGCGCACAATCAGACTTTATAATACCTGAGCGCGGTATTGAACACACGGTATACTCTTTAAACAACAAACGAGGGTTCAAGCCTTCAGGCAGCATGATGGCGATACCATTGGCATTGCTGACATCCATGAGCTTCGACATCAAACCACCGTCTGCGCTCGCCTGGCATCGAAGGCAGTAAAAGAATCGATTTTCGTGGATGCTGCATTTGATTCGTTTCTAGTAGCTACTGGAGCCCTCTGATATCAGAAAACACATACCGCCACCACTTTGAAGGGTGGGGCAGCCGTTGTAACTAAACCGAGACCTTAGAAGTTATATCTCAAGGTAGGTGGCGCGTTTACGTCGTAGATGTCTATGGGCTCCAGTAACCACTTATCACCAAGTGGGCTGTGAGCTCGTTCACCTATCTAAGCAATAAAAAAAATTATCAAAAGTTTACTGCATAATCATATCACTCATCTCACTCAAATATATCACTCTTCAAATCGATGTATATTATATAGCTTGGCTTGATAACCAGAATGAGAGGCGGTGTCCCCTACATAGAGATAACTGTTGCCTATTACCAAATAAATTCGCTTAGCCATGGGGATTGCTCTGAGGAATTGTTCGAGATGATACCGGCATCGCGTTTTTACCATCGCACCGCCCGCCACCGGAGTAGAGTTCATCCATACTACCTGGAGCCACTGCGGTCATCGACAGTGCGTTTCCAGAGGTCTTTTTTGCCACGTACCATCCGGCTATGGAATGAGCTCCCCTCCACGGTGTTTCCCGAGCGCTATGACATGTCCTTCTTTAAAAGAGGCTTGTGGAGAGTATTAAGCGGTAGGCAGCGGCTTGGCTCTGCCCCTGGCATTGCTGAAGTCCATGGGCGACGGTAACCACTCACCATCAGGTGGGCCGTATGCTCGTCTGCCTACAAAGGCAATAAAAAAAAGTCAGCTTTTACGATACCTACAGACAGAGATGGGCTGGTGGTATTTTCAACCGACAGCCGCGGAAACTGAGGTGGAATTCCAAATGATATTATGGCCCACCATATCACCACCGTACCGATACCAACATAATACTTCTGCCGCAATTTAAAAGGTAGGAGGAGGTATTTCTGCAATAAATTGAGGCTCGACCTCATATCTCTACGAGCTACAGTGAACAATTAACATCAGCGGGCTCGTGATCTCGTCTACTCATTCAGTACAAATTAATATATCACGGATTCTTTATACTCATTATTCTTGAAAATGTTTAACGTGTCAACAACAGATCACGTCATTATATTTTTTTTAGCTGAAAATACTGACCGGTACAATGCGCGCTACTGATACATTCGCACTATTAGGAGATACGTGACAGCACGTACCGCAAAAATATCCAATTTCCATAGCACATTCGAATTTAGACTGCTGTTACGTCCATTTTAACATTTTTGCTGGGATTGGCGACGTCTATGCTTAAATCGTTTGCTATTCCACCAGTAAAGGCCAATTAAATTAAATTTCAATATATTTATTTATGTTAGGCGGTGTATCTACATGCAATCCTTAAGCACCATTATAACTAGTAAATTTAAAAAGTTTTGCGTTTTCGAGGTCATTGAACTCTTACATTTGAAGCAGTCATGGCCACGAGTGCGAAACGTTGCAAATGATAATTTATTTATACAAAGTACGCTTTTCTCTGTGCTATGTAAAATTTTGATCATAGAACTATATCTTACATACTAAAGAATGTATAGATTGTTAGTTGTAATTTTGAATAAAACACACAATCCCGCCTACAAATAATGAAAGTCAATAAATAGGTTAATAATGAATCATTATTATTGTTTGTCAAAATAATTGGTAATTTAACTATTTGAAATTTATGACTGTTTCCGATACTTTCCTTAACTACAAATAAATGGCTGACTATAAAAGAATTAAAATTTTGCAACAGCCAGTGTCAATGGCAAGGAAAACAGTCGAGAAATTTATTTCCGTAATGTAGATCAAAACCAAAAATATAATATGAGTTAACTACAAATGAGTTTACTGAAAAAGGAAAAAAAAACTAACCAGTTTTATTTATTTCTTCAATATAAAACGTTTCTTCGCGAATAACTGGCACAATGACAACGAAAAACAATTGAAATTTAAAACTTCCTCCATTTTTTTGAAATCTACGACATTTCAAGAATTCAACAGATAATATTAGAAATTCTCATTATGCAGTAAAGCATTCACTCTTTAGACGATTCTTAAATCGATTCAGCAAGCAAAAGGTTTTTGAACTTGTAAATTGACAGAAAAATTTGTCAATACATCTATGACTGCCTTTCATGTGTCAATGTCAAAAATCGTCAAAATGGCCGATTGCATCTAAATATGGAACCTATATAATAACATTGTGCGACAATAAAGATATTTTTTGTCGAATACTACTTTTCTGAACTTAATGACATAGCTAACAAAGTGTACGGTATGTTCCCGTTAACTCCGCCGGTCGTGAAGCGATTGTTGGGCTGGAAAAAAGGACCCGAGGGATCGTCGGCCGCAGAAGATAAATGGTCCGAGAAGGCCGTAAAGAGTTTGGTAAAAAAATTAAAGAAAAGCGGGGCTTTAGAAGAGTTAGAAAGGGCAATCTCGAGTCAGAACAGTCATACGAAATGCGTTACGATACCCAGGTGAGTCGTAGTAAATTCTGTTTATTGTACAATTGTTCTAGTACGATGACATTTCCGGCCAAATGTCTTGGGAGTCTTGAACATTGAGATTTTTAACTTCCTGAAATAAGATCTAGTCTCCTTTGTTTGAACTGCTCGCAACTTTGATGCCGATAAACGCAGTAATTTAAATTTAAAGGTGAGGAAGTAGTCTAGTTTTAAGAAATTTATATAATGCAAAATTGCAAAAATTCTCAAAAATCTAACTTGAAACAAATTTATTCGCAAGCTAAAAATCAGCTGATTTTTTCCGGCATTGAAATTCACGTTCGGAAATTCGAAGTTGAATATATTCGTCGTATAATCCGACCAAATCCGATTATAATTATTAAAAGCATGTTTCGCGAAAATGGCGTCATCTCGCTTTTAGTAGGATAACAAAGTACAGGACGCAAAATCGAAAAGGTCAAGACACCGTCAAAACAATCGAATCTTTTGTCAATATGGCTGCCGTATTTTGATGTAGCGAATTTTTCATTTCCTGTCCTTTAAAAAAAATACAAAGGCATTAATCGTTCTATTGTTTGTCATAAGAAACCGGACGTGTTTCGCAAAATTTCGCGAGTGATTTTGAGTAACAAAGTGAAGTGGTTATACGAAAAAAATTGTCATAATTAAACAAGGTAAGAGTTCTTGTTGTTCGTTAATTTATGCAAAAAATACGGCTTTCGGCAATAAATACGTATCATACACCAGTTTTTCATTTAATTTGAATTAGAATAGGAATCTACTCGTCATTGTTACAATTTAACTACATTGTAAAAATTGAAAAGCAAAAAAAGCCATTGACTATCACATGTATTTGACTTGAGATGTCATTGCACTGGAATTTCGCAGTGTATATTGGTTTCCAAGACCAAGAAGTTAGAATTAGAAATTAAAGTCTTTAGAAGTATTTTTTTTGGAAATAATAATATGCAAAGTGGCACCTATTTCCTAAACAATCAAGGAAATTGATTACAAGATAATAAAATACATATTCATAAGTCATTGTTATCCAATGCCATTTAAACAATAAATACACCACTGTGAATTAATTGCCTAACTAACTTATTGGATTTAATTATTTCAATAGGTTATTGGGCTCATGGTCTATCTTTTTTTACTGTCAACAATTATGAGTAATCGTGCGTATAGCTCTAAGCTACCATTGGAAACTGAACAAAAAAATTCCATGTTAATGATTCCGCAGCACAGTAATAAAAATGTAGCATTTATAATTTGTTCATGTCTGTCTGTATCCCCCAAATGTTTGCGAATCTCCTATGTAAGTAATTACTATTTTGTGGTTTCTCTATGCAAAATTCCCTCACTGCTGAGGATTGTGACCAAATGTGACTTTCCTCCTCTTCCTTGGTCATGGGTGGCATGGACCACATGGTATAGACTACCACTAGCCAATTTATTAACAAGATCTGAACATCTAGCTGGTGTTCTGCCCACAGGGCGCTTTCCTTTTATGTATAATTATGAGCTTCTCTAATTCATGTCAGGGAACATTCTTACTGAAAGTCAAAATAAACTCTAGCTGGTTTACTGGTTACAAGAAGAACCACAGTCCTGAAAAGAACTGCCGCAACAAATTAGCAAGCATGTTATGACCATTATTCTAAAACTAATATGATTCCAATTTCAACATATTGTTTGATAATGTTTATGTAAGTCAGTTGTGCCATATGCTCTCGCTTGCTTGGAAGCAAGTATTTCATAAATTGGATATTTGTACTACACTGTTTGGACTGTTTTTGGAAAGCCACCAAGTGGATGGTAATCAAATTTTCCTTTCTACGGTACTTGAAAAGAAAATGTTGTTTGTTTGTTTGTAAGCTGTGCATTCATATGTCTGTTTTTTTATGTATTAAATCATGCACATTAACATACATTAAAGGACTTAATGATGAAGTTGTGTACCGTTTAATGGCGTCTAACAGAAATATATATATAACTAGCCGTACTCGCCGGCTTCGCTGGGCATTTAAAATTGAGAGAAAGAAAGGGAGAGTATTCTTTCTTGTACAGCAAAAAACAAATAAACACTGCGATACATTAAATACAAAAAAGTACAATTGGCGGTCTTATTGCTAAGAGCGATCTCTTCCAGACAACCATTAGGTGGACAAGATTCATTTGGAAACGAATTACGATTGACATTAGGGAGTCCAACACTCAAATAAATATTATCCTATCCATCAAGTACAGGTATTTTCTACATATACGAAGTTTCAAGTCAATTGGATGCACGGTTCAGTAATTATAACGGAACATCCCTAAAAGCCACTGTAGATTTATATATTAGTATAGATTATAGATAGATGCAATGGCTGATTAATAAATAGGAAAAGATTTACTCTACAATACATGTCTATTAAATTAGCATATAAATACAATAAATATAAATTTAAATATAAATATACATCCTTGCCTTAATAATCCTCAATGCTGAGGGTCGTGGCCTCATGGGGCTCTCTTGGGAAAAGAAGCAAATAATAGCATAAGGAAAAAGAAGCAATAAGTTCGAAGTCGTCGTGGCCTAAAAGATAAGACGTCCGGTGCATTTGTATCAAGCGATGCACCGGTGTTCGAATCCCGCAGGCGGGTACCAATTTTTCTAATGAAATATGTACTTAACAAGTGTTTACGATTGACTTCCACGGTGAAGGAATAACATCGTGTAATAAAGTCAAACCCCGCAAAATTATAATTTGCGTAATTACTGTTGGTAGGACCTGTTGTGAGTCCGCACGGGTAGGTAACACCACCCTGCCTATTTCTGCCGTGAAGCAGTAATGTGTTTCGGTTTGAAGGGTGGGGTAGCCGTTGTATCTATACTTGAGACCTTAGAGCTTATATCTCAAAGTGGGTGGCGCATTTACGTTGTGGATGTCTATGGGCTCCAGTAACTACTTAACATCAAGTGGGCTGTGAGCTCATCTAACCATCTAAGCAATAAAAAAATTCAAAAAAAAGTACTATCAACAAAGAATTGTTGAAGTTTATGACACACAAAATCAGAGTATTTTTTACTAATAAAAATATGAAAAATATATACGTATGTGGTACATTTCAGGGTGAAGCCGAATGAGAGTGGCATCAACGGACAGTACAGGAAAGGCCTACCGCATGTGGTTTACTGCAGACTCTGGCGTTGGCCTCAGTTACAGGTGAGATGTTGTTCATCACAATGTGTTTTTGATGAAGTGTAATCATCTATTTGACACAATTGGATGGATTTTGCTAGTGGGAGGGCTTATTAATGGGCTTATTAAGTAGTAAGTTCTAATGGGTACCTAACTGCCCAGTTCAACTGCGTCGTAGGTTCCAGCTTATAAAGTAACTAGCATGGTTCACATTGTGTTGCCTATGACCTCAATAAATACTTAACACCAAGAGGTATGTGAGGATGTCACATTTTAATACATATTTAAAGCTTATTAATACTCATTACAGGCAGTAATAAAATTAATGAAACACCACCAAAACGGGTGAATGTCTTGCTGTGTCGGTAAAGTGTGTGCAAAAGTACTTGTAATAAACCATCCAGTTTCTTCATTGCGATGCCGTGAAGGCGTGCACCAAACAAGTTTTTACAGTTTACTTAACTAAACCTATTTAATAATTATATGTACAAGGAAATGAATGTTCATTTTTGAAAATACTGAATATCCTGGTCAGGCTATATTATTATTTTCTTGATCTTTTCAGAGCCAACATGAACTGAAGCCAGTGGACCATTGCGAGTATGCATACCAGCTGAAGAAGGACGAGGTGTGCATTAATCCCTATCATTACAACAAAATCGATTCGCCTGGTGAGTCTATTCAATTTTATAACTCTAAGGAAGTATATGTAATTGTTCACTTTCGTTGTGACAGCTATGGCCACTAGATTGTATTAACCAAGGCAGTGACTGGGTTGTATCCCTTGCATTGCTGACATCGTTGATTGACGATAAGCACTTACCATGTTTCATTTCGGTGCTATTAATCACTGATGAGTATCCTAGGACTGTTAAAGAACTTCTAGGTATTGATGGGCAAGGAAAAAAAAACCAGTTTACTGGTTGCTTATTCTGAACAAGTCTGAATAGACACACCCGGGTGGCAGCGTCAGAGTCTCAGTATCTCTTTTGAAAATGTGACCTTCTGCCGCTAGTACTATTTTCCTATCATCAGTTCCATTTCACAATCTTCAATCAATCCGACCAACGCCTTTTAATTCCTTTCATCCTCTCGCTGGTTTTCACGGTGCTGTGATTTTTAGAGCCAGCGGCAGAGATTATGTTACCTTAAGAACATGAGTTAAAATTAAATCGGTTACATTTCGTTTATTCGCCCCCCATTAGTGATGGTTAAATTTTTGTAATATTGGATACATCAAAGTGAATATACAATTAAAATGCTGAACTGCATTTTCTGTTATATGTAGAATTTAAAGGCCTAATAAAATCTTAATCTAATAAAAATTTATCTTTATTCTTTATTGTACACACAGTTAATATTACAATAATTGCGTAAGATATAAAAAATGGCGAGCTTAACTTAACAATTGAGTTTTCTACCAGTCTACAATCTAAACAATTTACAATTTACAATCTAGACAAGAACTTAATAAAAAAAAAAACACTGATACATAATATATTAGACTACATATATATACATACACACATAAATAACGTAAACATATACATACACGTACATATATAATGAAATACATAAAATAAATATATATAAGTAATACTAAATTGATAGATAGTGCTCCTTTAATGCCTTCCTGAATAGTTCAAGTGAGGGACTTGCACGGATTGAGTGTGGAACTGAGTTCCACAGACGCACAGAGTGCACATATCTAATAAATAATTAATGTAATAAAATTATTATAATATTTTAACCAAACTAAACTTTCTTTTTACTGAATGTCAGACTTCACTGAATGACACTCAAGAAAAATTCATTTATAAATACTACAAGAGTTTAAAATAATAAAGGTTTTTCTTTACATATTTGTAATGTGATGGTGTTGTTTCAGCTCTTCCCCCGATCCTGGTGCGTCGCTGTAGCGAGGGCGAGGTCCGCGCCCCTCCGCCCTACGCCGACTACCACCAGCCAATACTGCACGAGCACCCTGACGTGTGAGTATATACAACTTTATAGAGAGGGAGAGAGAGGGAGAGAGAGAGCGAGAGAGAGACACCAAAACACAATTTACATTCAAAGACAATAAAAAAAGCAGACACATTTGTACAATAGGCGGTCTTATCGCTAAAAGCGATCTCCTTCAGACAACCATTTCATTTACAGAAATTTTGAAAATATAAAAATACAGCAGGTATGTTGCGGTGTACTAAAGACAATAAATATGTTATTATAGAAAATATATACACACAATAAATAAAATATATACCGTTTACATATAATATATACCAATATACATACTTACATACAATACATACTAATATAACTTACATACACATAATAAATCAACTTTATACTTGCGCATCAATATTATATTTAATTTATTTATTTATTGTTAACATAGAAGTAGAAACACAATCATAATTTGCATCTGTGCTTGAACTAAGTGATAAAACCTGTATCTCAAGCAACGGTCCTCCTCGTACAAAGCATACAACAGCTTTGCTTCCTCCTCCTCCTCCTCGCGTCGTTTCCTCACTGCTGAGGGTCGTGACCATTATAATTCGTCATGATTTTACTCCTTGTGATGTCCCGCCAGCGCCTCCGATCATTGGCCGCATGAAGGGCTTCAGATACACAAAAATACAAAATTACTAGATAAAAATTAAACTGAAAGTGATGGATTGCTTAAGAGTGATATGCTTGTGATATGTGAGCTTAAAATATTACAATCAACAAAAGTGTAATATTGAAATGAATGTATTAATGTTCCCTCTGTGTGTAATGAGTGTGAGCATGAGTGAGTGTAAGAGTGTGTGTGTGGGTGTAATCAAATATTAAGTTATTTAATAAAATTTCATTGCCTTTATACATTAACATTTTGCATCCAATTAAATATAGAAGTTCTGCATTTCTTGCTGTTTACGGGATAATAAAATTTAGATGAATTTAAATCTCAACATAACCGGTTTGTTGAATGTCAAAATATGTACATACTCTAAAGGATAGCCTACCAAAGCATACCAATTAATATTTCAATTTTTATTTATTTTAAAAAAAGAACATAATATTCCTAAATAACCTAAAAGTACATGTTATTATCCTCAACACGCTTGGTCAGATTACAGAAATAGTTATCGGCAACATGCTTGGTCAAAAAGTAGAATACTTACTAATAATATTGTGTTATAATTATTGACAGTGCCATGCAGTCTGGTACAGGACACAGCGCACTGTATCTCGAGGCTACACTTGCACAACACGTGCCGGGCAACACAACTGTACACGTGTGAGTACTGATTATTTTCTAAATAGGCAGAGGCGGTCCTAGTGACTTTATTGTTATTTGATTTGATTCCCCTATATAACCATTTATTGCATTAGATTAATCCAGTGATTCTCAACCACTGTTCCGCGGCAGTTTTGTGTGCCGCCAAATTTCAAAAGTGTGCCGCCAAATTTTGCGAATATATAATAATGTTAATATTATTAAATTATATCATTTTAAAAGAAAAATATTTTAAACATGAATATATATATATAAACCCACAAAAAAAATTATAGTATATTTTAGTTTATTTCGTATATTAAAAATTTTTGATAAACTATTTATAATATATTAAATATTTTATTATATAACTATTTATAATATAAAATTTATAATATATTTATAATATAATAACTAGTAAGTAAATAATTTTTATCTTTTTTTTTTTTTTGTGTGCCGCCAAATTTTGAAATCGTTAAATATGTGCCGCAACAAAAAAAGGTTGAGAATCACTGGATTAATCCATCGAAGAAATCTGATGGTCCAAGGAGTCCACAGAGCTGATTCACCCTCTGTGTCTTGGTAGTGGTGGATTGGAAAATCAATACTCGTTTTCGTAGAACTATTACGTTAGATACTAAGAAGTTGATGCAGACTGACACCTCACACTAACTGATACATATGTATTTTGTATTAATATATCTTTGTGTGTTTAATTTACATTTCAAAGCTCCTAACGTTATTTATTACCTTTGGTTGATTATCAATATGTAAATATACATGAAACCTGTGTCATGTATATTTACATTAAGTCTGTTGTCAATTTTGTAGAATTTCTTTTTAAGTGGTTACTGGAGCCCATAGCCATCTACAGCGTAAATGCGCCACCCACCAAATTTTGAAGTCGTCGTGGCCTAAAGGATAAGACGTCCGGTGCATTCGTGTTGAAGCGATGCACCGATGTTCGAATCCCGCAGGCGGGTACCAATTTTTCTAATGAAATACGTACTCAACAAATGTTGACGATTGACTTCCACGGTTAAGGAATAACATCGTGTAATAAAAACCAAACCCGCAAAATTATAATTTGCGTAATCACTGGTGGTAGGACCTCTTGTGAGTCCGCACGGGTAGGTACCACCACCCCGCCTATTTCCGCCGTGAAGCAGTAATGCGTTTCGGTTCGAAGGGTGGGGTAGCCGTTGTAACTATACTGAGACCTTAGAACTTATATCTCGAGGTGGGTGGCGCATTTACGTTGTAGATGTCTATGGGCTCCAGTAACCACTTAACACCAGGTGGGCTGTGAGCTCGTCCATCCATCTAAGCAATAAAAAAAAAAAAAAAAAAAAAAAAAACCCATCTGGAGATATAAGTTCTAAGGTCTCATTATAGTTACAACGGCTGCCCCACCCTTCAAACCGAAACGCATTACTGCTTCACGGCAGAAAAAGGCAGGGTGGTGGTACCTACCCGTGCGGACTTAAGAGGTCCTACCACTAGTAATTACGCAAATTATAATTTTGCGGGTTTGATTTTTGTTACACGATGTTATTCCTTCACTGTGGAAGTCAATCGTGAACATTTGTTGAGTACGTATTTCATTACAAAAATTGGTACCCGCCTGAGATTCGAACATCGGTGGTGCATCGCTAGATACGAATGCACCGGACGTCTTATCCTTTAGGCCACGACGACTTCTAAAGACTGCCCTCGTGTCCCAAGCTGTGCTCACGTTGTGATGTCTATAGGAAATATGTACAGTCATATAAAAGAAAATATTGAGTACCGATACGATCACACCCTGTAGATGCACTCATTTGTACTGGCTGATAAAGGGTATAGCGTAAATAGAGTCTCCAACGTAACTAGGAAGTTTTGTCACGAGAAACAATAAAATAGATTAGTATTGTAATCTATACTTATAAATAAAATTGGAGTGTCTGTTTGTAATATTAAAATAACCGCTTTTTACTACATGAATATGAATATATATACGGTACATACACAAAAATAACATTTTTTACAATTTTTGTCTGTCTGTCTGTTTGTTCCGGCTAATCTCTGGAACGGCTGGACCGATTTTGACGGGACTTTCACTGATAGGTAGCTGATATAAGGAGTGACTTAGGCTACTTTTTTTAGACTAGCTTCGCCCCGCGGCGTTACTCGGTCACGTCACTGTAACATCGCGGGACTCGGCCTTCAATAATAAAATTTAATGATTCCGAAGCGAAGCGAGGGCGGGTCGCTAGTATCAAATAAAGATATATTTTTTAAAGATATTGTACAATTCCAGTATGTGTGTTGTAAAATTTCAGGAGCTCCTCAACAGTGGAGACTCCGCCCCCAGGCTACATCAGCGAAGATGGAGACCCGATGGACCACAATGACAACATGAGTGAGTTTGTATTAATTTTTATTACTATTATTATATATCACTTAAGATCTGTCATTCAGTAATAGTCATTTGTCTCACATTATCAAATGATATAGTGTAAGACCAATCTATTCTACCTGTTGTTGGGGTAGTTTTTTTTACTGTTATAGCCTAGATGAATAAGCTCACGGCCCGTCTGACGTTAAGTGGTTACCGGCATCCAACTTACATGAAGTCACAATCTCAATTGTACTGTATAATAACTGGGACCTTCAAACCGTAACGCATTACAGCTTCGCGACAGGAAGAGACTACATGGTGGTACCTACTGACGCGGTCTCCAAGACGTCCTACTACCAGTAAATATGGTTGTCGACCGCAGTAGGCCGCTATCCAGTCTCCAGGGGGAAACCCTCAGTAGCGTTACGATGTAATATATGTTCAAGAGATAAGGTGGTGGTGTTCTAGACCAGCCTTTCCCAAAGTGGACGATAACGCCCCCTAGTGGGCGCTGCCGGCCTAAAGGGGGGCGGTAAGAGACCCAGAAAAAAAATATGAGGGTGTTGTGTAGAAGCCTGGGAGGTGATTAGTAATTTCATCTAGAAGAACTCTTAGACATCAACTGAGCTCTCGCTATAGTGGTCTTTAAGTAGTTTAAAAAATTGGGCGCTAAAAAATGATTTATTCTCAAAGTGGGCAGTAGACAAAATAAGTTTGGGTTCCCCTGTTCTAGACGAATAACAGGCAGCCAACTTTTTTTTAATAGTCTCAGTAAATGCAGACGATGAACGACCCGTCTCGTGGTTAGAGGTCATCGTAATGGCGTTGGTACACTATTGGGTTTGAGCGTGCGTGCGTGCGTGCGTGCGTGTGTGCGTGCGTGTGTGTGTCTGTATGTATGTAAGAATACTGAAGGCCGTTGGTGTCACGGGTGACCCCTCGCTGCAGAGAGGGCAGGGGGATGGAACTTGAGGGGGGGATGCTTAGTCACATCAAGCGACCACGTGGTCGTCCGTGACCACGAAAACTGTTAAGTGTTTGAAACGTCGGAGGTACTATAAAAAAACAATAAACAAACCTCCTCCGTCCACTCTAACCCCTCAATTTTATTGCCCGATATATTAATCATAGTTGTTTGGTTACAGACCTCACACGTCTAAGTCCGTCACCTGGCGGCCTGGCGTCCGAGGCCTCGCCGGTGCTGTACCACGAGCCGGCGTTCTGGTGCAGCATCAGCTACTACGAGCTGAACACCAGGGTCGGGGAGACGTTCCACGCCTCGCAACCTTCCATCACGGTCGACGGATTCACCGACCCGAGCAATAGTGAGAGGTTTGTGGACGTCAACCGATCCATTAACGGTGCTTTTAGGTACCACAAGCACCGGTCACCGTCCGAGTGAATTAACCCACAGACACAGCCCACTGAGTTTCTCGCCGGATCTTCTCAGTGGGTCGCGTTCCGATCCGGTGGTAGATTCTGCGAAGCACGGCTCTTGCTAGGGTCAGTGTTAGCAACACTCCCGGCTTGAGCCCCGTGAGCTCGCCTACACGTCATCGAGACGCTGAAATAGCCTCTCAAGGCTATCAGCAAAGGTAGGAAAAAAAATGTGGACGACACATGGTCAAGACCGAGACGAGTAGGTAACGACAGTTGTGCCCGGTACATCCGGGGATATCCTCAGTAGGAGCCGGGCCGCTACGGACCCCTGCAGTGAACTGTTGCAACATTATTACTCTTACTGGTGGTAGGAGCTCTTGTGAGTCCGCGCGGGTAGGCACCACCCTGCCTATTTCTGCCGTGTAGCAGTAATGCGTTTCGGTTTGAAGGGCGGGACAGTCTTTGCAACTATACTGAGACAATATAATATGTGCACTTTCCCTTATATTAAATTAATTAATAATTTTTTTCGCCAGATTTTGTCTCGGCCTGCTTTCGAACGTGAACAGGAACGAAGTCGTCGAGCAAACGCGCAGACACATCGGGAAAGGAGTCCGGCTGTATTATATAGGGGGTTCGTTTATATGCTTTTCATATACAGAGTGGTGGTCAACAAATGTTCACGATTGACTTCCGCGGTGAATGAATCACATCGTATAATAAAAATCAAACTCGCAAAATTATAATTTGTGAGTTTGTGAGACCTCTTGTGAGTCCGCGCGGGTAGGTACCACCGCCCTGCCTATTTCTGCTGTGAAGCAGTAATGCGTTTCGGTTTGAAGGGCGGGGCAGCCGTTGTGACCATACTTGAGACATTAGAACGTATATATCAAGGTGGGTGGCGTCGTAGATGTCTATGAGCTCCAGTAAACATATAACACCAGGTGGGCTGTGAGCTCGTCCACTCATCTAGCAATAAAAAAAATGTATATAGAGAAATGTATTTACAGAGTGTTCAAAAATAAATGATTTTATATACAGGATGTCCTAGAAAGAACGGATAGTCCTGAAACACTTCATAGTAGAGCTATTGGGGACACAAAATAAAAAAATTAAATTCTCAAGTAGTACCCAAATTATGTATTTTTTTAAAAAAAGTTGATATTTGCCATATTGCTGTGCGTTTCTGGAATATACAACAGATACAAATAAATGAAATCCATAGGCTTTTTGGTGTTATAATATTCTACATGGATTATACTAAGGAATATGCAGGAAATCGTACAGCCGTGCCACGTGAGCTCACCTACACGTTAGGTCGAAGCTGATATAGCTTCTCAAAGCTATCAGCACAGGCAAGAAAAAAAAGAGGGTACGAGTTCGATAGCCGGTCAGGGTCATTGAAAATAAATTGATGTTTGATATCTGTAGTTGTCTGGTAGGTTTTTGGGTGCTAACCATCGATGCAGCTCGTGCGATGATAATCATGTATATCTGTTGTGTTGCAGGTGAGGTCTTCGCGGAGTGCCTGAGCGACTCCTCGATATTCGTGCAGAGTCCGAACTGCAACCAGCGCTATGGCTGGCATCCGGCCACCGTTTGTAAAATACCACCAGGTAAAACCATTTTTTTTTCTCCTACCTACGCCGGAAGTTCGGTGTACAGGGAAGAAAGTCTAACTTTTCCTCCCGCTGTACAGGGAAGGAAGTCAAACTTTTCCTCCCGCTGTACAGGGAAGAAAGTCAAACTTTTCCTCCCGTTGTACAGGGAAGAAAGTCTAACTTTTCCTCCCGCTGTACAGGGAAGAAAGTCTAACTTTTCCTCCCGCTGTACAGGGAAGAAAGTCAAACTTTTCCTCCCGTTGTACAGGGAAGAAAGTCTAACTTTTCCTCCCGCTGTACAGGGAAGAAAGTCTAACTTTTCCTCCCGCTGTACAGGGAAGAAAGTCTAACTTTTCCTCCCGCTGTACAGGGAAGGAAGTCAAACTTTTCCTCCCGCTGTACAGGGAAGAAAGTCTAACTTTTCCTCCCGCTGTACAGGGAAGAAAGTCCAACTTTTCATCCCGCTGTACAGGGAAGAAAGTCTAACTTTTCCTCCCGCTGTACAGGGAAGAAAGTCTAACTTTTCCTCCCGCTGTACAGGGAAGAAAGTCCAACTTTTCATCCCGCTTTACAGGGAAGAAAGTCTAACTTTTCCTCCCGCTGTACAGGGAAGAAAGTTCAACTTTTCCTCCCGCTGTACAGGGAAGAAAGTGTAACTTTTCCTCCCTGGGTACTGACAAGTGCGCATGCGCGTTAGTGTCTACGTCTGCTCTCAAACACATAAAATTCTCCGCCATTGTTGTGCTCGGGTAATTTGCAATATTGTGTTTAGTGTAAAAGTGAAATAAACAAAAGGCAATAAAATCTAATAGTGAAGTATTAAACAAAGATGAGTTCATCAGAATTGTTTTTTTTTATGAATGTGGGGGCTCCGCCCCTCCATCCCCCCGCCAGGGCTTCGCCCCTGGACCCCGTCTCGGCACTCCACGGGTGCTAAGTTTTTTACAATGTCGAACTTTCGGCCTGGTAGGAGAAAAAATAGTATGTGCACCGCGGGAAAAAAGTAGGACTTCTATGTAGGAATGTACTATTTTCGTCTTCTATTTTTGTTGTTTAGTTGGGTGGACTAGCTCACGGACCACCTGGTGCTAAATGGTTACCGGAGTCCATAGACATCTACGACGTAAATGCCGCCGCTCACCTTAAGATGTGAGTTGTAAGCTTTCACTTTTAACTACGGCTGCCCCGCCCTTCAAACCGAAAGACATTACTGCTTCACGGCAGAAACAGGCGGGGTGGTGGTACCTACCCGCGCGGACTCCAAGAAGTCCTACCACCGGTAATTACGCAAATTATAATTTTGCGGGTTTCGATTTTTATTAGACGATGCTATTCCTTCACCGTGGAAGACAATCGTGAACATTTGTTAAGTACGTATTTCATTAGAAAAATTGGTACCCGTCTGCGGGATTCGAACACCGGTGCATCGCAACATACGAATGCACCGGACGTCTTATCCTTTAGTCCATGACGACTTCAAAACTTCTCTGTGACTTGTCCAGTGCCGTGTGAAGTGAATTGTGGTGATATCAATAGAATTATCTCTAAATAGTCACCCTGGTGTTCACCCTTATTAAGGAACCTCTGCATTGGTACCATCAAGCTCCAGACTCTGCTCTCGGTATCACCGAAGTCCACCTCATCGACTCCTCTGCTTTCGACAGCCACAATAGCCTAAAAGCGTTTCCGTCCTAACACGTTCCAGGTTGCAACTTGAAGATATTTAATAATCAAGAATTCGCGGCCCTCCTGTCGCAGTCGGTCTCGCAGGGGTTCGAAGCCGTCTTCCAGCTGACCAGGATGTGCACAATACGAATGAGCTTCGTCAAGGGGTGGGGGGCTGAATACAGGTAAGACCTCGATCAAGTCCAATCGTATAATGAGTTAAACGATTTTGATCTCAAATCACACAGTCGCAAAGGTCAAAGTGAATTCCACCAGCTATTTCCGTTCATAAATTTATTAAAATCAGACCCGCAATTGACAATTTGCGTAATTACTGGTGGTGGGACCTCTTGTGAGTCCGCGCGGGTAGGCACGCCTGTTTCTGCCGTGAAGCAGTTATGCGTTTCGGTTTGAAGGGTGGGGACAGCCGTTGTAACTATACTGAGACCTTCCAACTTATATCTTTAGTTGGGTGGCGCATTTACGTTGTAGATATCTATGAGCTCCAGTAACCACTTTACACCGGGTGGGCTGTGAGGTCGTCCACCCATAAAATTAATATGCTATAAATAAAAAAAGCGCAATGTAATACTCAAATTATGTGTGAGGTCAACGCCCCGCGCGGCTACGTCTTACATTGCTGCTTCGTAAATAAACTAACATTAGCTGTTTTTTTTTTACAGACGGCAAACTGTAACTTCAACTCCGTGTTGGATCGAGCTGCATCTCAACGGTCCTCTGCAGTGGCTGGACAGAGTCCTCACACAGATGGGCTCTCCGCGTCTGCCGTGCTCCTCTATGTCCTAGATGTGAGTCATACTGTCATGTTTTGTAGCCAGAGCAGGAAGAGTTTAAGTCGTCGCGGCCTAAAAGGTAAGACGTCCGGTGCATTCGTGTCAAGCGATGCACCGGTGTTCGAATCCCGCAGGCGGGTACCAATTCTTCTAATGAAATACGTACTTAACAAATGTTCACGATTGACTTGCACGGTGAGGGAATACCATCGTGTAATAAAAATAAAAAACCCGCAAAATTGTAATTTGTATAATAATATTAAAAAAAAAAAGAATTAGTGCCGGTAGGACTTATTGTGAGCCCGCACGGGTAGGTAACCCCTTCCTATCTCTGTCTGCCGTGAAGCACTTGCTTTCCGGTTTGTAGGGTGGTAGGGTGAGACGATTATACACGGTTGCATATTGAATGTGCGGTAGGCAACGGCTTCGATCTGACCCCGGCGTTGTTGATGTCCATGGGCGACGGTGACCACTCACCATCATAGTGAGTATGCTCGTATGCCTAAAGAAACAATTGTGCTTCAATAACCTGTATACAGTTTTCGGCTTGCTATAACCGTTTGTGGAACACCCTGTATACGCAAATAGCGTGTTTACTAAAATTAACTCATAAAACTTGCTTTTCAGTTTATACGCGATAACATACTCAATAATGGAGGCGAATAAGGTGAGTTTAGCTCAACCAGAACATAATTCTACAGTGGAGTATTAAGTTATATATTCTACAAATATATATAATTATAAATATAGAGTTTCTACTATAGCATGTCCATGGAAACATGTGATCGAAATTCGACCGTATTCACTGAAACTACAAGGTTTAATTTTTTCGATTCCATTCTCTCTTTTGTTTGCCTCATTAACTCAATTTCGACGAAGCGGATTTTTTTTATTATTGACAACCCTAAAGTTGGTCTATGGTTACTAAACAAACTGAGAAATAAAAGAGAAAAAATGGTACTTAGTTTTATGTAGTACACGCATAAGAAACATGAATATTGGATTTGATTGACGCAAGAATGATAGCTTCATTCACATTGAGATAAAAAAAAAAAACTGTAATAAGAGTCGTCTATTATCAAAGGTGGCAATCTGTGCATTTGGACAAAAAAAATGTTATTGATATGTCAATACAGATTGATTTGAATATAATCGTCTCCTTCAAAGAATACGGTTCAAAACCTGCATTAAATAAAGGTTAATAGTTAACCTGTTATTTATCTAAGATGTCGTTCAGAAGATTTTTGTGACTGCCAATGGAATACAAAGTCAATAATTCGTTTTTCTGATTTACCAATAATTTTCCAAAAGTCACATTGCCGGCTTTGATAATAGTCGACTCATAACCAGATTGTATCAGTTTGTGTGTCTTCATTGGGAATATGAAATGTGAACACATTTAAAAAAAAAAAATCAACATCTATGTCTCTCACAGAAGATTGTCTTTGAAAAAAAAAAATTTACAGCCAACCTTGTGGTTCTAGTGAACAGAAAAAAAATCTATATAAATACATGTTTTCTTTTTTAATTCTATTTATATATGTCGTTAGTTGTGTTTTAGACGTTTATTAATTGTTATCGCTTACGATCGGATGGTCGTGTTCTATTATTAAGCGTTGAAAAGATTGGTTAAAAACCTTGCATGATTTTGGTATTACAGATTATATTATGAACGACCATCTTGAAAAATGTTGTTAGACTGAAAAAAAAAAATGTTGCTCTGTTCTAAAACGCAACTGACGTACATCACATTTGCCATTGTATAAATGCATTTAATTATATTTCATTAGGTTATAATATTGTTTTTTTTTTAGTAATTAATATTTTTTAGCTTTGACAGAATGTAATCATTTCTCTAAGAATAATTACAATAACACTTATTAAGGAAATGTTATATATTTTTACATTATAGTCAGTCGGTTAGTTTCAAAGGCGTTCAAAATTCTCTATGAAAGCTTATACAATTTAATAAATCACTCATGATATAATTTTCCACTGTCATGTGAAATTGACACCATCGTCTCAAAATGGCCAAAGAAAATAATAAGCACTTGTCAATTAGAAAAAAAAAACAAAAGCTACACCACCTTTGCAACTAATCGACTAAAATTTCAAAAATTTGAAACGAGATTCTATATAGCAATAAAACTGTACAAAAAGTTTATAATTAATGAATAATATCGATTATTCAATATCGATTTTACATCACAATTGATTAGTAATTATTTTCATAAATTGAAAAATTGATAATTTTAGTGTTTAAGATGAAAATGTTTGTAGATTAAATTCTTATTTGAATTGTGGATGCTGAATCGAGAAGTAATTTGATCTATTACAATAATAATGGCTCTACCGTTTTATCTTTTTTTACGAATTATACAAATCCATTGAGACGTACTCTGTGTTATTTTAGAGATGTTTGGTAGGCAGCGGCTTGGCTCTGCCCCTGGCATTGCTGAAGTCCATGGGCAACGGTAACCACTCACCATCAGATGGGCCGTATGCTCGTCAGCCTACAAGGGCAATAAAAAAAAAAAGATGTACCCTAAAGAGTACAGTAATTATATAAAACTTTAATTCGAAGTGAGCAAAAAAAAAACCACATCAATTAATATTTTTTTCGTGTCTATTAAGATTATTAAAAAATCTGAGACAGGCTAAAAGGTCGTGTAACCAATGGACGTAAACGAAAAAATTTAATAACTTCGTTAACAATTGATAATTTATGATATGTTTATATATGCAAATAATTATAGCATATATTTATCATTGCATATATTAGCATACATATATTAGCACATGTGCGTTTTTGTTCTTTTCTATCCCAAATCTACTTGACGTATTTTGAGATGGACCATTTGAAGGTGTTTATTTATTTTTTTCATTCAAATATCTCGCATCTACAATATAAATGACAATTTTTACACGTAGATTTTTTAATATTAGTCATACATATATATTTATACAATACGTTATTAAAAATATCACAATTTTTAAATGTATTTTTTTAAAGAAATAACATAGTTTTTTTTTTGCTGTAATTTATATGATAGTTCTTGTGTACGTTTGATAAATGTTAGCGTCTTAATATTATGTTTTTGTATGAATTTGTAAACTGAAAGAGTTTGTAACTTGGAAAATAAGGAACGTTTTTTTTTTTCAAGTACAGGACGAGGGTATAGGCCTCGAGAGTCCCCTGATAAGCTAAATTAAGTATGCGGTGTGCTGACCTTGACGTATCTTAAAATTTGGTGGTGCAAAAAGTATTTGCATTTCCGTTGATGGTCTGCCTTTGATTTGTGGCCCTAATACCGATACTACTGAAACTAATAATGATAAAGTGTAAATGGGTATATATTTTGTAAAATATCGTACTTTTTTTCTTTGTAATTATTCCGTATTCTATGATGGCACCTAGAAATATCCTCGACCTCGACTAGAAGGTCGTTGTACGCCTCGGAAGAAAAATAATCAAATAATCGCCATGTTGAAGGATTTATTTTTAAATTAAGAATAACGAATTTTGTTCTGAGTTGAAGTTCCGAGGAGGTTTCATTACGGCATCAAAGTGAAATTAAAACTGTCATAATTTTAAATTTAGAATGCCGCAAATTAAACTACTCTCTCATTTTGGCGATCACGGTTACGTTTTGTTAGATGTAGTTTCCTGTGTTGGATAAGAGATGGCGCTATAGCACTAGCCAATTTCATCGCAGTTATATCGATAGATGGCGTTGTGCATTTACGTCCCCATTTCTGAATCGCGCTGACGAGATGCTCTCTGTTTGAATGACCTCTTGTCGCACACCAGTCTGAGGTATCGCTTCTCGGCCTTTTGGCTAAGATCAAAGTGTAGTATCTGTTCTTTTCAGCTTAATATCTGAAAGTTCCCTCATTGAGGGACCAGTATATTAAACTGATTTTTGTAAAACGATGGGATGTTCGGGGCTCGCTCCACTCCCGTCACGGGTCGGCCCGGCATTGCAGTGCCGCCGGGATCGGCCCTCAGAATTCCTTTATCACACTCTCTGGTTCCTATACAAGGCAAACAGATTTTCCATAGTAAACTTGAGGGAAATCGTACCCTTTCGGTTCTGTTTCTCGCAAAAGAGCATGCTTTGCAGAATCTGCCACTGGATCAAAAATTCGACCCACTGAGAAGGAAGATCTGGCGAGAAACTCAGTGAACTAGGTCTCCGACTCCTTTTTTTTTTTTTTTTCTACTTAAGCTGATAGCCTTAGAGGCTATTTCAGCGTAACCGTGGCTAGTAGGTGAGCTCACGAGGCTCAAACCTGATGACGTTGCTAACACGAACCCTAACAAGAGCCGTGCTTCGCAGAATCTACCACCGGATCGGAAACGCGACCCACTGAGAAGATCCGGCGAGGAACTCAGTGGGCTGTGTCTGAGAGTTAATTTACTCGTCGAGCCCTTCGTCGCAAGCGACGGGTTCGACGAGAACGGTGACCGGTGCTTGAAGTACCTAAAAGCACCTCTCCGACTCAATGGTCGATCCTCCCAAAGAAACCTATTAACAAAGTCATTTATTTCATTCACTGTTTCCAATCCGAATAGCTATTGGAAAATAATTCACAAAGTTAAATACTGTATCCAGGATTTGAAATTTGATACTAAATAATAAGCAAAGGATAAAATGGCTCATTTACTGTTAAAAAAAATTTCTCTGCCATATACTACCAATATTATGCTTAGTTAAGTAAATGATGGATCAGTCTTAGTTGGGATAGGCATTGTACATGCGATATTTTGTTGAAATTTATGCCCATTTATACAGTTAAAATGTGAATAATATTCTTTTTTAATGATTAGGTATCTGAAGTAAAGTTTATTGTTTAATATTGAAATATATTAAATATAGTTTAATATTAAACTGTATTACGGCGTAATGTAACAGTATATTACACAACATTTTATTGTATTAGTTTTAATAAAAACTTGCTCGAGATATCGTCTTCTCGCATTAAAACTGTATAATCTAAAAACTTTTTAAATTTTACAAGAGAGTGTTTTAAAGGTTTAACATGTGATATTTTTAATATTAATCATCTTTGCAACGCTTATCTTTTAGCTTTTACCAGTTACATTATCTGTATTTTAAAGTAAGATAAAATTATGTATTAATTTTGTTAATAGAAGTCAAAATATAGGTAAACTAACAAAAAAAAATAACAAAACTACCTTCTTTTGACAGTATTTAGAGAGAAAAATACTGGTGATACCAAATGTTTACGCATATTAACTCAATTTTGAATATTTTTGGAAATTGTACACTTTTAATGCGAAAAGACGATATGTGAGAAGCGATTGTTATTAAGTAGTGTTTTTGGTGTTCGTTTTTCAAAACGAATCGGGCAGGCGATCGTCGTGAAATGTGAATACGAAGGCGCCCGACCGGATTCCGAAGCGCGGGACTTATTGGCGCGAACCGTACAAGCGTCAACCGTTTATCGTATGATAGTATTGCCAATGATTCTGTTTAATTTTCACTATTTTTTTTGTATATACATTTGTTTTTTCGTTAACTACCGTATTATCGCTTAATTTCAAAGATAACGTTGCGTTTTGTAACGTAAGCCACCAGGTTGTGAGCGTGAACACTAAGTTTGATTTTACGAAATTGTTTTTTTTTTTTTTATTTATTTTTTTTTAATCTAGATTTTAAGACAAACGGATAAGTTGAGAATGCGAATGAGAATGTAACGGGTCAGAGTTCCGAAATGTCGGAATGTAAATGAATGCAATATCAAGGTATGGTGCTAAGCTGTTCGGAAACGGGTGTGTTAATGTCGTGGGATCGCTTCCCGGTATAGAGAAAACGTATTTGATTATATTTTGCGAGACCATTCAAATGTAACATAGATTCTGGACATCAGAATGACACTTGTTGGCGTTATTATAACTTCTTAATATGATATAAGTAGGGTTGCCAGATTTTTTTTTCAGCCTATAAAAGGCAAATGCTTAAATGGGCAAAAAATATGGGAATTTAGTTTTTTTATTATATAGTGACATTCTTTATTTATTTTTTATATTTCTCCGAGGAGCAAGTCAGTTTTAACATATTTTTATCGGTTTTATAATAACATGTTTATAAAAATCAATACAATTATAATCGTACGATTCGAATACGGGACAGACCCAGTCCCGCCGGAACATTTTAAACTAAGCCTAAAATACGGGACGTCTGGCAACCCTAGCTATAAGATTAATTGATCTATATATACACGAAAATGTCGTCTAAAATATCGAGACCCCAAGAAAATATAAAGTCACGTATAGTTTTTTTTTTTTAAACTAGACGCGACCTTGTGCTTCTCTTGTCGAGTATTGTATTAGCTTCCTAAATATCAATTGTGTTTGCGTTAAGCTTTTTAAACTATGTGTACCTCTATTCATAGGAAACAATAAAATTGTGTGCTTTCATTAAAAACTAAGCGCAGTGCGTATAAAATTCCCAAGAATATCCTACGATTTGTGTTGAAAATAACATTTATGAATTGTTAACTGTCAGATGACGTTATGGCGTTGTCATGAAATTTGTTTACGTTGTGTTAATTATCTTTTTTTTACGTATTTTATTATCGAAATGGCTTCCATGTTTTTTGCTAATTGCGATCTCACGGTTATTATGTGAGAAGGTGAAAAGATGAAACTGCAAATAAAGTGTGTGGTTTTTTTTTTTAATTTGTGTTTTATTCACCGACTTTCCCGTTTTGACAGTGGTAGCTGATTTTCTCTATAATTGTGTGTTGGTAACAGTAGCTCTTCTACCTAAGAACACCGAGAGTGAACCAGGAGGATAAGATATTTTAGTTTAGAGTGATGGCGGCTTTGCATTGCCCGGCCACGGTAAGGTTATCGTGTCGCGCCGCTTTTTAGAAGAAGCGTTCTGACGCGGTCTTCAGATACTTTTTTTTTTTTATTGCCCTTGTAGGCAGACGAGCATACGGCCCACCTGATGGTGAGTGGTTACCGTCGCCCATGGACTTCAGCAATGCCAGGGGCAGAGCCAAGCCGCTGCCTACCGAAATCTATACTAATATATAAATCTACAGTGGTTTTGCGGATGTTCCGTTATAACTACTAAACCATACATCCGATTGACTTGAAACTTGGCATCCATGTAGAAAATACATATACTTAATGGATAGGCTAATATTTATATGAGTGTTAGACTCCCTACACCAGTTGCGGGGGTGTTCATGATGAGAATCTTTGTGGGAGTGAGAAATAATAATGTTAATTTTTTAATGCCCAGCGAAGCGGACGGGTACAGCTAGTCAATTCTAATTGCAGGGCACCATCAGCTATTAACCCAAGACCTTTGATGACGATAACTCTACACGCATCACTACTATAAAAAAAGGGTATAACAAAATAAAAAGCCACAAAGGAATTTAAGTTTTATATATATACATAGACAAATGCCACTTCACGACACACTACATCGAACTAGGAACGCACGATTTGATTTTCCGGGGTCCATTTGTAATTGGGACCTTTTCTCGGTGAATTCTTTTGACCAAGCACTCGAGTATCGAGACTCGCAGACGGCGCACAGCTGACAGAGTCCTCGGACGCTTCGGAGACGGCCGTCAGCGACGTGTCAGCGCTAGTGACGTAAGACTGACGTTTGCTGACAGTCTGCACGTTAATTTTCCCGTCCTCAGAGACGACGTCGATGCGGTTCACTCTCGGCCTGTAGTTGATTATGCCTGCGCAACTGTGGAACTTTGAAAACTTATCGTGGACCCGATGCTCTAGGTCCACGTGGAGGCTTAATTGACGACTGTAAAAAAACATTTAAAACGATTTATAAGTAATTAGCGACCCGCCCTCGCTTCGCTTCGGAAACTGTAATTTATTATTGATTTCTCCACTATTTAATGGATGTTATTATACATATAAACCTTCCTCTTCAATCACTCTGTCTATTAAAAAAGCCGCATCAAAATCCGTTGCGTAGTTTTAAAGATTTAAGCATACATAGGGACAGAGAAAACGACTTTGTTTTATACATAGTATAGTAAATAAGGGGGAGAGCAAATAAGGCACGACCATCTGACCCCAATTTAGGCTTCACAGTCTTATTGGTACCAGAGACTGACATATATACATTTTTATAATATACACTTGTGGTAGGACGTCTTGTGACTCCGCACGGGTAGGTACCACTGCCCTGCTTATTTCTGTCGTGAAGCAGTAATGCGTTTCGGTTTCAAGTGGGACCTTACAACTCCTGTCTTAAGATGGGTGGCGGCATTTACGTTGTAAATGTCTATAGGCTCCGGTAACCAATTAACACCCGGCAGGCTGTGAGCTCGTCCACCCATCTAAGCAATAAAAAAATAATATAGATATTATATATAGATAATAAACACTTACGTGGATAGGTACCACCGCCCTGCCTATTTCTGTCGTGAAGCAGTAATGCGTTTCGGTTTGAAGGGTGGGGCAGCCGTTGTAACTTTACCGAGACCTTAGAACTTATATCTCAAGGTGGGCGGCGCATTTACGTTGTAGATGTCTATGGGCTCCAATAACCACTTAACACCAGGTGGGCTGTGAGCTCGTCCACCCAACTAAGCAATAAAATAACAATAAAAAAACAGCATGGACATCTGTGGGCTGATAGAAGAGTACTCTTACCGGCAGTCAAAGTTTTCGCCGCAAATTTGACAAGCGGCGCCCGCGCCAAAGGGGCTTTTGGAGGTGGCCTCCGAGCTGGACAACGACGACCAACGACCAGCGCCTCGTCGCGGCAGATTGACGCAGCTCACGGTTTTCTTATCGGACGCATCCGAACAATCAGCGGTCGTGTCCAAAGTGACCGTTTTCGAACGATTGGAGTCGAGATTGCATTCAGAGCAACGACCCTTCCCGATGTCCGTCAAAACTTTCTCGGGATCGATGATTTTGTCGAAAAACGAAACTAGCTTCTTCAGTTTCTCGTCTGGAAAATCGCATTGCGTCAAACTCGGATCGGTCTGGGTGTTGCTGGCGATTTTCAATGATTCAGGCGTCGGGCAGTCCTTCGACGCGCCCAGTTTCGTGATGCCAATGTGCTCATTCTCGTGAACGCATTTGTCGCGTTCCCGCTCAAAGCCTTCGTGACAGTAATGACAAACGAATTTACGATCGGCGAAGTGGCAAAGGTTTAGGTGGTCGTTGTAGTTTATTATGCCTGAAAAAGTAAAATGTCACTTAACCCTTTGACTACCGTGTGCCTTACGCGGCGCACTGAAGTAATAATGTCGACTTCTGTTATTGGATTACTTAACTTTGCCTTTCGTATTTTATTGTTACTGGTGGTAGGACCTCTTGTGAGTCCGCGCGGGTAGGTACCACCACCTCGCCTATATCTGCCGTGAAACAGTAATGCGTTTTGGTTTGAAGGGTGGGGTAGCCGTTGTAACTATACTGAGACCTTAGAACTTATATCTCAAGGTGGGTGGCGCGTTTACGTAGTAGATGTCTATGGGCTTCAGTTAACTTAACACCAGGTGGGCTGTGACCTAGTCCATCCATTAAAGAAATTAAAAAACAAAATATTTTTTTGGCTTTTAGATCTCTGATAAATAGATGTAATGAATGATTGAATGTCAATCTGTCATATGACAATTGATAGTTGTTTAAATAATTTTTCGGTTAATGGACGTTGTGAAATGTGTGTTAAAGAATTATTGAAGAAAGGGCATTAAATGTTGTTTCTTGTTGTTTAGAAGAAACGCAATTTCGTCTTTTCTTATTTAAACACCGTAATTACCATTATATAGATTCATGCTTAGTATCTTCGGATTCGTCTTTCCCGGAGTCTACTAGATATCCCTGGCTTTAATTAGAAGATCGAACGGAGAAATCGACATTATTACTTCTTCAGGGCGCCGCGTGGGGCGCGGGTGACCTACACAGCAGTCATTGGGTTAAGTAACGTGGAAAGTAATTTGAAAAAAAAACCGGCGCCTAATTTTTTGCGTTTTAATTAGTTTTTTTTTTTTCCTTCCTATTCTAGTAACCTCGAGGAGTTATTCCAGATTCACCAAGCGAGTAAGTGACCTCACGGGGCTCTAACCTGGCGAATTGCTAACACTAAGTCTAGTTATAGCAGGAGCAGTACTTTGCAGAATCTACCACCAGATCGAAAACGCGACCCATTGAGAAGAAACTCAGTGAGCGGTGTCTGAGGATAATTTGCTCGCCGAACCCTACGTCGCAAGCGAGGGGCTCCACGAGAATTAGTTTGAAACAGTGACGCTGCGTTCATATAGTAGAATATAGTTTTACTAGTGGTAGGACCTCTTGTGAGTCCGCGCGGGTGGGTACCACCGCCCCGCCTACTTCTGCCGTGAAGCAGTAATGCGTTTCGGTTTGAAGGGTGGGGCAGCCGTTGTAACTATACTTGAGACCTTAGAACTTATATCTGAAGGTGGGTGGCGCATTTACGTTGTAGATGTCTATGGGCTCCAGTAACCACTTAACACCAGGTGGGCTGTGAGCTCGTCCACCCTTCTAAGCAAAAAATAAAATAAAATAAGAATCGTAAGATCTTTTATATCATGATGGATGACAGAAATTACGTTGTTATTAAAATCTATGACCTTCGGCAGCCACTTTATACTAGGTTCGCATCGAATTCCTTTGTTTGCTAATTCATTCGTTAACAACAAAATTATTAGCATCAAAACTTACGGTTTACATCTAGACATTTTAACTTTGTGCTTAACTTTTGTAAATGAAAGACATGGTTAAATAATATTCAAACTCCAAGATGCTACTTAAATAAAAAAGTTCCGTACCATAAAACATCATCTTGCATCCCACTATTGGACACTGTCTCGCAGTTGTGTCCATCAGACAACTCCTCTGCACAGACTGCACGAAATTCAATATGATCGGGTCCCTAGCGCTCCTCAATGCGCCATCTGACTGGATCTTCTTTGGTCGTCTCAATCTCCTAAACTGAAAACCTTTCCTCCGCCTCTTCTCGTAGTAATTGTGAGAAATATTATTGTCGCTCGCCGCGTAGATATGGCCACTGGGCGTCACGTAATTCGCGTATAGCTTGTCGCTTCTAATTCCGAATAGTCTTTGAACGAAGCACTGAAAGCGCGTAGGTTTCCGTGGCTCTTGAATCAAATAAGGCACAGCACGCAGTGGCTCTTCTGTATGCGGAACATATTCTTTATCTAGAACGATATTATCGACGGAGCGAGTCGTGCATTTATCGATTTTGGGAATAGTCGATTTACTATCGAAATTGACCAGCGAGCATTGGGTCATTTTTAGATCTCTCATCACTGCTGTGGCCACAGATTCCTTGTCTGCCTCGATTAATTCATCTCCGTTTGTCGTCTCTGCTGTGCCAGCGCAGGCGTCGGTTTTAGTTCGAAAAGATCTCTTTTTCCTGATCGTTTCTTCTTCTTGTGTAGCTTCAGGCAGGATCCCGATGACGCTGGCGTCATAAATTTGGAATAGCTTCTTCAAGCATTTGTATTTGGCTTTTAAAACTTCATGTTTTTTTTTCGGTACCCATTTTTTGTGCAAATTATCGTCTTCGTTCTCTTGATCCTCAGGAATACTGGTTAGAGCGGCTTTACGTTTGTAATGCATCGATTTCACTTTGTATCCTTTTAATGAACAAACAATTTTGACAACGAAATAGAATAGCAAGCTAACGATTATTTCGAAATTTTGATATAATATCATAACGTCCGATTACCGAATTTGTAATTTTTCTTAAATAAATTCTCCCAATAATCGAGTGCATAGTGTAGTGACATTTTGAATGAGGTCTGTCAAATACGAATATCTGACAGAATAATTTGTTTATGTAAGATATGAGAATTAACTTTTTTCGGCCAGCTATCTTCGTACGGAGGGCAGAAGTAAAGAGTACACTCTCTGTATGTGAAAAAAACGTCGAACGCGACCATTTAGGGCGGGGACGCCATGGCGAGTGATGTAATTTCAAATTTTTTTTTTTTTTTTTTTTCCTACCTAAGCTGATAGCCTTGAGAGGCTATGTCAGCGTAACCCTAACTTTTGTAGGTGAGCTCACGGGGCTCTAACCTGACGATGTTGCTAACACGAACCCTAGCAAGAGCCGTGCTTCGCAGAATCTACCACCGGATCGGAAACGCGACCCTCTGAGAAGATCCGGCGAGAAACTCAGTGGGCTGTGTCTGAGAGTTAATTTACTCGTCGAGCCCTTCGTCGCAAGCGACGGGTTCGACGAGAACGGTGACCGGTGCTTGAAGTACCTAAAAGCACCGTTAGTGGATCGGAAGGATCCGAGATGACGTGTTTTGGGCGACGTCGACTGCTTTCCATTCTGTCCGCAGGATCGGGAATGTAGTTACCGGCGGCCACGATGAGAGGGTTCTCGTGTCGTGCCGCTTTATCGAAGTGGCGCATGGACGCCGACTGCAGATACTTACTGATGGACTCTAAGTCCAGGTCGTCATGGAGGTCGACGTTCCTGACGAACCACGGGGCTCCGACGGCTATCCTGCAAAAACGGGATTGAAAAATTTGGAAGGATTTTAAGTAAGTGCGGACCGCGTGAGCGAACACTACACTTGCATAGGTCATGACGGGGCGTATGCAAGTTTTGTAGAGTGTCACCTTATTTCTAAGGGACATTTTACTTCGCGTACATATCATCGGGTAGAGACGTCCTAGAATGAAGGCGGCACGGTCGCGTACCGTCTTGATGTGGGGGCGGAATGTCATCCTACTGTCGAGGGTGACGCCTAAATATTTGACCTTCGGGGCCCACGGTATGGGCTGGTCGAACATCGTGATTGGGCGAACGGCGGGGCCGGAGGTGTTGACGCGCCTAGTCGGGAGGGGGATGCTCAGCGTGGTGTTCGGAGGGCGACCCCTTTTGAAGAGCACCGCTGTGCTTTTCGTGGGGTTGATGTCGATTCGCCACTTCCGGAACCACTGTCCCATGGTGGTAGCTGCGGTCTGAAGTCGTCGATGAAGCAACGCCTTCTTCCTACACGAGTAGTAGATGGCGGTGTCATCGGCGAAGAGCGCTAGATGGGTCTCCGGATACCGGGGTATATCATTGATATACAAACTAAATAGTAACGGGGAGAGGGCGGAGCCTTGCGGGAGTCCGGCTGTGACGTGACGGGGCCGGGAACGCGTTCCCTCAACTCGATATCGGAACGAACGGTTCGACAAGTAGTCTCGTATGATGAGATAATTTCAAAGATGGCGCCTAATGTTATTATGCAAAATTTTCAACACGGCACACACACCATTTAAAACTGTCACTCATATCACTCGATACATTAGCGTGTGTTTCAGTCGTTTTTTGGGTTGTAATTTGTTGATTTTTCAAATGTTGTCTCTCGTATAAGACATCTTCTTAACCTCTACTCTCCATGCATCTTTCATAATTATCGTATTTAATTTTAATCTGACCGCTGCTATATTAGCATTAACCGCATTAGACACGTTAACACCAAATATAAGAAAATAAAACCAAAAGAATCAAATTAACGAAACATATATTACTACACAATTACATATATTTACAATGAACTAAAAATAAATTAAATAACACACATATTATGTTTAATATAAAAAAAAAACTAATACTATTTAAGTAAAGGCTAATAAGTGGTACGTATTTTTTTTCTTATTACGTTAATTATTACGTCAGATGTGTGATGGATACTTAACAATGGCTAGATATCAATATAATGTTAGGTACTTCTTTTTTTTTTCTTTTTTTTTCTTAGAACTCTTAATTTTATTTTAATTTTATTGTCAATAGCCAAAGCTATGTATATTAATACGGGTTTGCTAAGTGCATATATCATTTAGATTGCAATCCAGATTAGATTTAGGTACTATTTTTACGATTTAGTAAATATGTAATGTACTGTAATGATTGCGATTAGTTTTGTGCATCAATAAATAGAAAAAAAACTTACTTTATTCTTACTCTTACTTATTCTAAAAATTATCGGTTCATTTATATTTTACTGGTGGTAGGACGTCTTGTGAGTCCGCACGGGTAGGTACCACCGCCCTGCCTATTTCTGCCGTGAAGCAGTAATGCGTTTCGGTTTGAAGGATGGGGCAGCCGTTGTAACTATACTGAGACCTTAGAACTCATATCTCAAGGTGGGTGGCGGCAATTACCTTGTAGATGTCTATGGGCTCCAGTAACCAATTAACAACAGGTGGGCTGATAGCTCGTATTTAAGCAATAAAAATTAAAAAAAAAGATATTAACATGAAATTCACCAGAAATTAGTCGCATCTTTTATCTCCTTTAAACGTGTATGCAACGGATACAATAGGCGTCCAGCCTTATAAATAAACGTCATCAAACGATCTCTACTTTTCTTCTTCTCTTATGCTTCTTTCTTCTACTATTTCTCTTAATATCAAATAAATGCTCCGTCCGGCATGAGTAGCGCTGAAAATGAGAACACGATATCACTTGAAGCAAACCAAAGACCTTACATAATATATAGATAGCTTTTTTTTTCCTTTTTGCTTTGTACCTATGCTAATAGCCTTGAGAGGCTATATCAGCCCCTCCTTGACGCGTAGGTGAGCTCAAGGAGCTCAAACCGGTTGTGTTTCCAACACTGGCCCTAGCAAGAGCAGTGCTTCGCAGAATCTACCACCGGATCGTAAACGCGACCCACTGAGAAGATCCGGCGAGAAACTCAGTGGGCTGTGTCTATGGGTTAATTTACTCGGACAGTGACCGGCGCTTGTGGTACCTAAAAGCACCGTTAATGGATCGGGAAGATCCATCCGCCATCCGCGCAGCCGAAGATAGGCAGGGCTGGCGCAGGATAGTCTAGGAAAAGTTATTAAAAAAGGCAATGACCCTAAGCACTGAGGATTATCGACGCAAGGGCGAGCACAATCTTCAAACATAGGCGGCTCTTTTGAAGCCCCTTGTTAACATTTAAAGAATACCGTGGTAGGGAGTTCACACCTCTCCCTCAAGGAATCTTCACAATGAAACTAGAAAAACATCCTCAATCTCCTCTAAAACTAGACCTGGACCTTGGATTGAGCGCGTTAGTGGACTTTCGTCTTTAGGTTCACACTGTGGTCTCGATCCTCAGCGTTGACAAGAAGAAGAGGAAGAGGAATAAATGGGAGAAATTAAATTAAAACTCACCAGCTATACAAGCGGTCATGAAGCATATCCCGCAGCCAGCGAAGAAAGCCCTCAACGCGATCTAGAAACGATAAAAGATCACATCACTCTTGTGAGTCACAGATCACTCTTTTGAGTCCGCGCGGGTAGGTACCACCACCTGCCTTTTTCTGCCGTGAAGCAGTAATGCGTTTCGGTTTGAAGGGCGGGGCAGCCGTTGTAACTATAATTGAGACTTTAGAACTTATATCTCAAGGTGGGTGCCGGCATTTACGTTGTAGATGTCTATGGGCTCCGGTAACCACTTAACACCAAGAGGGCCGTGAGCTCGTCCACCCACCTAAGCAACAAAAAAACAAATTATTTAAAATGTATGTTTTCATTTAATTGTCCAAAAGTATGTACTGCAGGTTTTTTTACTATCTAATTACCAGTAACCTGGTAAGTCTATACTGATTTCATAGAACTGGCAGGCGAGCTCATGTGGCTTCGCGTTCTATTCAGTGTGTCACCACTGAAGTCTGTATAAAAGAGACTGGGGAATTTATCAGAGCCTCCGTAGCGTAGTAGTAGTCGGTTGTATTTATTTATTTAACATTAGTTACTTATAGACTTTCGCTGAACACTGATTTAGGATTTTTTTTTTATTGCTTAGATGGGTGGACGAGCTCACAGCCCACCTGGTGTTAAGTGGTTACTGGAGCCCATAGACATCTACAACGTAAATGCGCCACCCACCTCGAGATATAAGTTCTAAGGTCTCAGTACGGTTACAACGGCTACCCCACCCTTCGAACCGAAACGCATTACTGCTTCACGGCGGAAATAGGCGGGGTGGTGGTACCTACCCGTGCAAACTCCCAAGAGGTCCTACCACCAGTGATTACGCAAATTATAATTTTGCGGGTTTGATTTTTATTACACGATGTTATTCCTTCACCGTGGAAGTCAATCGTGAACATTTGTTGAGTACGTATTTCATTAGAAAAATTGGTACCCGCCTGCGGGATTCGAACACCGGCGCATCGCTACATACGAATGCACGACCGGACGTCTTATCCTTTAGGCCACGACGACTTTATTATACAATACTAGCGACCCGCCCTCGCTTCGCTTCGGGAACTGTAATTTATTATTGATTTCTCCACGATTTCTTCTTCTTAGTCGAATACTTCATTGCTGAAGGTCGTGTCCTTGAAAGCCCTTCGTGGCTCTTTGTACACTCAGCTTCCATTTGCTTCGGTTTTCGGCTTCTCTCAGGGCGTTCGCAACAGAGAGTCCAGTGAGCGCAGTTATCTGATCCGACCAACGGTATGGTGGCCGGCCGGCGGGTCTTTTCCCTTCTACCTTCTTATCACTAATGGATGTTATTATACATATAAACCTTCCTCTTCAATCACTCTATCTATTAAAAATACCGCATCAAAATCCGTTGCGTAGTTTTAAAGATTTAAGCATACATAGGGATATAGGGACAGAGAAAGCGACTTTGTTTTATACTATGTAGTGATTTAATGTGACTGTATTACCTGTTGTGTGCGACTGGCTTAATATACAATGGCTCGATACATTGTTAACCATACTACACCTATGATAGGCACAAACGCCATCCCGACTCCATTAGTATAGTCATCACTTCAGTACACGAGATGCAAAATCAACTAGTAACTGTGTGCTTAGTGCGAGTTTTTTAACGTTCTCGATAGCGTAAAAGTTAACTCAAATTTGTATGCAGCTGGAACAGCGCCCCTAGCGGCAAACGTAGGTAAGCGTTCCAAATCTGAGTTAACTTTTACGCTATCGAAAACGTTAAACAACTCGCAATAAGAACACTGATACTGTTTATATGTTTTACGTATATCGACTGGTATCGTAATGAATACTCGGCGGCAGTCAGCGTCTTGTTTTGCTGATGTCCATGGGCGACGGTTGCTACTTGGCAACACGTGAGCCTTGCAGAGTGGTGGAATGAAGGTGGTGAGTGATAGCAGATTCGTTATCATTCTGGTATGAGGAACTCACACTGGACAATGTCTCCCGTTGATTTGGCGCCATTGCTGCTATAGCTCCGATCATGATCCCCGCTGACCCTGGGTTGGTGAAGCCGCATAGAGCATACGTCGCTATCAGCTCAGCTCGAGGCTGAAGATAGTTAAATAATCATCAATTTACACATCTAGGGGCGAAAGGTTATCTGGCTTAAGCGATATGTTGCGACATTTATAGCTTAGATGGGTGGACGAGCTCACAGCCCACCTGGTGCTCTTTTACTGGTGGTAGGACCTCATGTGAGTCCGCACGGGTAGGTACCACCACCCTGCCTATTTTTGCCGTGAAGCAATAATGCGTTTCGGTTTGAAGGATGGGGTAGCCGTTGTAACTATACTGAGACCTTAGAACTTATATCTCGAGGTGGGTGGCGCATTACGTCTTGGATGTCTATGGGCTCCAATAACCACTTAACATCAGGTGGGCAGTGACCTCGTCCACCAATCTAAGGAATAAAAAAACCATTTAATGTATTTATTAGGCATCATTAAAAAAAAATATTAGCATTCTGCACTTCTCTATATTCTCTATAAGTGTGGAAAATTTTATACTCCTCCGTCCGCGCAATTTTCGTAAAAAGGGATACAAGGTTTTTGCTTCACGTATTTAGTATATAGATGACGAAGGGTTTTTAAAAAGCCGAATTATAAAATGTATTTCGGGTTAATTTATTACAGCATTTATGGAAATCGTCACTTAAAGGATACTAGAGGTCCCGCAGTAGTCGAAATTCGACTATAGTTAATTGGAATTGTAAGTTTTTACACTATTATGATTGTATTTTATACTTCTATAATCACAAATTTCGCCAAGACTACACTATAAAAAATATTAACAAAGGCAAACAATATTTAATCTCAATTTGACAACAGACGTCAAGAACAAAAGTTTGACAATAAATAGTATGCATGCGTGTGTGCGTCAAATACATGGTATGTAGTGTGTGTAATGTTTTCTTTATTGATTTAATGTATCTTTTATGCATTATTTTAAAAAAATATTAGCACTATGCACTTCTTCTCTATATTCTCTATAATTGTGGGAAATTTCATACTCCTCCGTCCGCGCAATTTTCGTAAAAAGGGATACAAAGTTCTTGCTTCACGTATTAATAAAGGATATTTCGTCGTGAGGAACTAAATCTACAGTAGGCGCGCGAGTTCATGTCCATCCTTAGGAATTTAAATATAGTCATGTCGATAATAACTACCGATTTAGTCAACAGATTTCAATTTGGTTTAATGTAACTAGTTCATTTTGCAAGTTATAAAATATATGTGATAAGTAATTACTTGTTTATTTCTAATAGAGAACTATATTTTTAAAATTTCAATTCAATTACTATCAGATGAAAAGACGACCGACAGATCAGAGTCCGAATCAGTGTAGGTTTTTTTCTACCTGAACTTGTTGGAAGCGGAGTAGTCGTGGTTTAATCACCATGAAATAACACAATAACTTTAGCGGAAATTTTCGGTATCTATAAGCACGCGTCACAACTGTCAAAGACAACACTAGACGTCAGACAAACGCGGGGGGCGTGCGGAGGCGGGGCGAGCTTCCCCCCGCGCGTCGCCTCTGGCCCCGATGGACATGAACTCGCGCGTATACTGTACAGCTACATTACCGATAGGAGACCATCCTTCAGCATCTCCCCCATCCTCTGATACGCAACGAACTCATTCACGATGGTCTTCAGGCCGATTAACGACCCGACCAGCTCGCACTCCTCCCAAGGTACACCTGAAAATAACATCTCCTAAGTTCCGTGCTAGCTTAATCTCGCTTTTATCATTATGGGGATTCGTTTGCATATACCGATTTCTCGTAAAGCAGTAAAAAAAAGTATTTGCAATATTTTTTTTAATGTAACAAAAACATCGGTCTAGAAGCAAATGAGAACTTTACCTGTTCTGCCCTAGCCTGCAAATAGACTGCACAACTCACCCATGACGTAGCAGAGCGGAATGAAGACTTTGCCCATGATCCACTCCAGGTTGAGCTCCGGAAAGCCCAGTAGACCGCCGCAATACCCGAACACACCATTTATGAAGGCCACAAACGCGACAAACGCCACAATATTGGCTATTATGTTCAGAATCAGTGCGATCCCATTCGTGGCGCCGCGGGTCGCAGCCGACAAAACAGATTGATCTTCGCTAAAACAAAACAAACGGGTATTGACACGTCGAACGCCATATGACAAAATTGATAACTCCTGAAGTCGTCGTGGCCTAAGAGATAAGACGTCCGGTGAATTCGTGTTGAGCGATGCACCTGTGTTCGAATCCCAGGCGGGTACCAATTTATCAAATGAACTACTGGTGGTAGGACCTCTTGTGAGTCCGCGCGGGTAGGTACCACCGCCCTATTTCTGCCTATTTCTGCCGTGAAGCAGTAATGCGTTTCGGTTTGCAGGGTGGGGCAGCCGTTGTAACTATACTGAGATCTTAGAACTTATATCTCAAGGTGGGTGGCCAATTTACGTTGTAGATGTCTATGGGCTCCAGTAACCATTTAAGACCAGGTGGGCTGTGAGCTCGTCCACCCATCCATTTTTTGCCTTTAAAAACAAGGTTGTCAGTCTGAAGGCTGAGAGGAGATAGCACATAAATTGCGTACTCAACATAATGTCCTACCTGACGACCGGCTGTATATTATCGACGGTCGTGAGCGATCTTTTTGTCTCCGGCATCAACAGCTTCGCGTAGCACACCGCGGCCGGGGCGGACATCACGCTAGCCGTGACGAGATGCGTCGCTTTGGCCCCGAAATTAATATACGTCGCCAAGATCGTACCTGTTCAATCGAAAATGTATATCAGTTCTTCGACATACCAAGGCGAATCATGATATCGACAAGCACCAAAGGCCGAATAGCGGTTCCTCGTAGTTGCGTCAAAAATCCTCAATGCTGAGGGTCGTGGCCTCATGAGGCTTTCTTGGCAAAATACACATGGGGTCCCGCATCCTTCTACGGCAATGCGGAAGAGATTTAATTCTTCGAGGCCGCTGAAGTCTTATTTGGGTCTGGCTAATTAACCGACGCCAGATATTTGGCGTTGAATAGCGGCTATTTCGAACAAATTGCATTTGTTGTTGGGCCATTTATGGTGTTTATGCCAATTGAAACTCAAGATAATTGGGCCAAATTAGTTGAGCTTTGAAAGACATACCAATGTGCCTGAATCGAGGCTATTCTGGACATTTTCGGTAAGTAGGTTGTATTCTGGTCGGAATTTTTCGGTAGACAGCGGATTGGCTCTGCCCTTGGTATTGTTGACGTCCATGAGCGACGGTACCCACTCACCATCAGGTGGGCCGTATTAAATTTACCAAACTCTAACACGTCCGATTGATAAAAGCAGCAGACTTATCGGACACTAATATAAATGATGTGCTTCAAGCAAGCTTTTTCTTTTACATTAGTTACTGATAGTGTGGTAATCGGTGTGCGGAAACTGCTTTCTTATTCTTGGGATGAATTTAGACATATGTGCTGCTGTTAGGCGGATTACTATTGGCCCGGAGGTTTCGTCGCTGTACGGATGGATGGAGAAACTTAAGAGCTCAGCCGGCAGGAAAGTGTTTGCTAACAAATACCCGAACGCCTCTGAAGAAGGCCTAATAACTTTTGTATTTACCGCCGGATCAGAATCGTAACTCAGCAGATTGATAGTATTGCATAGACAGGATTCCCACGTGAACCAATTTCCAAATTAATTTGACGCCTTAAAGTTGGTGAAGATTGCGTTAAAAGAATCCATTACTATTAGTATTAGTCGAGCTACTAAAAGCGTGTTAAAAGAAGTCCTTTGTTTGGACTTATGTCTTTGGTTTTCTCTCCACCATAATATGTGTCTAACGATTCAGAGTTTGCTATAAAGTGTGTGTAGTGATAATTACTTGCCCGATACGGTGGCGAAACCCGAAGCCATCACGACGTGCATCTCCGAAGGCGTCAGCAAAGCTAGATACGGCTTCACCAACAGGACTGATTCAGTCTGTTAGAAATTAATTTTTATCTCTAGAGCCGCTTATTTTAATTGATTGCTTTAAATCAGAAGAGATTTAGGTGTATTGTGATAAAAGCTGCCAGCACTCCATAACGTTAAGTGATGACTGGCATAGCTAAGTGCCTTAGCAACTGGTCCAATAATTTATTGGAGTTCTTACTAAAAATGTTAATATTAAGAGGTAACCCTAAGATATCAGCCCGTTCTCTGATAATACTTACCATTCCAAGAAAGACATTTCCAATGGCGATAACACTCTCGACCACCGTGGTGCTGGTGGCGGCTCGCAACACCCTCCCCAGGGTCAGACAGAACGCCTGCAGGGCGCCCCAAAAGAACAATATCTCCACTAACATGCTGAAGAAGAAGATCACTGGCAGAGACTGAAAGAAAACAACGCTGTACCTTAATTTAACAACCTCAAAGCTCACTTTAGATTGTCTATGTTATCGATTTTAGCTTTATCTCTTCTCCATATTATTCAAATACAGCAGGGCTACAAACACCAAGCATTTCCAATTGGTCTCTGTTTGCTAACTGAGTTCAGCGTCTTGCAATAAAACCCATGGCTGATAACCCTAAAGCTCAATCATTCTCGGTATAGAAAAGGCAAGGGCCGTTTCAGCAGCACCAAGTCCAAAGTTGCAATTTCCCGTCTCAAAAAGACTGCTACCTACAAAATTGACACCAGAAACATTACTCACGCTAAAAGCAAACACTCCTTCTTCTCTGACCAGCAGATTGCCAAACGCGAAGGCGGCACCTTCCTGGCCGTATAGCAGGAATGTCGCCACCTTGAAGATATGACGGTTGTTATATTTGTACTGTAGAACTGAGACTGATGTCTGAAGGTGGGTTTTGTATTGCTTAGATAACTGGACGACACGAAGCCCAGCTGTTTATTTTTTTATGGTGAGTGCTTACCGTCGCCCATGAACTTCAGCAGTGCCAGGGCAGAGCCAAACCGCTGCCTACCGCTTAATACTCTCCACAAGCCTTGTTTGATGAAGCACATGTCATAGCGCTCGGGAAACACCGTAGAGCGGAGCTCATTCCAAAGCCGGATGGTACGTGACAAAAAAGATCTCTGGACACGCACTATCCATGAATACAGTGGCTCCAGGTAATATGGATGAACTCTACTCCGGTGGGGGGCGGTGCAATGGTAAAAACGAGATGATGATATCATCTCAAACAATTCTTCAGGGCACTCCCCATGGAACATACGGTAAAAAATAGAGAGAAAGCCGCAGCCCAAAGGCATCAACAATCCAAATGCCACCACTTGCGACACGCGGCTACAAAGTATTACTGCTTCACGGTAGAAACAGGCAGAGCGGTGTTACCTACCCGTGCGAACTCATAAGAGGTGCTACCACCAGTAAAAAACAAAAACATTGCAGCACCAACTAGTTTGCTGAATGAAAAATCCTAAAAGAAGCATTAAGCAGTCAAAGATACCTTATCGGAAATGCAGTGGAGAGCAATCCTTCCATGGTCCCACCTAATGAAGATCAGCCCAAACACGAACTGCAACAGGAGCCCGGATAAGACGGTGCGCCATTTCACTCGGCCGGGATGCGAAGAGAATATAAACCCTAAAACGAATAGTGTTATTATTAGCTATATCTCCAATCGTGATTCTCCTCTCTGAGGATCGTGACCACCACCGTCCATGATTTTCGTCCTCACGATGCAGTGCCATCTTGTTTTCGGCTGTTTGTAGATGATTGTAGACGATAGAATCAAATGTGTTATGTGTTCGATATGCGCGGCGGGCATACAATACTCTTCGAGTGCAATATAATAATGCTTTCAGGATGTTGTTGGGGCTCCCGCGGTACTGTAGCGCATCAGGTATGTTTGCAGATGCTCACGTGGATGACTTTTCATCAATCATCCGCAAACGAACGACCTCACTGATGCGTGGGGTTCGTGCGAGTACTAATAATATCCTGATGGTTATAGGTAATAAACCCGAATGTGCTGTTTTGAGACACTGGGTTCATATACATAGCCATATACCAGGTGCCTCAAAGCAGCGCAGATTTGTGAATTAAATGTGTAGCAATTAAAAGCTAATTTTAATTTTAATTTTAATTTTACTAACATAGTTCTAAGTATTATTCTACTTACAACATATGGACTTAAGAGGGTCTGAATTAAATGAATTTTATTTTATTTATTTATTTATTTAAATGTGGTGTGAATCTGGCCAGATCTACACACTAATCAAGATTACCCGCGTCTTTTCTGGCAATGTGTCGTATGTTTGTGTTGTATGTTTAAGGTGTTATAAGGTGATTTAGTCTGATGATTATTATAGTCCTATAGTGTAAGTTGATGTACAAAATAATATGTGCGTATTGTGTTGCTTTTGTTTTGTTTTTTTTGTAACTTAAATTTCTAAATTTCTCTTCTCTGTTCTCTTTCTACATATATGTGATTTTGATTGTGGAAACATATTTGGTTATTGTTTAAGCTATTTTTTAAAACTGTTTGTTTCCCAAATAAATAAATAAATTACTATAGGATTTGCTTAAGCCAGATCCTGGAGAGCCTGGTTTTAATTTTAGTTTCGCGAAAATAGTTGCATTGCTCATTAGCTATGAAGAATGTAATTGGGGTTCCAGTAAAAGAGAAGTGCGATTTCCTAAATCATATTACTAACCTAATCCCATGAGTAAAAACAGTCCGAGCAAGGATATAAGCCGTTCGGGTGTGTCTGTCGCGTCTAAGACCAAGAAGACCAGGATCCCACCGAGCACGAGCAAGCAGAACGACCAGCGAAACAAACTGTAACATTAGCAAATATTAACCGCAAAATTATAATTTGCGTAATTACTGGTGATAGGACCTCTTGTGAATACGCACGGGTGGGTACCACCATCCTGCCTATTTCTGCCGTGAAGCAGTAATGCGTTTCGGTTCGAAGGGTGGGGCAGCCGTTGTAACTATTCTGAGACCTTAGAACTTATACCTCAAGGTGGGTGGCGCATTTACGTTGTAGATGTCTATGGGCTCCAGTAACCACTTAACCTAAAAAAAACGTTATTTTGCCTTTTGACTAACTAATTATTTGTTGAGGACTTGTGTCTCCGTGTGTAAATATGGAATTCACCTTTTAAGCTACGGTATTTTCTACTGTGATTCTGAAAGCGCCATCTGTCGATGAATAGTAGCACTAGCGAATAGCGCAAAACCTCGTCGAGTAGAGAATAGAACAATAAAACTATTGAGCCGTTACCAGAAGTGTTTCGAGAACGTTCGTGAATGTTACAAATTCTGTTTGTATGTCTGTAAGTGGTGTTAGGACGTCTAGTGAGTCCGCACGGGTAGGTACCACGACCCTGCCTATTTCTGCCGTGAAGCAGTAATGCGTTTTGGTTTGAAGGGCGGCGCAGCCGTTGTACTGTTAAAACTGAGACCTTAGAACGCAGGTCTCGAGGTGGGTGGCGGCATTTACGTTGTAGATGTCTATGGGCTCCGGTAGTAACTTAACACTAGGTGGGCTGTGGGCTCGTCCACTCAAAACAATAAAAAAGTGTAACACAAATGACAGCAGCAGAAGACAAAAAAAGAATGAAAAAATTGGAGGGTAGTCAGTTGCTGCCCAAAAAGTTGACTAAAATAAGAATCAGCAGCAATATCGCACCAGAGGCCACTTTTCCTGCCCACAACAATGCCAGCATATAGATATACTTAAGATAGATAGATTCTTCTGTTTCTCGTTCCTAGCGTTTTCCTGGTGTAATGTCAGGACCTACTTTCCTATTTAAGCTCCTCCACTTTTCCCGGTCTTCGGCATCATGGCATATTCTCTTCCATATCCACCTTTACCACATCCTTTATATTTTCACATAATATTATTACAACAATTAAAAAGTACTTAACTAAATAGGAATAAACAAATGCACCAAACTCACGCATATTCCCAGAGCTTTAAAGCCACACGTTCGGCTTTATTCCAGACGTTAGCTTCGAACCAGTCCCCGAAGTACCTCTTGACCACCAAGTAATATATGACGAAGAAGTAGACTATCGACAGCAAGGCTATCAAGCTTCCGAAGCCTTCGCACAGCATCAACGGTTGGTTATCTGGAAAACGAGTCAACTAAGTCATCCGTGAATGTTTCGGGCGTGGACTGTTTTTTTTAAAGGGCTTTTATGACCTGGTAACTAAGACCTTTATTTAGGTCATGTCTTATTTAAAGTTAAATTCTTATTTTTATGAAAAATGATAATAAGAAGTAAAATGAATTGAAATGAGATGCGATGATATTGGATGGAATATAATCTCCGTAAAATGGTGGTCGTTTACTGAGATTTTTTCAGTGGACTTTTTGGAGAATCCCGAGAAGTTACGTCCAGCGGCTTTGTTTCATTTTCCTACATCTGTGCCCTTTCACAGAGATTTAACAATTAATAAACCACCGTTATTACATATTTAAACCGGAAGAAACACTAAATAGATAAAACAAAACAAATCACACAACTTCACTCCTCGCGTTCCGAGTCCGGGCGTGGACTGTATTCTGTGCTAGTGTGGGAAGCCCGAGTGCGTTGTGTTGAATAAGGCCCTGCGCTCGAGCATCTAGAATCTAGATAGATAGATAGATAGATCTAGTCTAGAATCTTCGACGGTACTCGCCAGTGCTTTTGAGCCCACTGAGTTTCTCGTAAGATCTTTTCAGTGGGTCGCGTTTCCAATCCGGTGGTAGATTCGGCGAAGCACTGCTCTGCTAATTACTAGTTAAAACTAATTAGCGGCAACCACGATAAAAGCGTTGATCCTGTCAGCATCAATACTCACTATGATACAAATGATAATATAAGCATCCGAAGAAGAACCCGATCACCAAGCCGTTCAGCACGAAAAGGCTTATGATCTTAATAGATGGTCCATTTCTTTTGAGGAACACCTCAGTGGAACTGCCAACCCTGGCTAGCGAGGTCTCCAAGCAACCAGACGGCTCATACTCCAACTGATCGAGGACGATCTGCAAGAGAACTTACACGTTTATCTTATTCTAATAATCGGTATTCCCATTTGCATTACTAATTCAAACGTAAACAAGCAATATTTGTCTTGGTTACATCTGTATTTGATATGATGTTGTAATGATGTTTCTGTAATATCTTCAGTGTGCTTAGTGTGAGTTTTTTAACGTCCTCGATAGCGTAAACGTTAACTCAGTATGCAGTTGGAACAGCGCCCCTAGCGGCAAACGTAGGCAAATGTTCTAAGTCCATACAAATTTGAGTTAAATTTTACGCTATCGACAACGTTAAAAAACTCGCACTAAGCTCACTGAAGACTGTGGCGTTTTTTTTATGTGAAACATCTATAGCCGCACGTAAAACCGATTTATGGCGTGGCGATGCATGTCGTGGCGACGCGTCGCCATGCGCAATCGACTGTGCGATTCTCTCCCACTCGATCCGGCGTTAAGCCATTTCTCTCGCTACACTGAGCTCGGATACCTAAAGTGTATACTCCGTAGTGTACACAGTACTACAGTACACATAACCTGTGTTTTACTTGAAAACAAAAAAATTTTTCGTCATATTTTATCATTATTTAGTTCCTATCACAATCTGTTCTTTTCTGCATATTACTTTTACAAAATAATGTCGATGTTTCACATCTGCCAGGCGTCCCTTAACGGGTCACATTTTTATTGTTTTTTTCATTACTGTAGTTAGACGAGCTCATCACGGCCCTCCTGTCAGATGTGGTCCGTGGACATCACAACGTGAATACCGTTTCGGTCTTGAGTTAATTACAATTCTAATGTAACTACGAGTATTAATCGTAAATAATTAATTACAAATATGAGGAACACTCACTTGTTCATTTTTCGGTTTCACGTCTGTCATTTCGACGTCTCCATTTTGGGATTGCTGTAATAGTGGAAAATACATCATAATATTACAAAAAAAAAATGTATCACAATTCCTTTTTTCTTAAGTGTAGTGTTCCTTTGTGTTACAGTGCTAAAGGTGAAACTTCGGTTGGCTGGTTAGCCACTTATGACGTCACCTTTCGGTTTTTTTTTAGTTTAGATAAAGATGACGAAGCCTTTATTAACAATCTTTATTAATTTATTTATTAATTTTGAAGCCTCGGGAGACCAGAAGGCCGGTACGTATTTTGCATAAAGAATTAGCATTGCTATCCAGCATGGAAATGCTGCTAGCCTTCTGGGAACTCTGCCAACCGGCGCGGCGGTGAGCTAACGCAGATTTTCTATTTATAAGTAGCTTTACCTAAATAATCATTATTTTTATTCATTTATTAGGTTGTTTTTAAAGTAAAATAAATAAATTAAATTAAATAATAAATAAATTAACAATCTTAGCTCATATTTAGGTACATGCATTGTATTAATGTAATTTTTGTAAACATTTAATAACATCGGCAAAGATTGTTTTGCTTTCAGAATTTCATAGAATGGATAGAAACAAAAATCACTATACAAAAATACTCGATCGAAAATTGGTTCTGTCACTGTTGTTGGAACGGTTTTTTTTACATATGCGTTATTACTTTATTATTTAAATTATTTATTGGCAATTGAAACTCTATTTAAATGTATCTTTGTTTGGATGCTGATAATCGGATTGTAATAAATAAATAAAATACTAGCGGCTTCGCTCACACAGTCAATGATAAATGTGAGTGTAGTTTCCCGCGGGAATGAGATATTTTTTGGGATAAAAGATAACCTATGTCACTTCCCAGATCTAAAACTATAGCTTTAAAAAAAATCACGACCATCCGTGACTTCTTTCCGACTTGAAAAACGGACAGACAAACACACAAACAACTATTAAATAAATATACTATTTTCTTGTACTGTATATGTGTATATTCTTCTATTTCTCTGATAAATTTGTTATATTTTTATGTTGTGTTTAAGTGTGTATATGAATATGTATGTGAATATACGAGTGTATGTGATTGTATATTATATATATATAACGTGTATGTGTTTGTGTATGTATGAAGTATTATTATCAGTTTGGTTATTTTCACATTAAGCTACGCACCTACCACAGGTTGCTCTACACCACCCTTGGTTGACTGGTAGAGAATACCTCAGGCATTAAGTCCGCCATTGTACTTATGTGCATTAATTTAAATAAATAAATAAATAAATAAAACAAAAAAATATTTACAATCGAATAATAAACTATACTCACAGACTTGTCAGGCGGAAGGTAAGCGGCGTCCATATTGTTTTTTTGTTTAATTAGAATTTATAAAGAAAATTTGAACAATTCTCGTTACATATAAGAAACTAGTGCTCGGAAAATCACTGCCCACATCGATTGGCTCAGCATTGTCTGAAAAAAAAATACTAAAACTTAATTTGAAGTTAAAATGATTTTCTGTGCCTACTAAAACTATTATTTCTTATTGCTCAGACGGGTGGACGAGCTCCCAGCCTACCTGGTGTTAAATGGTTACTGGAGCCCATAGACATCTACAACGTAAATGCTTCACCCACCTTGAGATATAAGTTCTAAGGTCTCGGTATAGTTACAACGGCTGCCCTACCCTTCAAACCGAAACGCATTACTGCTTCACGGCAGAAATAGGCGGGGTGGTGGTACCTACCAACGCGGACTCACTAGAGGTCCTACCACCACTCTCGCTAAAGTTAATCTTCCTACATATACTTATATTAATAATAGGTCTATCTATCCCTTTCCCGCAAATCAAAGACTTTATATTTATATAACGGATGTAAAAATTAACATTCTTATCACTAAAAACAAAAAATAAAAATAGAAATATCAACAAATCCTAACAATACGTGTTTAGTTTATAAACAAAGTGAATACCTGTTTGTTTAAAGATTTCTAACAAAATTATAGTCGGATTGTTTTACAAAATGTACACCAAACAGAGTCTAGAATGTTTTTTCTATATTAAGACAAACATTACAGTGGGAATACACCTGTGACAGAGAAGCTGAGGAGTGCGCGTTTGGGATGGTATGGACATGTGATGAGACGAAATGAAAATGAGGTTGTTAAGAGAGTGTTAACTATGAATATGGAAGGATTTAGAGGAAGAGTTAGACATAAGAAGAAATGGATGGATTGCGTGAAAGACGATATGGGTAGGAGAAATGGTATATGATAGAAGAGTATGGAAGGAGCAAACATGTTGCGCCGACCCTAGGTGACTGGGAGAAGGGCAGGATAATGATGATGATGATGATTACAGTGGAAATGTTTTAGATTTATATGTTCATTCAGTTACATAATATACATAGTACTGGTAGTAGGACCACTTGTGAGTCCGCGCGGATAGGTACCACCGCCCTGCCTATTTCTGCCTTGAAGCAGTAATGCGTTTCGGTTTGAAGGGTGGGGCAGCCGTTGTAACTATACTGAGACTTTAGAACTTGTATCTCAAGGTGGGTGAAGCATTTACGTTGTAGATGTCTATGGGCTCCAGTAACCACTTAATACCAGGTGGGCTGTGAGCTCGTCTACCCATCTAAGCATTAAAAAAAAACGAAATCGTCTAAGTATATGGTAAAATAGTTCGCGTCATTGCCATCATTGAAGATATAATTCAAGGAGGGTTGACCTGAAGCAAGCGGCCGGTCGTAATAAAGTGTAACAACAGCTTTTTTTCTTTAACGTTTCTACCATAGAACACGAACATGGAGGGTAGATGTAAGGAGAACTGTCTGCTAAATAAGGGTAGCGCTACAGTAGCAACCGGGTAAATTTAAAAAAAGGCGCTGAAAGTTATTAGAATAAGATAGAGAAATAAAAAAGAACGAAAGAACTGTAAGCACTACAAAATGGGACCGCCCGATTAGCCTCCTCATGTCTGTAGGCAAACTGTATGAGCATCTGCTCTACAAACGCCTCAGAGACTTCGTCTCATCCAAGGGCATTCTCATCGATGAACAATTCGGATTCCGTACAAATCACTCATGCGTTCAACAGGTGCACCGCCTCACGGAGCACATTCTTGTGGGGCTTAATCGACCAAAACCGTTATACACGGGAGCTCTCTTCTTCGACGTCGCAAAAGCGTTCGACAAAGTCTGGCACAATGGTTTGATTTTCAAACTATTCAACATGGGCGTGCCGGATAGTCTCGTGCTCATAATACGGGATTCCTTGTCGAACCGCTCTTTTCGATATCGAGTCGAGGGAACCCGCTCCTCCCCACGACCTCTCACAGCTGGAGTCCCGCAAGGCTCTGTCCTCTCACCCCTCCTATTTAACTTATTCGTTAACGATATTCCCCGGTCGCCGCCGACCCATTTAGCTTTATTCGCTGACGACACGACTGTTTACTATTCCAGTAGAAAAAAGTCCCTAATCGCGAAGAAGCTTCAGAGCGCAGCCCTAGCCCTAGGACAGCGATTCCGAAAATGGCGCATAGACATCAACCCATCGAAAAGTACTGTGGTGCTATTTCAGAGGGGAAGCTCCACACGGATTTCCTCCAGGATTAGAAGGAGGAATCTCACACCCCCGATTACTCTCTTTAGACAACCCATACCCTGGGCCAGGAAGGTCAAGTACCTGGGCGTTACTCTGGATGCATCGATGACATTCCGCCCGCATATAAAATCAGTCCGTGACCGTGCCGCGTTTATTCTCGGTAGACTCTACCCCATGCTCTGTAAGCGGAGTAAAATGTCCCTTCGGAACAAGGTGACACTTTACAAAACTTGCATAAGGCCCGTCATGACTTACGCGAGTGTGGTGTTCGCTCACGCGGCCCGCACACACATAGACACCCTCCAATCTCTACAATCCCGCTTTTGCAGGTTAGCCGTCGGAGCTCCGTGGTTCGTGAGGAACGTTGACCTACACGACGTCCTGGGCCTCGAATCTATCCAGAAATACATGAAGTCAGCGTCGGAACGGTACTTCGATAAGGTATGCGTCATGATAATCGCCTCATCGTTGCCGCCGCTGACTACTCTCCGAATCCTGATCACGCAGGAGCCAGTCACCGTCGACGCCCTAGACACGTCTTTACGGATCCATCAGATCCAATAACCTTTGCATTAGACGCCTTCAGCCCTAACACTAGGAGCAGGCTTAGGGACCTCGGTAACCGTACTCGTCGAACTCGACAAAGAGTTCGCCGTGCAACCTAACCCATGAATCAGCTCGCTGAGTTTCTCGCCGGATCTTCTCAGCGGGTCGCGATTCCGATTCGGTAGTAGATTCATTCGCGAAGCAGCTACTCTTGAGCTGTTAGGTCTCCTTCGGAGGCGCTCGGGTAGCTGTTAGCAAATCCCACCCCTCCTGGCTGAGCCTTTGTTCGCCCACCTGTCCTGGTGAAACTGGAAAGGCCTCCGGGACACCAGTAATCCTTCAATCATAAAAAAAAAAAATACAAAATGGGACACTTTTTCAAGCTTCTCCCATATGAGACGGTTCTCCTTACCTCTACCCTCCATAAACCATAAACCTTTATAATACTTCAGTGCCATAAACACGAACCACACAATCTTTTTTTTAAAGTAATGTTATGTCCTGGTAACTAAGACCTTTAAGTCATGTCTTATTTTAATTTATATTCTTATTTTTATGAAAAATTATAATATGGAGTGAAGTGAAACGAAATGAAGATGATTAATTTGAGACATTAATCAACTGAGATGAAATTAAATGAAATGAGATGAGATGATATGGGATGAAATATAAAATATAACCTTAGGTCGCCGAGAAGTTATTTTAAACCCGAGGAAACACTAAATAGACAAAATAAAACAAATCACACAACTTCACTCCTCGCGCTCCCGCCAAAAAGTCAACCACATAATCTGATAGCTACTGACAGATTATACATGATACACTAAACATTTGATAATGCAAACCAGAATCCATCGATAGGCAGTATTTTATTGTCAAAATAAAAAAAAATAAAAATAAAAAACATTAACTAACAGTATTTTATGGGCAACTATCGCTTAGCTAAAATAAAGAAATAAATAACATTAGCTAACCTAATTCCCGTTTCTTCCACAGTATTAGTAAAATGCGAATGGGGATACTTTTATGAATTTTAAATTAGCGATAGTCATCGTGGCCTAAAGGATAAGACGTCCGGTGCATTCGTGCTGAGCGATGCACCGGTGTTCGAATCCCGCAGGCGAGTACCAATTTTTCTAATGAAATACGTACTCAACAAATGTTCACGATTGACTTCCACGGTGAAGGAATAACATCGTGAAAAAAAAACAAACCCGCAAAATTATAATTTGCGTAATTACTGGTGGTAGGACCTCTTGTGAGTCCGCACGGGTAGGTACCACCGCCCCGCCTATTTCTGCTGTGCAGCAGTAATGCGTTTTGGTTTGAAGGGTGGGGCAGCTGTTGTGACAAGACTTAGACCTTAGAACTATATCTCAAGGTGTGTGGCGCATTTACGTTGTAGATGTCTATAGGCTCCAGTAACCACTTAACACCAGGTGGGCTGTGAGCTCGTCCACACATCTAAGTAATAAAAAAAAAAAGTTAATTAGTATTTGATTTCACGTTGCTTTGAAGTGTGACAAGATCCATACAGATGCTATACAAATAAATATACACATAACATGTTTACATTAACTGGCTAGGATTCAGATAAATAAGACAATTGCGTAGTATCTTTAGTTTCCATATTATTTAGTCTTAGAATATCGAAGATTGGTCGGCCCATTGTACCGAAGCATAGTTTTAAAGTAAAATTAGACATAAAAGAACTTCACTACGGGTCCATCATCATCATCATCATCAACAGCCCACAGTCGTCCACTGCTGGACATAGGCCTGTCCCAATCCACACCACTGAGCCCGGTCTGCGGCTCTCCTCATCCACTTCTTGCCGGCCACCGTTCGGAGGTCATCGCACCACCTAGCCAGGGGGCGTCCCACGTTACGTCTTCCGCTGCGCGGTCTCCACTCGGGAACCCGTCTGCTCCAGCGATCGTCAGTCCTACGGCATATATGGCCAGCCCACTGCCACTTCAGCTTGTTGACTCTTTGAGACATGTCGATGACTTTAGTTCTCTGTCGAATAATCTCATTCCGGATTTTATCCTTCAGAGAAACTCCGAGCATGGCTCCTTCCATGGCTCGCTGAGCGACTTCGGGCTGACGGACCAACCGTACTGTGAGGGACCATGTTTGAGCCTAAATAGATTAGAGTCACGCTGAGATTCGGAGCCTTCGAACTAGGAATTGTGACTTCGCTTCAAATATAGACAGAGATCGTGGTACCTTCTTCCTAAGAGTGAAAGCCTTCATTTCTGAAGGATCATTAAGTTATATTCCATAAGTTAAAAGTCGCACAGCCGGTGATGGAGAGAGCTATGCTCGGTATTTCTCTAAGGGACAAAATCCGCAACGAAGAAATTCCGCGCAGAACCAAAGTCAGCGACATAGCTCTCAAAGTTAGCAGGCTAAAGTGGCAATGGGCTGGTCACATCTGTCGAGCCAGCAACGCCAGGGGGGGGAGGAAGGTCCTGGAATGGAGGACACGGATGGGTACCAGGAGCGTGGGGCGTCCTCCGACCAGGTGGACCGACGACTTAGTGCGCACGGCGGGAAGTCGTTGGATGCGGAAGGCGGAGGACCATTCTGTGGAAGGCATTGGGGAAGGCCTATGTCCAGAAGTGGGCAGATAAAGGCTGATGATGATGATGATGATGATGATCCTCTCATCACCCCTTGCTGGTTTTCTCTCCGTGTGCCTCTATTTTCGGCAGTCCTAAGTGCTTCAAGTACTTGCTAGTAAATGATGCTATCAGTTCTGAACAACTGGTAAATAGATCACGCGGTCTTTATCCTTCAACATAACCTACTAACATCAGCCTTTCGAGGTTGCCACCATTTCTGTCCAAGGTATTTTGGTATGAGCTGATAAGATATTGTAGGCAGCCCAGTTAATACCTAACTATCACTTTAATCCACATTCATACATGTGTAAAGAAAAAAATTCATTGTCTAAAACACTTTGGTTTTCTAAAAAAGATTTTTCTTGAATGTCATTCAGTGAAGACTGACATTCAGTAAAGAGAAAGTTCAGTTTGTTTAAAATATTAACTTTATTAGATTACTAGCGACCCGCCCTCGCTTCGCTTCGGAAACATTAAAACACAAATGAAACAAACAAAAAAAATAAAAAAAATATTAAAAAAAGTAGCCTATGTTCATCAGGGACAATGTCAGCTTCTAATGGAAAAAGAATTTTTCAAATCGGTCCAGTAGTTTCGGAGCCTATTCGAAACAAACAAACAAACAAATCTTTCCTCTTTATAATATTAGTATAGAAGACTAGCTGTATCCGTCCGCTTCGCTGGGCATTTAAAATTAACATTATTATTTTTCACCCCCACAAAGATTCTCATAATTAACGCCTCCGCAACTGGTGTAGGAAGTTTAACACTCATATAAATATTAGCGTATTCATTAAGTACATGTATTTTCTACATGGATACCAAGTTTCAAGTCAATCGGATGCACGGTTCAGTAGTTATAACGGAACATCCGTAAAAACCACTGTAGATTTATATATTAGTACTAGCTCACCCAGGAGACTTCGTAGTGCCTCAATCGATAAATAAAAGACCTAAACTTTTGTATAAAATAAACTTAAAACAAACAAAAGGAATTCGTCCGACGGGGGACACATCAAAGAAAAAACAAAATTGTTATTTTTATTTGATTCCGAGCATTTTCATATTTATCTACCTTTTAAACCTTCTCTGGAATTCCACAAATAATTCAAGACCAAAATTAGTCAAATCGGTCCAGCCGTTCTCGAGTTTTAGCGAGACTAACGAACAGCAATTCATTTTTATTTATATAGATATATAGATAGATAGAAAGGGTTTTAAATGTTGTTTCTTATTGTGCATTTAACATAAAACGCAATTACGCCTTTTATTTTGTCTATTGATCCTGAAGTACCCGATATCATTTAGGTATACATGTGAAAACATCACGTCATCTCGATAAATATATATTGTTCGTTAATTTATGCAAATTTAAATGAAAAAATTCGTCGTCATTGAATTTGTTTAATCGCGATTGAAACTAGAACGATATCAAAATAATCGCTACGCATTATTTATGATCGTTGTACGTTTTTATCAGCTAAGATAATTTATTAAATACGATTTCCGTAAAATAAATAGGTGAAATAGAATTTAGGTAATGCGTGTTCCAAACGATCTGTTGATTGGATTACGATATGGAAAAAACACGGTCGCAACGCGCGTTTTTTTTTTTTAATAGATTTTATGACCTGGTAACTAAGACCTTTAAGTCATGTCTTATTTTAATCTATATTCTTAATTTTATGAAAAATGATATTATGGAGTGAAATGAAATGAAAATGATTAATTTGAGACATTAATCAACTAGGATGAAATTAAATGAGATGATATGAGATGAAATCTAATCTCAGTAAAATGGTGGTCATTTACTAAGATTTTTCAGTGGACTTTTTGGAGGATCCCGAGAAGTTACGTCCAGCGGCTTTGTTTCATTTTCCCACATTTGGGCACTTTCACAGATATTAAACGGTTAATAAACCACCATTATTACACATTTAAACCCGAAAAAACACTAAATAGACAAAATAAAACAAATCACACAACTTCACTCCTCGCGTTCCCGCCAAAAAGTCCGCAACACGCGTTTTTTCTTCCTAATACACAGAGTAAAGGGATGTTTTCAATTGCTTAGATAAGGTAACATCAGCTAGTAGGTGCTGTGGAGAACGACGTAACTGAGAAAAATACTAGGACCAGTTCAGAAAGATGACGGTTCTTGGCAGGTCCGAAAAAATAAGGATGTGGACAGGCTTTTTGGTGAGTCAAATATTCTGGGGGAGATGAAGGCACGGAGACTTGGATGACCCGGGCATGTTTTTTTTAATTGCTTACTAGCTGATCCGGCAGATTTCGTAATGCCTCAATCGATAATAAGACTTAAACTTTTGTGTAAAATAAACTTAAAACAAACAAAAGGAATCCGTCCGACGGGGGACACATCAAAGGAAAAACAAAATTGTTATTTTTATTTAATTCCCAGCATTTTCATATTTATTTACCTTTTAAACCTCCTCTGGACTTCCACAAATAATTCAAGACCAAAATTAGCCAAATCGGTCTAGCCGTTCTCGAGTTTTAGCGAGACTAACGAACAGCAATTCATTTTTATATATATCGAAGATATGCGTGAACAAACTCACAGCCCACCTGGTGTTAAGTGGTTACTGGAGCCCATAGACATCTGTAACGTAAATACGCCACCCACCTTGAGATATAAGTTCTAAGGTCTCAAGCATAGTTACAACGGCTGCCCTAACCTTCAAACCGAAACGCATTACTGCTTCACGGCGGAAATAAGCGGGGCGGTGGTACCTACCCGCGCGGACTCACAAGAAGTCCTACCACCAGTAAAAAAGTATGTAGTGCGTGTGGAGCAGGATCGGACTGTGAAACGGGTGTACGCGGATGTACCGGAGGGACGCCGCCCCGTAGGGAGGGCCAAGTACTCCTGATCTGACGCTGTGGAAGGAAGTTTACGTGAGCTCCAAGTGTTGGACTGGCAAGGTGTTGCGCAGCGCCGGGATGAATGGCAATGCTTATTGCCGTAAACCAAAACCCACTTCGGGGTCATAGCACCAGCGCAGTAGTAGTAGTATTAGCGCCGACACCAACAGAAGCAATAAAAACACGTTATATATTTATTTATCTAGTCTTATGGCCTTTCTATAAAACAATTGAATGATCGAAGATCTTATCTAATTCGATTATTTGATTAGCCATCGGCAAATGTTGCTTTTGTTTGACACTGAACTTTTATTGTTCGAAAATGCATTCACTTACCTTCGGAACAGCGAAGGCAGAAATGTTAAACAAATAACGATCAATTTACTGGTGGTAGGACCTCTTGTGAGTTGGCACGGGTAGGTACCACCATTCTGCCTATTTCTGCCGTGAAGCAGTAATGCGTTTCGGTTTGAAGGGCGGGGCAGCCGTTGTAACTATACTGAGACCTTAGAACTATATCTCAAGGTGTGTGGCGCATTTACGTTGTAGATGTCTATGGGCTCCAGTAACCACTTAACACCAGGTGGTCTGTGAGCTCGTCCACACACCTAAGCAATAAAAAAAAAAAAAAAAACTGATTCTTCAATGGTAGAAAGGCCTTGGTCGTTCGAGCGACGCGGCTCTACTGTGATTCAATATATTGGAACAAATACTTTATCGCTAACACTCAGAAATATTTTCTTTATGACGTAAGCAAACGGTTGCTCGATTTGATGAAGAAATTCCGTCTTTTTAATACGTTTTTATTAGCTTCAGACGTATGTATGTTAGTATGTAACGGAATCTTTGAACGTGATTTTGAACCCCTTCAAAACGTCAGATTAACTCGAAATTAAGTATACTTATTAAGGACCGATGACAATTGAATATTAAAAAAAATATTGAAATAATTGAAATTCAATTAAAAAATGAAAAATAAATAATAGGTTAAAAAAACTACAAAATACGGTTTTAACAAACTAACAAAAAGCTAACAAAATACGCTAGCTAAAAAACTAACAAAATACGCTAACTAACAAAATTTTAATTAAAATTAGTGTAAGAAAAAATGATTTTACTGTAAAAAAAAATCGTGGGGTGCATGGTATCAGTAGTTATGTTATTTTGATAATATCCTGAAAAGCACCCCACGCTTTTTTTTTACAGTAAAATCATATTTTCTTACACTATTTTTAATTCAAATTTATTAAAAATTATTTTCTATTTTTTAGTTAGATTTTTATAAAAGCCTATTTTGTTAGTTTTTTTAAACTATTCTTTTTTCACAACGGAAGGGTCAATTGTTTGTGGTACCCAAACCACATGCACCAGAGGTGAGAATATAGTTTACCCATTGATTCTTACACCCCTGTAAGGTACATAGGTTTGTAAATAACGACGTAACGACAAAATAACGACAAAGGGAAGATCTTCCACCGAGCGGGTGATGATATTGCTCGGTAGACCGACGGTCCGAATGTTGTTGTTCGGAACTTGTATATATGCAAGCTTATGTTGAAAATGTGGTGAGCAGGTTTTAAGCATCTATCAAATATTTTGAATTATAATTTGCGTAATTACTGGTGGTAGGACCACTTGTGAGTCCGCGCGGATAGGTACCAACGCCCTGCTTGTTTCTGCCGTGAAGCAGTGATGCGTTTCGGTTTGAAGGGTGGGGCAGCCGTTGTAACTATGCTGAGACTTTGGAACTTGTATCCCAAGGTGGGTGGCGCGTCTACGTTGTAGATGTCTATGGGCTCCAGTAACCACTTAACACCAGGAGGGCTGTGAGATCGTCCTCCCATCTAAGCAATAAAAAAATAATAAAAAAAACCTGTATGACGGCTACCCACCATAGTCTGCTCACAATCACGGCGTATGGAGCTTAACGAAGATTCTGGAGGAGGTTTCCTCCGTATCCTGGACTGATTTTATCTGAATACCACAGACCTTCGATCGATATTGGGTTTTACAAAAACAATCTTTGTATCAATGCGTTTCGGTTTGAAGGGTGGAGCAGCCGTTGTAACTATACTTGAGACCTTAGAACTTGCATCTCAAGGTGGGTGGCGCATTTACGTTGTATATGGGTCCAGGTCCAGTGACCACTTAACACCAGGTGGGCTGTGAGCTCGTCCACCCACCTAAATAATAAAAAATAAAAAAATCCTAATTTTACTAGAAGATTTTACGTAACAATCAATAATATAATTAAGCAAGTAGAGACTATTATAGTAAATGAATTTCGAATACCGTGTTCTTTGAAGTGAAAACTTCTTTAGAATCGTTGTGATTTCAAACCGGATGCAACGGAAAAAACGACAGGTAAGAGACACAAACATAAAAATGTGTAGGATGAAGCCAGCAAAGAATGAGACAGAAATATACATACTATTTAATACAGCGCCATCTGTGAGATTTTTTAATACTAACGTGTGTATGAAAGCTCGTGTAGTGAATTTTAATTTAGGATTATACGTGAAATTAAAATATCAATTCACAGAGGGCGCTACCTTACAATTATTTACTAATGACAAAATTTTACATATACTTAAGACGTTTAGGATAATTGTATTTTTATTTTGGAGGGTTTCATTTCTACCACGTGTGAATTGCACACATTTTGTTTTTTTTTTTTCTTGTAATACATCCTAATTCATCTATAAAATACGACGTCAATTAAGTAATATCCAGTGAGAGCGCCATGTTTTTTTTTGTTACTACGAATTAATTAAACAAACCAATCCTTCAAGATTTAAATCGATAATTGTTTTCGCAATAAAACTCTCAAGGTCCTTTGGATGGCGTCACGGTGTCAGGTCGACGCCATGCGATTTTGAACTTTAACTTAACAGAGTTTTAATGTGTCATTTAATAGCATTTGAAAGCAGTCGAGTATTTTCCAAGGATACAGGACCTCCATACGGGGGTGAGTGCAAATCAGCGCTGTCTGATGCATCCACTTTGAACAGCATCAGCGGAGCTACCTCCTTTTGTCTTTTTTTGTTTAATCTTTATATTAATACGTGAAGCAAAAATTTTGTATCCCTTTTTACGAAAATTGCGTGGACGGAGGAGTATGAAATTTTCCACACTTATAGAGAATATAGAGAAGAAGTGCACAGTGCTAATATTTTTTTAAAATAATGCATAAAAGATACATTAAATCGATAAAGAAAACATTACACACACTACATACCATGTATTTGACGCACACAAGCATGCATACTATTTATTGTCAAACTTTTGTTCTTGGCGTCTGTTGTCAAATTGAGAATAGATTAAATATTGTTTATCTTTGTTAATATTTTTTATAGTGGCGAATTTTGTAATTAGAAATATAAAATACAATCATAATAGTGTACAAACTTACAATTCCAATTAATTATAGTCGAATTTCGACTACTGCGGGACCTCTAGTTTTATTTATTGTGTGAAAGGCAATACATTATTTTATTATTTACTAGCTGACCCGGCAGACTTCGTAGTTAGATGGGTGAACGAGCTCACAGCACCTGGTGTTAAGTGGCCACTGGAGCCCATAGACATCTACGACGTAAATGCGCCACCTACCTTGAGATACAAGTTCTAAGGTCTCAGTATAGTTACAACGGCTACCCCACCCTTCAAACCGAAGCGCATTACTGCTTCACGGCAGAAATAGGCAGGGCGGTGGTACCTACCCTCGCGGACAAGAGGTCCTACCACCAGTAATAGTGTATAGTATATATATAGTAATAGTGTGTAAGTCTTAAAACAGCCTATGCGCCTGTACAACAAAATTCCACAAGATGTTCAGAACCTAAATATACATAGGTTTAAGAAAACTATTAAAGAACATCTGTGCAATAAAGCTTACAATAAAGTCAATGATTATCTAGAAGATTGCACAAAGTGGGAATGAGTTGCTCGCTCCGGGCATTTCAATATTGCAATAATTGTTACGTTATAATACTCATTGTAAAAATTAATATTGAATATTTTTTTTATCTAATATAAAAAAAAAAGAAAAAAGACAATATGCCCGCTGAGTTTCTTGCCAGTTCTTCTCAGGACGGAGGCTAGTTCTTGTGAATTGGCGGTAGTTCTTTATGACGTTCAACAAGTATGGACTTTCATTTATCTTGAATAATTTTTTTTTGATTTGATTTGAAATCATACGCTTGCCACTTAAAGTTATTTATGTATGCCCTCTAAGCTACATTAAACAAAGATTACAAATTATACATACAAGCGATCGAAGTTGATAAGAGTATTTATTAAATTATCGATAACCGATAAAACATTATTAGCAGGACGTTTTAACAACTCGATTAAAGTTTTATCTGCTATCTGAGTAATTTGAATATGCAAAAAGATACTAGTGTTTTTTTTTTCATTTCTTCATCAAGTATTTTTTTAAAGGTTATATATTATATTGCTCTGGCGTGTGATCCCAAGGCTCAAATAATAATAATAATGACGGAACAATAACAATTCAATATTTAAAAAAAAATTTAAAAAATAATATTGAAAAATAATTGAAATCCAACTAAAAAATAGAAAATCAATTTTAATAAATTTGAATTAAAAATAGTGTAAGAAAAAAATATTTTATTTTAAATAAAGCACCTTGAGATATAAGTTCTAAGGTCTCAAGTATAGTTACAACGGCTGGCCCCACCCTTCAAACCGAAACGCATTACTGCTTCACGGCAGAAATATGCGGGGTGGTCATATATCGATGGGGGTGGTGGTTAGGCACCCGCGCGGACTCACAAGTAAGCTATGCTGCTTTAATTCAATTCAAAATGATTTATTTGCCAGAGACATGGTACATAAATAATCTATACTAATATATTATAAATCTACAGTCGAAATCGACGGATGTTCCGTTATAACTACTAAACCATGCATCCGATTGACTTGAAACTTGGTATCCATGTAGAAAATACATGAATCTAATGGGTAGGCTAATATTTATATGACTTGGACTCCCTAATAGTATTGACAATAAAGAATAATGTTAATTTTAAATGCCCACCGAAGCAGGTGAGTATGGCTTGTAAGCTTATATTATTGGACCCCATTTCGGGTATAGGCCTTCTCCAGTTTACAACACTCTTCCCTATTCTTGGCTTTGTTTCTCCATTATTTTCAAGTTGCTGCTATTATTTTGTCGATCCATCTGATCCTTGGTCGACCTCTTCTTCTTTTGTCCATTGGTGCTTCCCATGTTTTAATTTATAATGTCCATCTTTTGTCCGTATATCTCGCAAGATATCCTGCCCAACGCCACTTTTGTGTTACACCGTATCTGAGATCATCTATCAACTTTTTTTTTTTTTGTCTATTGTATTCGCTTCTTATCTTTTGTATCAGCATTTTGTAAGGTTCAAATATGGTTATTAAATAAACTGATTTCCGATTCCCAATTATGAAGCTGTGAGCTCGCATGAAATGCAAAACCACATATGTACCGCCACTATCTCAAGATGGTATTGGTGGTAGGACCTTTTGTGAGTCCGCGCAGTAGGTACCACCACCCTGCCTATTTCTGCCGTGAAGCAGTAATGCGTTTCGGTTTGAAGGGTGGGGCAGCCGTTGTAACTTTACCTGAGACCTTAGAACTTATATCTCAAGGTGGGTGGCGCATTTTTACGTTGTAGATGTTTATGTGCTCCAGTAACCACTTAACACCAGGTGGGCTGTGAGCTCGTCCAACGAAAAAGGAAATAAAAAAAATGCCATATACAATTCTTCATAAATCTATATCTATTTTTATGTACTATAGGTCCCGCAATAGTCGAAATTCGACTATAATTAATTGGAATTGTAACTTTGTACACTATTATGATTGTATTTTATACTTCTATTATCACAAATTTCGCCAAGGCTACACTATAAAAAAATATTAATAAAGAACAACAATATATAATCTATACTCAATTTGACAACAGACGTCAAAAACAAAAGTATGACAATAAATAGTATGCATGCGTGTGTGCGTCAAATACATGGCATGTAGGGTGTGTAATGTTTTCTTTATTGATTTAATGAATCTTTTAAGCATTCTTTTAAAAAAATATTAGCATTGTGCACTTCTTCTCTATATTCTCTATAAGTGTGGAAAATTTCATACTCCTCCGTCCGCGCAATTTTCGTAAAAAGGGATACAAAGTTTTTGCTTCACGTATTAATATATAGATACCACAGTGAGGAGAACTTAAAATGACATTTTGTTGCTCTTACAAGATTCCCGCCGCCATAAATAATGAAACATTAGATCCAAGTCGTATGTTATTTCATAACGACTATTCTGACGGCATATATGTTTCAACTAAGATAGGCAATGTGGCTTCCACCTGCTAAAATTAGTGATTTAGGAAAAATTTGACAACACTATAAGTCCTTTCGGGATAAAGGGTTGCTTAATATACTCTCTGGTCCACAAGCTACCAATCGATCTGTAACTTTGACCCAGAGGATAATTCCCAGATATCATCTTTTTCCTCTGCCGATGATGCCGATATGACTGATAATTTATGAATGTTATATTATAAATTGACATGTTAGTCATCATAAAATTAATTCTATATTTATTTTATACTAGCTGACCCGGCAGACTTCGTAGTGCCTCAATCGACAAATAAAAGACACATCAAAGGAAAAACAAAATTGTTTGTTTTTATATAATTCCGAGCTTTTTTTATATTTTCTTTTAAGCCTTCCCTGGACTTCCACGAATAATTCAAGGACAAAATTAGCCAAATCGGTCCAGCCGTTCTCGAGTTTTAGCGAGACTAACGAACAGCAATTCATTTTTATATATAGAGATTTGCACAATTTTTATTCAAGTAAGAACATGCTGGAATATTAAAATTTTATAATACCTATATTTATGTACCATGTCTCCGGAAAATAAATCATTTTGAATTTAATTGAATTGAAGAAGCATAGCTGTCTGGTGGTACGACCTCTTGTGAGTCCGCGCGGTCAGGTACCACCACCCTGCCTATTTGTGCCGTGAAGCAGTAATGCGTTTCGGTTTGAAGGGCGGGGCAGCCGTTGTAACTATACTTGAGACCTTAGAACTTATATCTCAAGGTGGGTGGCGCATTTATGATGTAGATGTCTAAGGGCTCCAGTAACCACTTAACACCAGGTGGGTTGTGAGCTCGTCCACCCATCTAAGCAATAAATAATATTGAGCGAACGCTGTCTTTGTGCTTCGGCTATCTCTTAACGTCACACGATCCACGGAATATCTCTATATTTGTAAGTTAGACACGTGTCGAGAACAAAACGATCGAAATGTTTTCATATCAAAACAAAAGAAAGAAAAAGTTACATTATATCTATATATTAATACGTGAAGCAAAAACTTTGTATCCCTTTTTACGAAAATTGCGCGGACGGAGGAATATGAAATTTCCCACACTTATAGAGAATATAGAGAAGAAGTGCACAATGCTAATATTTTTTTTAAATAATGCAAAAAAGATACATTAAATCAACAAAGAAAACATTACACACACTACATACCATGTATTTGACGCACACACGCATGCATACTATTTATTGTCAAACTTTTGTTCTTGACGTCTGTTGTCAAATTGAGATTAAATATTGTTTGTCTTTGTTGATATTTTTTATAATGTAGTCTTGGCGAAATTTGTGATTATAGAAGTATAAAATACAATCGTAATAGTATACAAACTTACAATTCCAATTAATTATAGTCGAATTTCAACTACTGCGGGATCTCTAGTTTATTTAGATTGATATAAAACAATTGTGTACGTGATAATTTTGTGTTAGAACAATCATCAGATGCGTAAATAAGACACCTGTTCCGTATATAAATAGTATTGTTCTGTTGATACAGTATGTGGAGTTAATCTGAAGACAATAACGTGTGTAGGAGTTTTATTTCCCACTCCCCGAACCGTGCAGCGAGAGAAAATGACAACTAAAATAAATAATAGGTTAAAAAAAAAGTAACAAAATACGCTTTTATAGAAAATCCAACAAAAAAAATAGAAATTAAATTTTAATAAATTTGAATTAAAACTAGTGTAAGAAAAAATGATTTTATTGTAAAAAAAAGCGGGGTGCTTTTCAGGATATTATCAAAATAACGCTAATACGCAGACTTAATTAGAAACTATTATATAATACTTTTACGGTTTAATCTTCCTGTTGGCATTGTTATTTGCGACATCTCGAATATTCGCACAGTTAATGTGATCACGGACGTTCTTCGTCAGTAAAACCGGTCATCGTTCTCGTCAAACCCGTCGCTTGCGGCAAAGGGCTCGACGAGTAAATTAACCCACAGACGCAGCCTACTGAGTTTCACGCCGGATCTTCACAGTGGGTCGCGTTTCCGACCCGGTGGTAGATTCTGCGAAGCACTGCTCTTGCTAGGATTCGTGTTAGTAACGTCATCAGGTCTGAGCCCCGTGAGCTCACCTACGCGTTCTGCGAATTTAACATAACCCCTTGAGGTTACTAGAAAATAGGTAGGATAAAAAAAAGTCAGTAATATCAGAGGTGATAAAACGTAAATATGAAAAGCGATATTTAAACTTTATCTATATAATAATACGTGAAGCAAAAACTTTGTATACCTTTTTACGAAAATTGCGCGGACGGAGGAGTATGAAATTTTCTACACTTATAGAGAATATAGAGAAGAAGTGCACAATGCTAATATTTTTTTTAAATAATGCGTAAAAGATACATTACATCAATAAAGTAAACATTACACACACTACATACCATGTATTTGACGCACACACGCATGCATACTATTTATTGTCAAACTTTTGTTCTTGACGTCGTGGTCAAATTGAGAATAGATTAAATATTGTTTGTCTTTATTAATATTTTTTATAGTGTAGTCTTGGCGAAATTTGTGACTATAGAAGCATAAAATACAATCATAATAGTGTACAAACTTACAATTCCAATTAATTATAGTCGAATTTCGACTACTGCGGGACCTCTAGTAATTGTAAATAGACATACTTTAACAAAAACCGACTACAAATAGAAAAAAAAGATATTCCAAAACAAATTAATATACACTAAAAACAATAATCATCGAAATCGGTTGGCGTGACATTGAGTTATTGAGTTATTCATCTATTTGTCGCGCACGTACTTAATGCAAATTTAAGACTTATATGGGTCTTCTCATGGATACCATTATCAGAACTGGACTAAACTGCTTTTGCTTTCTGATAAAAAAAAGAATAATCAAAATCGATTCACCCAGTCAAAAGTTATGAAGTAACAAATATTAAAAAAAACATACAGTCGAATTGAGAACCTCGGTTAACACGTTGACTGCAGAATTATTTTTGAGGAACTTTCAGCCAGTGCGTATGAGGTCTTTTCGAGGCAAGATTGGATTTCTTCACAGTGCGTATGAGAGCTGATAGGCCTCACAAAGGATCGTTATTGAATATGCACATACTGATAGAAATGTGGATATAGTCGCCTCTCGCACCGAGTGAAAGGTCGCGATTTTAACTGCAGTACTATTTTTTTTTATTTTTTTTTTATTGCTTAGATGGATGGACGAGCTCACAGCCCACCTGATGTTAAGTGGTTACTGGAGCCCATAGACATCTACAACGTAAATGCGCCACCCACCTCGAGATATAAGTTCTAAGGTCTCAGTATAGTTACGACGGCTACCCCACCCTTCGAACCGAAACGCATTACTGCTTCACGGCGGAAATAGGCGGGGCGGTGGTACCTACCCGTGCGGACTCCCAAGAGGTCCTACCACTAGTAGATAATACACATAGTTCTAGTTATGTTCGTAACTCTTTCGTCGTGCAATCTGTTCTGCTATGGAATGCGCTTCCTCTCGAGATCAAGACTATTACTAACCGCTGCACGTTCAAGTTAAGGGTTCGGCGAATGCTGTTGGAAAAGTTAGCGGAATCGTCATGAACTTATTAAGATGAAGTTGTTTGTTAAGGAAATTTATTAACATATTCCTTTTAATACTGTATAAACTATTATATGTATGTATGTATGTATATATGTATGTATGTAAATGTATATGTATATGTGATTTTGTATATATGTAGATATACTTTTTTTTGTATGTATTCGTAGCCTAATATAAATTTCATTGCCCCTACCACTATTTACTCTGCACTACCTTTGGTTGACTGGTAGAGAATGCCTTAGGCATTAAGTCCGCCAAGGTAAATTTTACATGAAGTATAATAAATAAATAAATAAATAAATAATCGCGCATGGGGCTTTTTAAGCAGCATAACGCAGTCAACGTGTTAAAAATTAGTTTTCATTTCGCTTGTATAGCCACGCGGCCCGTTTCGAAGCGACCACGCCAACTCCAAAAGTCAAGTCGCGAAACCAGTTCGCTCAATTGAAAGCGTCACCGACTCTGAATCTTAAAGGGAAAAACGGCAAGAGAAAAACATGACGATATGTTTATTTATTTGCTTATTATTTTTCCTTGTACATCGAGATACGTGGTAATTATGATAGACAAGCCCCAGCCCTCGCTTCGCTTATACTCGACTATAATTTATTATTCATTTTATTGAATTTTCTTTTCATACAAATCTGAAACCGAGCTAGTGTCTTAAAAATTCGTATCTATACTAATATTATAAAGCTGAAGAGTTTGTTTGTTTGAACGCGCTAATCTCAGGAACTACTGGTCCGATTTGAAAAATTCTTTCAGTGTTAGATAGCCGTTTATCGAGGAAGGCTATATATAGGCTACATAACACCACGTTAAGACTAATACAAGCGGAGCACCAATAAAGAATGTTTCAAAATCGGAGTATTTTTTCCTTTTGAGAGCTTCCGCTGCGTGCGCTGCAAAAACAGTTAAAGTTTCGCTAAAATAATGTATGACAGAATTGTTCCCCTTTAAAAGATCTAAAAAAAAGTTCGCGACAGCATATGTCTATATGTTAATGTTGGCTCACTATAACGTTTTTTACGCTAACCAAAATTGTTTTAAAATAAAGCATTATTTGTGAACTATTCCACGCGGACGAAGTCGCGGGCAAAAACTATTTACGGATAAAACGATGGCAATAATGGCTTAGACATAAAAAATAGATATGTCGGCACACGTCAGGGATGGCTGAGCGGTAGTTTCGTCATCACTCGTATTCGATTGAACTCAGTTTAGTCAATAAAACTTTTCAATAATAATTATTGAAACTCAACACACACAAATTTCACAATGACAGGATAAACCGACAGTTTCGTTGCACATACCGACAGACCGACTGACTGACTGACTGACTGACTGTCAGAGACTCACTGCTGAGACGGACGGAATCACTGTCTGACACGAATGCCACGAATAGCTGAAATAGCCTCTCAAGGCTATCAGCATAGGTAAGAAAAAAAAAGGTTACGTAGCAAACATACATTCATAAATTGTTACAAACTTTCGCCTTTATAATATTAGAAGGATTATCAATTTTCACACATCGAGTATAAGCTTACGTAAATATTACACATGTCCGCCTGGGGAGGGACCACCGCACTGCGTGTTTCTGCTACTAAGCAGTAATGCGTTCCGGTTTAAAAATTGCGATAGCCGTTTTACAAGACAACTTCGTCTTCGATCTCCGGTGACCGCTTAACACGAGATGTACCGTCGGTCAACCGTCTATGCAATAAAAGAAATCATATTTGAATAAGCGTAAATCAATATATTAAGCACCGCGTTTGTTTTAAACAAAAACAATAACTTACTAGAATTACTTTAATTAAAAAAAAAAAACAAAAAAATCTAACATAGTTTATAAGTTATTTGTAATATTAACACACTATGAGAGTATGATGATATCTAGAAATAAAAGATTTTTATTTTATTTTTATTGCTGTTCTATGTATTATTCTATGTTCACAATTTTGCAACTCCAAATTAGGAGACTTTTTGACGGGAACGCGAGGAGTGAAGTTGTGTGATTTGTTTTATTTTGTCTATTTAGTGTTTCTTCAGGTTTAAAAGTGTTATAACGGTGGTTTATTAACTGTTTAATATCCTGTGAAAGTGCATAAATGTGGGAAAAAGAAACAAAGCCGCTGGACGTAACTTCTCGGGATCCTCCAAAAAGTCCACTGAAAACTCAGTAAATGACCACCATTTTACTGAGATTATATTCCATCCCATATCATCTCATTTCATTTAATTTCATCCCTGTTGATTAATGTCTCAAATTAATCATCTTCATTTCATTTCACTCCATATTATCATTTTTGATAAAAATAAGAATAAAATTTAAAATAAGACATGACTTAAAGGTCTTAGTTACCGGGTCATAAAATCCCTTTAAAAAAAACTCCAAATTAGAATCATCGAAAAATTCCCGCTTCACAACACACCTTAGTGCATTAACCCCGTCGCTTGTCACATTTTTTAATGCATTGCGTGCCTTTGAATACATTGCGTGCCGTACAATACGTACTACGTGATACCATCACCAATACCGTCTTTACCATAAGGGCACACGGGGCCCGTGCCCAGGGACCCCATTCTTTTTTTTTTTTTTATGATTGAAGGATTACTGGTGGCCCGGAGGCCTTTCCAGTTTCACCAGGACAGGTGGGCGAGCAAAGGCTCAGCCAGGAGGGGTGGGATTTGCTAACAGCTACCCGAGCGCCTCCAAAGGAGACCTAACAGCTCAAGAGTAGCTGCTTCGCGAATTAATCTACTACCGGATCGGAATCGCGACTCGCTGAGAAGATCCGGCGAGAAACTCAGCGAGCTGATTCATGGGTTAGGTTGCACGGCGAACTCTTTGTCGAGTTCGACGAGTACGGTTACCGATGTCCCTAAGCCTGCTCTTAGTGTTAGAGCTGAAGGCGTCTAATGCAAAGGTTATTGGATCTGATGGATCCGTAAGGACGTGTCTAGGGCGTCGACGGTGACTGGCTCCTGCGTGATCAGGATTCGGGGAGTAGTCAGCGGTGGCAACGATAAGGCGATTATCATGACGCATAGCCTTATCGAAGTACCGTTCCGACGCTGACTTCATGTATTTCTGGATAGATTCGAGGCCCAGGTCGTCGTGTAGGTCAACGTTCCTCACGAACCACGGAGCTCCGACGGCTAACCTGCAAAAGCGGGATTGTAGAGATTGGAGGGTGTCTATGTGTGTGCGGGCCGCGTGAGCGAACACCACACTCGCGTAAGTCATGACGGGCCTTATGCAAGTTTTGTAAAGTGTCACCTTGTTCCGAAGGGACATTTTACTCCGCTTACAGATCATGGGGTAGAGTCTACCGAGGATAAACGCGGCACGGTCACGGACTGATTTTATATGCGGGCGGAATGTCATCGATGCATCCAGGGTAACGCCCAGGTACTTGACCTTCCTGGCCCAGGGTATGGGTTGTCTAAAGAGAGTAATTGGTGGTGTGAGATTCCTCCTCCTAATACGGGAGGAAATCCGTGTGGAGCTTCCCCTCTGAAATAGCACCGCAGTACTTTTCGCTGGGTTGATGTCTATGCGCCATTTTCGGAACCACTGTCCTAGGGCTAGGGCTGCGCTCTGAAGCTTCTTCGCGATTAGGGACTTGTTTCTACTGGAATAGTAAACAGTCGTGTCGTCGGCGAATAAAGCTAAATGGGTCGGCGGCGACCGGGGAATATCGTTAACGAATAAGCTAAATAGGAGGGGTGAGAGGACAGAGCCTTGCGGGACTCCAGCTGTGAGAGGTCGTGGGGAGGAGCGGGTTCCCTCGACTCGATATCGAAAAGAGCGGTTCGACAAGAAGTCCCGTATGATGAGCACGAGACTATCCGGCACGCCCATGTTGAATAGTTTGAAAATCAAACCGTTGTGCCAGACTTTGTCGAACGCTTTTGCGACGTCGAAGAAGAGAGCTCCCGTGTATAACGGTTTTGGTCGATTAAGCCCCACAAGAATGTGCTCCGTGAGGCGGTGCACCTGTTGAACGCATGAGTGATTTGTACGGAATCCGAATTGTTCATCGATGAGAATGCCCTTGGATGAGACGAAGCCTCTGAGGCGTTTGTAGAGCAGACGCTCATACAGTTTGCCTAGAGACATGAGGAGGCTAATCGGGCGGTAGCTCGTCGGATGATTTTTTGGTTTACCGGGTTTATGTAAGCCGATAACGTCCGCTTCTTTCCACACCGCGGGAAAGATACAGTTCGCCATAGCGGCATTGAAAATAGATGCCAACATTACGATGAGTTGGACGGGTAGAAGTTTAATAACGCGGTTGGATATACCGTCGGAACCGGGAGTCTTGCGGGGACGTAGGTCTTTGATCAAGTCTTTAACTTCCATCGGGGTGACGGGTGGTAGCGCATCCGAGGGTGTCAAGGAGGCTCTGCGTTCTACCTCACTGTCTACGAATTCTACATGAACAGGGTCCACGGATTGAGTGCTGGGCGTGCACTGGGTTTGCAATGTATCGGCCAGCAGCTCTGCTTTTTCGTCATCATCGAACGCCGCGAGTCGGCCTGAGGGGCCTACGAGGGGGGGCATACTTACTACCGTATCCGATTTGAGAGTACGAGCTAAGCGGTAGTAAGACCTTTGAGAGGGCGCGAGTCCTTCTAAGAAATCAGACCATCTGGCATCTGGGACTTCGGCGATGCGAGACTTTACGTCGCGTTGTAGGGCACGCATTCGAATACGATTTTCCGTGGTAGGATACCTGTCGTAGGCGCGTATCGAGGCGTTCTTAGCTCTAAGGAGTTCCCTAATATCGTCGGACAATTTGAAGCGGTGAAGGAAGTCCTCCGCTACAACTTGTTTCGATGACCTATCTAATGTCGAGGTGATGTGTGACGTTAAGATGTCTATGGCTTCAGCGGTATCCTGAAGAGACGGGGTAGAGTCCGGGCTAAACGGGAGCGATGGTGGATCAGATTCAGCCAGGCTGATGCCCAGCGTGTGCCAATCCACCACAGTCCTCGTGACGGGAACGGAATCGGGAGCGCGACCGAGCTTCATAACGACGGGACGGTGGTCTGAATCTAACTCTGAAACTACTTCGATCGAGTGTAAGCGCAGAGTTACGTTTTTTAATAATGCTATGTCGAGTATATCCGGGCGATGCGCGATATTTAGCGGGTAGTGAGTCGGGGTTAGCGGAGCGACGATATCGAAGGCGAGATCATCGACTAACGCGTCAAGCCGCCTGCCATTCGGAGTTGTAGTGTGTGAGTTCCACCTGATGTGTTTACAATTTAGGTCGCCCGCCAGAATGACAGAGCTCTCCATGCCGAGCAACGCCTCGATATCACTGCTTAGAACGATCTTATCCGGTGGAAGATAAACGGACGCGATAACGATCGGCGCGTGTCCCGTCAGTGAGATTCGGCACACTGATGCTTCGATATTAGCGAGCGCGGGAGGATCGAGCGGGACGCAATGCAGGGCTCTTCTATAGTAAATGACGGTACCACCACCACGAGCAGAGAGCCTGTCGTTCCTGACCATGTTATAGTTCGCGATTTTAGGGTCACGGCGCGCGGGCTTAAGTAGGGTCTCCTGCACTAAAAAGATATCAATTTGATGGGGCCCCCATTCTCAGGGGGCTCCGAAAGACACACAATTTCTCTCACACGTTTATTCTCAAAACATTTTTGTCGGGCACATTACACTTTTTTCACAAATCAGTAATCAGAAGGTATTTACAAGGCATATACTATGTCTATAACAGAAGATTTTGCTCAACAGAAGTCCCGAAAGAAACCGTTATCGAAATCGTAACCAAAAAACCAGCAGCATTCTAATATCATTAATGACATAATAAATCATACTGTATTTGATTACCTATAATAAATGGTCATACTCAGTAAAAAAATGTTATTATAATTCGCTTTTTTTACTTTTCAAAAGGGCCTCAAATTCTTGTGTGCCCAAGGGCCTCGTCTTAGTTTAAGACGTCCCTGACCATCACATACTTATCATATGTACCACTACCACCAAAGAGGTCTTCGAGCGAAAGCTGATCTCCAAATTGCTGTTTTCAAAGTTTCATAATACAATAAAAACAGTAATGTATTTGTATGCGTAAATCGTAAGAGAAAGTATCAATTTGGCATTAGTCGAGCTAAAGCGTTTGCCTTCTGTCTATATCTATATTTATGTGGGTTCATTTATTATTGCGTTTTGATAGCTTAGCGGGTTTCTGAATAATAGTGAATACGTATTGATACAAGCTAACATCAAACGTAAAAAAACATTTCAAACACACAATACATACACGATATGCACACGATAATCGGTAACGATTTTGATATCGTGTCGGTCGATGTAAAAGTGCTCAAAGAATGCCAATAAAAATATTTACCGTTGATTAAATAAATTTACTATACGTATTTTTATTATAGAATGTATACCTATTCGGAATGTATATTGAAGTGGTTATCTTAAGAAGTGTTTTACCTATTCACAACACTTAATCAAGGACACATTCAAAATTTGCTATTTCTTCTTTATTTTTAATTTGGGTACTACATAAGAATTTTTTATTTTTTTTTATTTTGACTCCCCAATAGCTCTACTATGAGGTGTTTCAGGATTATCCATTATTTCAGGGACACCCTGTATATCAATGAGACCGTGGGATGGAACTGAATGGAACATAGATATAGATATATTTCAACACTAGAAAAACCTCACAATTCAAACTGGAACACCAGTTGGCTGCAAAATTAGGAGGATGACGGTTAGCCCATATACAGAAAATATTAATTTAACTAGCTGGAGGAATCCGTCCGACGGGGGACACATCAAAGGAAAAACAAAATTGTTATTTTTATTTCATTCCGAGCATTTTCATATTTATCTACCTTTTAAACCTTCTCTGGACTTCCACGAATAATTCAAGACCAAAATTAGCTAAATCGGTCTAGCCGCTCTCGAGTTTTAGCGAGACTAACGAACAGCAATTCATTTTTATATATAGAGATTAACTATATTAATGAGACCGTCGGATGGATCATAGATAGACAGAAGCACTAAAAAAACCTCACAATTCAAACTGGAACACCAGTTTGCCGCAAAATTAAGATGACGGTTAGTCCAAATACAGAAAATACGAATTTAATATTAAAACAATACTCACTCAAAGCGACGCTTCAAATAATTTGTGAACTGAATATTTTATTAACGCGTTTGTTTTTTTGGAGCGTTTCGATAAAACCGGAGTCTTGCTTCGGCGGCGACTCGCGCTCGTCAAGGCTTCCAAGCGACTAAGGTTGTCGCGCGTTCCGACTGATTACGACCGAGGTTGTGCTCTAACACACATGAGTCCGTAATAAAATTTAAAGGACTCGCATTTTTTTTCTACCTATTATAGTGACATCGAGTTGTCATGCGTTTTTACTGGTGGTAGGACCTCTTGTGAGTCCGCACGGGTAGGTACCACCACCCTGCCTATTTCTGCCGTGAAGCAGTAATGCGTTTCGGTTTGAAGGGTGGGGCAGCCGTTGTAACTATACTGAGACCTTAGAACTTATATCTCAAGGTGTGTGGCGCATTTACGTTGTAGATGTCTATGGGTTTCAGTAACCACTTAACAAGAGGTGGGCTATGAGTTCGTCCACACATCTAGGCAATAAAAAAAAAAGAAAAAAAAAGAAAAGAAAAAAAACCGCCTACCATCCGGCTATGGAATGAGCTCCCCTCCACGGTGTTTCACATGTCCTTCTTCTAACGAGGCTCGTGGAGAGTATTAAGCGGTAGGCAGCGGCTTGGCTCTGCCCCTGGCATTGCTGGAGTCCATGGGCGACGGTAACCACTCACCATCAGGTGGGCCGTGTGATCGTTCGTCTGTCTACATGGGCAAAAAAAAAAACATTCGCCGATCGATTAGGTGAGCTCACGGGGCTCTAACCTGGTGACGTTGATAACACTAGCCCTAACAAGAGCCGTGCATCACTGAATTTACCAGCAGATCGGAAACCACTGAGAAGATCCGGCGAGAAACTCAGTGGGCTGTGTCTGAGGGTTAATTTACTCGTCGAGCCCTTCGTCGCAAGCGACGGGTTCGACGAGAACGATGACCGGTGCTTGAGTACCTAAAAGCTCCGTTAGTGGATCGGGAGGATCCGAAATGACGTGTTTTGGGTGACGTCGACTGCTTACCGTTTTGTCCGCAGGATCGGGAATGTAGTTACCGGCGGCCACGATGAGAGGGTTCTCGTGTCGTGCCGCTTTCGCGAAATGGCGCAGCACTGATGTCGACTGCATATATTTACTGATGGACTCTAGGTCCAGGTCGTCGTGGAGGTCGAGGCTTCTGACGAACCACGGTTTCTCCGAGGGCTATCCTGCAAAAACGGGATTGAATGATTTGAAGGGGTTTCAAGTTAGTGCAGGCAACATTCACGCGAGCGACTTGCATAGGTCATGACGGGGCGTATTAAAGTTTTGTAGTTTGTAGAACTTATTTCCAAGGGACAATTTACTTCGCTTGCAAATCATCAGATAGACGTGTCCTCCTAGTATGAACGCGGCACGGTCACGTACCGACCTTATTGTAATAAGGACCCCAGTGCACCTAAGGACAATCAAAACTAATTTTACGGTTTAAATCTAGCGGTTCTTAACTGTCATAGTGTTTAGTTTTTTTTTTTTTTGCCGTATTGGCAGACGATCGTACGGCCCACCTGATGGTGAGTGGTTACCGTCGCTCATCTTAATTTGTATAGTTCTGTTTATATTTAAATTAATTGATATCCCAGTTTACTTTTGTATAAAATAATATGGTATACTAGCTGAGTCCCGCGATGTTACTCGCGGTTATTTTCGTATCGCGGGTGACACCGCGGGGCGAAGCTAGTCTAAAAAAAGTAGCCAAGCTACTCCTTATATCATCAGCTACCTATCAGTGAAAGTCCCGTCAAAATCGGGCCAGCCGTTCCAGAGATTAGCCGGAACAAACAGACAGACAGACAGACAAAATTTAAAAAAAAATGTTGTTTTGGTATACGTACTGTGTATACATAGTTATGCATTTAGTAAAAGTGGCTATTTTATTATTACAAACAGACACTCCAATTTTATTTATTTGTATAGATGACTGTGGTTTAAAAGCAAGAAAATAAGTTACAATAGCAAAAAAATACAACAAAAAGCTTTTCTTTTCTGTTCATTGTGATTCATCTTGGATAACCAAGTTAGTGGTGATATATCAATCAGGATATCAGGTCGAAGTGGTAAATTTTATTATAATTGATCCTTCACGTGTGTGCGAACTTTTAAGTTAATCTGACGTCTTGATATTGCTGATAATCGCGATAAAATGATACCGTTACACAGATATATAATATTACAAATAATATTGTATAACCTATTATAATTTTAATCATTGTTTAATTATTTAATTATCGACTTGTTGTTACTTGATATTATATTGACATTTCTTTTTTTTTTTTTTGATATGACATGTCATTTATTAGACATGATATTTATCTATATATTAATACGTGAAGCAAAAACTTTGTATCCCTTTTTACGAAGATTGCGCGGACGGAGGCTTAGGGACCCCGGTAACCGTACTCGTCGAACTCGACAAAGAGTTCGCCGTGCAACCTAATCCATGAATCAGCTCGCTGAGTTTCTCGCCGGATCTTCTCAGCGGGTCGCGATTCCGATCCGGTAGTAGATTCATTCGCGAAGCAGCTGCTCTTGAGCTGTTAGGTCTCCTTGGGAGGCGCTCGGGTAACTGTTAGCAAATCCCACCCCTCCTGGCTGAGCCTTTGCTCGCCCACCTGTCCTGGTGAAACTGGAAAGGCCTCCGGGCCACCAGTAATCCTTCAATCATAAAAAAAAAAGAAAAATGAATTGTCAATGTTATGTACGCCATTATTGTCACATGCATTAGGCCATAAATTAAATAGTTTAAGTTATTTTCAATGTTCAAAGTTCGTAATGTGGCAGTACTTTTTTAAATAAATAAATATGTATGTAATTTAATATAAATCTCATTGCACCTACCACTATTTACTCTGCACTACCTTTGGTGGACTGGTAGAGAATGCCTTAGGCATTAAGTCCGCCAATGTAAATTTTACATGAAGTGTAATAAATAAATAAATATATAGATACAGATCGAGCTAATCAAATCGAGTTAAAAAGACTCGCATCGAGTCCGTATAACACGTTTATTGAATAAACAGCTGTGTGATAAGAATACGTCACAGATATTTTTAAACATTAAATAAAACACGTTCTTGAATCTAATAAATAAGGCTCGTTTTTGTTTACCTCGAACAATACTTATGACGTTTGTATTTATCGAAATTCGTAATGCTGTTTCTCACAAAAATGTATATGGTTTAGTGCGTGGAAAATTGCACATGAACTTGGTCGATTTACATTCGCTTTTTTGTTTCTCGAAGTATTATTCTATTAACACGCTTTTTATATCGTCGCTTGCGACGAAGGTCTCGACGAGCGAATTAACCAATAGACACAGCCCAATGAGTTTCTCGCCGGATCTTCTCAGTGGGTCGCGTTTCCGATCCGGTGGTAGATCCTGCGAAGCACGGCTCTTGCTAGGGTCAGTGTTAGCAACTCTCCGGTTTGAACCCCGTGAGCTCACCTACACACGTTAGGGTGAAGCTTAAATAGCCTCTCAAGGCTATCAGCATAGGTAGGGAAAAAAAATTAGCTTTCTATAGCTTGTTTTTTTTTTGGGTTTGAAAGATTACTGGTGGCCCGGAGGCCTTTCTAGTTTGAACAGCACGTGTGGGCGAGCAAAGGCTCAGCCAGTATAGCCTGGTGATGTTGTAACAAAAACTTTAAACGTAATTTTCGCTGACTTCAAGGCGACGGATCAACTTGATTTTTTTTTTCGCGTGTACACATCTATGATTGAATAGTGATACGTTTTTTTATAAATTCGCTCTAATATCCTGACCGGAATTGACAGCATTAAAAAAGTATTGTTAATCCCGTTTTGTTAATTAAGACGCGGTTTTTGTTTCACTATTTTAAAACTGGAGCCCATAGACATCTACAACGTAAATGCGCCAACCATCTTGAGATATAAATTCTGAGGTCTCAGGTATAGTTACAACGGCTGCCCCGCCCTTCAAACTGAAACGCATTACTACTTCACGGCAGAAATAGGCGGGGTGGTGGTACCTACCCGCGCGGATTCTCAAGAGGTCCTACCACCAGTAAAGTAAGTAAGCGCTTCCTTCATTCGCGTTTTCAATATTCGCGGATTAAAAAAAAGCGACCCAATTCCTATATTCACGGCTAAAGACTTGTGCAGCTTTCGCAGACGCTGGACAGTTCATAAGTCAACGCTCCTATACGCTTAAACCCGAAGAAACAGTAGTTAACCATTCACACGACTTCGCTCCTCGCGTTCCGGACAAAAAATCCATAAAAAACTTTTGAAGTAATTACTAGTTAATGTCGGCAATACAGGTTGCGCTGTCTGTGGAATCCAAGGCTTAAATGAACCTTTTTTTACCATCATTCACGGATAAAATTCCCGGGGGCATTTTCAACAGTCAAGCAAACTCCTGCGAAATATGCTTTAATGCCTTATGGTTTGATTAATAATATGCCTTATGGTTTGATTTGTATTCAGTTTGAAATATGGGACTAATAGAGCAGATACTTCGATTGCGAGACCTGACATCGTTTTCCTCCTAAGTACGTAGGGCATACAAACCCAGGACTAAAAACAGAAAGTAGAGTTTATTGATCTCATCTCTATATCCATCCGATTACGTACAGAGGTTGTTTCATATATGTATAAAAAAGGTAATAATAGACAAGTGGGTATGCTCACGGGCTCAACCTAAGAGAATTTGCTAACACTAGCCCTAGCAGGAGCCGTGTTTCGCAGAATCTACTGCCGGATCGGAAACGCGACCCACTACGAAGATCCGACGAGAAACTCAGCAGGTTTTATCTATGGATTATAAAAGGTAGCGTGTGTCTGTATGTACCCTATAAACTTCAGGTAATCTTCTGATTGGGCTAACGGGCGATCCTGAATATGTTAACGCGATCGGATCAAAGTTAAATCAAAGATCGGCCAGCAAAGCGCGACTTATTTGACAAGCTTTCAAAACGATAGATTCAAATTTACGTCTCAATGTGTGTGACGGTATGAACCTACCAGACGGAGTATCTTCATTCGGCAAATCGAACGCTCTTGGCATAGTGGTCATGATAATGATGATAATGATACAAACAATCCTCGCTCTGTCTTTACTCCTACTTGCTTCGTATTCCTCAATGCCTCAATGATAGTGACCACTCTTCTGCATCATTTTCTCTCGCACGATTTTTCTCCTACTGCTTCTGTCTCCGGCGATGTAGAGGGCATTGTAAAACATGGAGTCAAGGGCGGTATGGACCTGGTCGGACTAACGCATTGGGCAACCCCATCGAGGCCACATTCTGCCGCTATATATTACGCAAAATAAATAACATCGTATTGATTTCAAAACGCGACGAGTAATCTCAAAATTAAATTCCCTTTAACTAAACCGATTAGTTTGTCTTCAATAACATTGACATAGCGACCGCGTTCTTATCAAAGGCTTATCATTGGATTTAATAATTTACATTAATTCATCGCAGCTAGATTAACATTGTGAATACTGATAATGCGGTCGAGTGTGGTACTTGATTTCTCTAATAAAGATCTTTGGCAGGTAATCTCTAGAACAGTCTGTAGTTACCATGGACAAGACATTTACTCACTTCGATAAAGCGGCACGAAACGAGAACTCTCTCATCGTGGCCGCCGGTAACTACATTCCCGATCCTGCGGACAGAATGGAAAGCAGTCGACGTCGCCCAAACACGTCATTTCGAATCCTCCCGATCCACTAACGGTGATTTTAGGTACTTCAAGCACCGGTCATCGTTCTCCTTGAACCTGTCGCTTGCGAGGAAGGGCTCGACGAGTAAATTAAGCCACAGACACAGCCCACTGAGTTTCACGCCGGATCTTCTCAGTGGGTCGCGTTTCTGATCCGGTGGTAGATTCTGCGAAGCAAGGCTCTTGCTAGAGTTTGTGTTAGCAACGTCGTCAGGTTTGAGCCCCATGAGCTTACCTACTAGTTAAGGTTACGCTGAAATAGCCTCTCAAGGCTTATGTAGGAAAAAAAAAGAACATTTACCTATCCTAATGAATGAAATAAAACGTAGGAACAGAAGAAAAGGCACTTAATATAAAGCGAATAAGATTCCAAAATTAACGGTCCTGGAAAGGCATCCCACATATACCCATGCCCTCTGGGCGCGGGGACCTCGTAGGAGGATCGGCCCTTGGGACTGAAAAATTAAGGCCATGGAAAGGCCGCCAATCCACCCTGCGTACGATGGCCAAACCGAGGGGATTTTACACCGGTTGGAGGGACAGTTTACTAGTGTCACTCAGCATCAGGTCTCTTACTGACCAACGGGCGGCGGAGGAGTTTCACTAGATCTCCCAGAGTCTCAGAGTCCAAGCATGACCAAGACTCACCACCAACAAGGAGGAGGAAAGGAAAGGTGTAGAGTTGGCTCTCGAACCAAACGGCTGCGGTGATCGACATGCGTCTGCCCGGCCCTTCAAACCGAAACGCATTACTGCTTCACGGCAGAAATAGGCAGGGTGGTGGTACATAGCCGGAAAAAAATGGTGTTGGTACTTACACGCACGGACCCACATTCTGCTGTAAGTTAAGATGAAAAAACTCAATATCTTCCACAATCATACCCAATCCGTAAGGAGCCAATTATTTATCATGTCGCACCTTCTTAAAATTGACGCAAAAGTAATAATGTTGGTAATGTCAAGTTCACACTTTTTTTTCCTTCGACACGCAACTCCAACACTGACTCTTCAAAAGGAATCATCTTATTTAATACAAAATAAAACTAATTTCCACGAATAAATCATTTCTATTTTATTGCACAGAAACAAATACAAAAAAATTGACCGAATCATGATTATCATTTATTGTAAATAAACAATTGATATACTTATTATTATTTGTCGTTTTTTTTTTAGTTTTCATAAATATATATATATAATGATATTTCATATAACTTGAGCACCCTAATATACATATGAATTTCAACAACGTTTACCTGTAAACATACATAATATATTTTTGTTTGATTTAAAATCTACAAAATTGTAACAATGGAAACATTTCGCTAAAATACATTGTCTAGTTTTATTTTTAATTTTTTATACTAAATGAACAGTTTTCAACGCTGCATCTTTAACTTATCCATACATTCAGACGACTGAAGGTAATTGGTTCAAGTCTGAATGGCATTTAATTAATAGAACAGAATTTAATTAAAAGTGTGGGTAGGTCAACCACAAAACGGATCGACGACCTATTGAGGTTCGCGGGAATCCCCTAGATGCAGGTAGCGCAGGACCGATCTTATGACGAGGCTTGGGGGAGGCCTAAGTCCAGCTGGACGTCTATGGGCTGATAGTATAGAATAGAACAGAGAGGCGAGCACGAATGGCTATCGAGAAAGTATTCGCTATCGAGAAAAAATGTATAGGATTAAAACAGCGCCCCTACCGTCCGTTAAAAAGAACTATATTTTTTTTAATTGCCCTTTTAGACAGACGAGCATACGGCCCACCTGATGGTGAGTGGTTACCGTAGCCCATGGACTTCAGCAACCGGGGCCGAGCCAAGCCGCTGCCTACCGCTAGCCAAGTCGCTGCCTGCCGCTAGCCAAGTCGCTGCCTACCGCTAGCCAAGTCGCTGCCTATCCTTTCAACAGCACGAATGAATTTACTTAACTACTTTCGTTTTGCAATCAAATTGTCTATGTTCTCAAAACTCGAAACTCATAATCGAGAGAACTAAAATCTTTTGGACAAACTGTAAGATTTATTTTCGCAATTCGCAATAGGCAATTTTCGGATTGCCAGATAGCAACACTGTTGGTGGGAGCAATGGCAGTAGTGGGGGACGTGATATAATAAAAAAAGCGGTAGTCTGAAAAAAACGGAACAGAAAGCAGTGTATTCAGTAGTGAGCAGACATCTAAAGATTGTACAAGTGGAGTTACAAATAAAGCAATACAGAATTAAGTGTTAACTATTGCAATCTGTGTATTTATTTACTGGCTTTGGAACCCGAGTCTTACAATACGGTAACGTTAATCTCGATTTAATGTAATGATCCGTTTTCGTATCGACAATTCGATACATTTACATTACTAATTCGATAGATTTTCATGCCTCAAGTACGTACAGTACTTGACAGCCTTTTTTATTATGTGGCAGCAACAGACACGACTGTACAGTGCCTGCCGAAAACTATTACACATCGATTCTTAGAAAGAGACAGTCGGCTGATTTCGGCTTCGTAGAGCGTTATCTCTGTCGCACACTAGCTACGCGACTTTTGTCGGTCGTTTTATTACGTGCGACAGAGAGAACTGTATACGAAGCTAAAATTAGCTTAATGCGTCTTTCCAAAAGTCGATGTGCTATATCTATTGCCGGGTACGGTACCTATACGATCGTAGATACTGCGAGAAGGAAGAAAGTATTCGCACACTCGGTGACTGCTGCACTAATGGTGAAAAAACTAACGAGATGCGAAGAATATATTCGTGGAAGCAGTCCAGTTTATGCTGGTCTTGGACCTGGACAAATTTAATACTATCGAAAACCCACAATATATCCATTGAAGTTGTCTTTCTAAACTATAGCTCATATAAACGCTGTAACTTCTATAAATTTTCAATAACATCACAAAATGTTCACGTTCGTCAAAATTTGAAAGTTAAATAATTTTTTCCGTATGTTAAAAACCCGACCAACTTAGCAGCAATTTAATTCGTGAACTGATCAGAATTAAAAAAAAAACACCCTTCGTATAATTTTCTCTGCACACGAAAACCATCTAGTGTGATTGAACTATTTGTTGAAACGTATTATTTTAATCAACCAAGAATCATCATCTTAAAATGGTCGTACATACAAATAACACATTAAAACAAATTATAATTTAAAATAAAAAAAACTCTCGTCGAGATTGGTATATGCATTTTTGAATTGATTATTTTTCAATTCTCTCATTATCTAGTGAATGGAATCGAATATTAAGACTATTAAATTTGATAACGAACGATGCTTTCCCAAAGTGTTCTGATAAAGCTGTCGATACCTTGGTATCATCGGGACGAGTTCCAGTGGTAATACCCAAAAAACGGAAAAGAGGGTAGATCGATTTGTTTGTTCCCAACAACCTACCCGCATTCCCATTAACAGTTAAAATAACTTTAAGAGCCCATTCAATAAAGATGTTTGTAAAGCATTGCTTATTTATGCTTTATCCATACTGTTGATTTATTATGTATATGTAAATATATTGGAATATAAATCATATAATGATTTCATTCTATATGTAAAAAGTATATATCTATTTATTATATGTTTATTATATGTATTTATTTTCTTTAATAATGTCTTATTAATAGTACACCGAAACACGCCTACTCTATCTTTTATCTTTTCCAGACTTTCTGTAAATTAAACGGTTGTCTGGAAGAGACCGCTTTAGCGATAAGCCCGCCTGTATATCTACTTGCTTACTCTTTTCTTTAATGTTGGGTTTGGATGTGCAATAAAGTGTATTCTTTCTCTCATTGTCTTAGCTCCTAAAAGTCAATACATAATATAAAACAAAGTCGCTTTCTCTGTCCCTATATCTGTCTGTCCCTATGTATGCTTAAATCTTTAAAACTACGCAACGGATTTTGATGCGGTTTTTTTAATAGATAAGAGTGATTGAAGAGGAAGGTTTATATGTATAATAACATCCATTAAATAGTGGAGAAATCAATAATAAATTACAGTTTCCGAAGCGAAGCGAGGGCGGGTCGCGAGTTTAATATAATCGGTGACCAACATTATTATACATGGCAAGTCTATTTCTACATCAAATACATTAAAATACTTTCAGGCCTGATTTTCCACCGAAGCTAAGAGACGAGATGAGATGCGCGAGACGTTTACAGAGACATCTGATCTCATTCCCCTCCATTTTCAATGGAAAATTAAGTACATTTGAAATACTGACAAAACTATGATTCCCTCAGGATACAATCATAAAGCACGTACAATAAATTCTAAGTGATATTAATCACAGTTAAATATTAATCACGCACACGTTTATATTTGAAAATGTTGGTATATATACCGGGAAAACCTTGGTATAGACGCTGCGCTTGGTATTACGCCGGCTCCACACGTGGCCCCAACATAGGCCCCAACGCCCAATCTAGGAAATAGCATTGACCCCAACGTTGGTTGTCGGCTATCGGGTGTCGGTTTTATTAAAGAAATCTGTGCCAACGTTCGCGATCTGTCCACATGTTGGCGCTTTGTTCAGTCCTGTTGCAACACGCGTCGAGTATGCATGTCGCGATCCACCATCTCCTTTGACGTGGCTTTTTCTTTTTTTTTTTTTCAATAATAAATATAAATTATACGCACTCAGTACTGTAAAAGCGCTTAGAGCAATTTGGTTCTGGCGTTGGATCTAACGGAAAGGAATTAGTATAACAGCCAGCGTGTGGACACTTATTCATCAATTTAACCGCTCAACGTTGGTAGTAATGTTGGGGCAAACGTGTGGAGCATCTCGTATCTAATAAGATACGAGATGCGCCTTAAACGGCACGCGTGGCTGCATGATATAAAAACTTGTGTCTTATATAGAATTTGCATTAAAAAATATATATATATATTATAAAATGCGTTTGAACATAGACTATATCAATTTGTCACTTAAATTTTTTAAATTGAATTTTCGATCGATACCTATACTTCTAGTTTAGTATGGACTAAGTTTGCTTCTCGAATGAATGATATGAAATTAAAAAATAAACAACACGATTGTAATAAACGAAAAGATGTAAACTAGAAAGAAAAAAAAAACTACAATATATGACAACACTAAATGTTGCCATATCGAAGCACCTCACAATTTCTATTATGGTAACACTGTTCCATTAAATAAATAATAATAATAACGTAGGCAAACTTAACATGAATTAATTTGAAACATAAATATAATCTGAACTAATCGTGAGACAATAATATTAATCCTTAGAGCGCGAACCGTCGATAGATCGACTCTCTATTAACGCGCATGCGGAGCGTCGGAATACCGACTATTGCGCAGTTTGATTACAGGTTTCAGATGTGTCTTAGCGCGCGAATGTAAAACATTTCTAACAAATTAACAACATTTATAATCCAACCGAACATCCATCTACATTTGAGGAAAATAATTAAGATTCTGTGCACACTTCATTATTAAGGAACTTTTTTTCTTCGAAAAATCTTAACAATTTCTCCAAAATATGTAAAAATAAGCTCAACACTAAAAAGGTTAAGAAAAAAATGGCTTAATAAACAAACACGGTTTACATTGCTGTCAGATAATAATATGAGAACGGATGGCGGTTGGGGCCAGAAAGTTCTTGAGTGGCGACCGCGTATCGGAAGACCTCTCACAAGATGGAACGAAGGCATATTGAAGTTCGCGGGGATCAGCTGGATGCAGGCAGTGCAGGGCCAATCTTTGTGGCGAGGTTTGAGGGAGGCCTATGGAAAGCAGTGGACTTCTGTGGACTGATAAGAAGTACTCCGGGAGGGATAAGCAACTTCGGCTAAAACATTAAAAAAATTCGATTCCACACGACCAGCCTCGTGCCGTACAAACACGACGTAGCTATTTTAATATAAACGATATAACTTCTCCACATTAATACTATTAGAAGACGCGGCTAGCAACAATTCCGTTCTAAAAAATATACGTGTTTATAAAAACAAAAACAAAAAAAAAACACATCAAAATAATAACAGTGACGTAAAAACGATTTTCAAAAAGGCAACACTAGGAATGTTCTAGCAAAAATCTTACGAGACCTCATTTGTAGGTTATAATCAAAAAACTGCGTTAAGTTTACGAGCAAACCCAACTTCTGCATCGAGGATTATCTGACAGAAGACCGGAAATAGGCACGCTGGTGGTACCTACCCGTGTGGACTAAGAAGACGCCCTGCTACCACTAATTACTAACAAACTTTGCCAGTTTGATTACACGATGATATTCCTTCGCCGTGGAAGCGAACATGTGAATTTTATTAGAAAAACTGATGTTTCTTCGCGCGTTTTTAATACCAGCATGGAGTCTCTTACCTTAAGGCCACGAGGACTTGAAGACGTTTATGGATTCCGTTATGGCCGATCACGACCAGATCTACCTGCCTAAGCATGCCAGAAAGCACAGGCAAACTTTTTCGTGACTCATCGATCAGCAAAGACCTTCTTTAAACATACGTCACGAATTGAAAACGCAGTAATGTTAATTTGAAAATCGGGTTTAAAAAAAAAAACACGTTACTTACAAAAAATCAAGAACTATTGAAATTTTACCTTCCAAAATAATATCCTACTATTATAATAATAAACTAGAAAAAAAAAATGTGTGCGTGTACTAGTGTACACACGTAAGAAGTGAAACTTGTTTATGGCCTTATTTTTCGAAAAATGATCTACATGCAACTTTCTAGAAATTGGTTAAATAAAGTTAAATTAGATAAAGTTTAAACAAAAGGATTTTATTATCATAGACATGAATACAAAAAAGTTAAATTAGATAAAGTTTAAACAAAAGGATTTTATTATCATAGACATGAATACAAAACAGATGGCGCGTAACGGAAAAAAGTGACGCGTAACCGAAAAATGTGACGGTAAATTTTTTTCCAACGCCGATAAGGAAGTTTCACTTCAAAAAGTTAAATTAGATAAAGTTTAAACAAAAGGATTTTATTATCATAGACATGAATACAAAACAGATGGCGCGTAACGGAAAAAAGTGACGCGTAACCGAAAAATGTGACGGTAAATTTTTTTCCAACGCCGATAAGGAAGTTTCACTTCAAAAATCTTAATTTGGAGACACGTTTTTTTATAATCACAAAAAAGTTATACACTCAAAAATATATTGAAAAAAAACCATAAATACGATTTTCAAATTTCCCGCTAAAATGCGCGAGCTGTCAAAAGACGTCACTGTCTACATTACCGACCAGAGAGTATCCAAACACTGCTAGCGTTCCAGCGACGCGTAATTCTCAAAACATAGAAAAATATCATTAATGGAAAATGGCTAAGGGTCTGTTATCTGATTCGAACAGGATTTTGTTCGAAAGTAATTTTGAAAAAAAAAAAAACTGATAATTAAATTCTTCTAATTAAGGAAAGTCTTCTTATAAAGTCAGAATAGATTTAAAGATTTCCTTCACGATATTACATAAATGAACCAAAATAATAACTAAAATAATAATAATAACAAAAATCAATTAAATCTATTCTTTACAAATATGATATTTAAATTTATTATTGTTTCATATTATGCAACTCCATAATATGCTTATTTGCAATTAAATTTTATATCACTTATATCGTTGGAATGTGTGTTTCATATAATAATTTATTTCTTTACCCAAACAGTTAATTAGAAATTCTATGTTATCTCACAATGGCACCTCTAATTATTTTTATAAAAATGGCATACTATACGGAATGATTAGTTACAACACTTAAAATGCTAAAAAATTATTATACCTATAAAGAAATAAATAATAGCATGTTTTATTTTAAATATTTTTTTTTTAAAGCGAGTGTACTTTTACCAGGTTTGACCTTTAAAATTTTAATTTCGTTTATCTTGATTCTCATCTCTGAAACATTGTTAAATATATATTTTATACACTCGCCTTAACAAACAAGATAATTCCGAACCAAAGTGCAACAAGTCTGTGAAAAGAAATTCCGTTTTGTATATATTTTGCTTTCACAAATAAAATAAAATTAATTCGATAAAAAAAAAAACAAAGTGTACATTTCTTTAGAATAATGAAACTTAAATTTCATACTACAGACGTGATATTGTACAATGACGTCAGAGTTCAAGTTGTATACAAAACTGACGTTGCGAGAGCAAGATAGAGCATACCCTCTCCGTTTTCATGAACCAGTCTTGTCTCAAAACTTTAAGTCAGTTTCAATAATACATTCCACATTGTTTTTAATTTTTTTTATTGCCCGTGTAAGCCGAGCTTACGCCCCACCTGATGGTGAGTGGTACCTGTTGGAAACTCCTTCAGTCCAGACCAGACTTGTCACACTTTAGTGTCAAACTCACACATATATCTATGCAATGTAAATTTAGTATCCACATACTAAATTCTGAACACCCCAAGTGCATTTTGATTAGAAAAAATATATATAAGTACTGATAATGTTAAAGGCCGGGGTGAAGCATTCCGGACACAATTGTGGTTAAGGCAGTGCTTAAAAATGGCTCCCAGGGCTGCTTAAGTGATGTATTGTATACAGGGTGTGATGAAAACGTTTTCAAAGCCGAACCGCAAAGAAGCTAATATTTAAAGTTAACAAAAACAATCTTCATTGACTAATCATGAATTTATCTATATATTTGTTTGTACATATTTATTTTCTAGGCGTCATTTATATTTTTTTTGTTTTTTTGAAGACACTGATAACCGAATTATGGTCGCCTATACTTTGTACAAGAAAATATACAGGGTGTCCCAGAAAGTATGGATAATCCTGAAACACATAGTAGAGTTATAGGGGACACAAAATAAAAATCTTAGGTAGTACCCAAATTAATATTAAAGAAAAAATACGAAATCTTATGATTAAAATTAAGGTTCAGGTTAACTTTTATAAAAAATTACATTAACTACTCATACGATTTCTTGCATATTTCTTAGCATAGTCCATGTAGAATATTAAAACACCAAAAAGCCTATGGATTTCATTTATTTGTATCTGTTGTATATTCCAGAAACTCACAACAGTATGAAAAATATCAACTTTTTTAAAATACGTAATTTGGGTACTTACTACCTGAGATTTTTTTTTTTTATGACCCCAATAGCTCTACTATGAGGTGTTTCAGGATTATCCATTCTTTTTGGGACACCCTGTATATACATCATTTTTGTGTGAGCATATTTCGTGCATTGTGAGGTCGTTGACCCTTCGAGTCACATGACGTTTACTTGATAATACATTGTGTGCAATTCAAAGCTGTCAAACATGATATCATCGCAGTTGACATCTCTCTTACATGCGTAGTTTCCTCACTGCTGAGGGTCGTGACCATCATGTTTTGACAGGATTCTATTTTTTCTTTATTGCCCTTGTAGGCAGACGAGCATACGGCCCACCTGATGGTGAGTAGTTACCGTCGCCTATGGACCTCAACAATGCCAGAGACAGAGCCAAGTCGCTGCCTACCTTCTCGCAATGTCCCTCCAGCGCCTCCGATTATTGCCCATATGAAGGACTTCGTGGAATGGAATCCCTAGTGTGGTGCGGATTAGATCGAACCATCTCGATCTTCCCTAATGTCGACAGCTAATCTGCCTTCAATTACAGGAACGATTCGAACACACCCTGTATATTGATCAATACGACTGAATCTAGCTAAAATTTTAATAATATTACAGAATAAAATATTTTCAGAGCTTTCGCAGTTCTGTCGGCGATAGCAACGTTGTATATCACAAACAAATATAATTCGATGAGCAAATCAAGAGCTTAGTATCGGTGGGGACGCGATCATCCGAAACTACATTTCTGGTCTTGTCAGTTGACATGTCAAGGTATACACGGAAACGAATAGGAAGCCCGAAAAAAAACGTCCATAGAAATTGTATTGAATAATCAGAATCAGAATTGTTATTTAATGACCTAGTATGTGATTTACAAAATAATTCTCAGACTATCGAGTCCCCACCTAAACTTATTAACAACTAACAATCAACCTTAACTACATTAAACTAAGGTCTATATTTCTCTAAAGTAACTAATCAAAGAGTGAATCAACTAATAATATAAATCTTTAAGTACATAACAATATTTTCACAGTCGACGTTCAAAAGCATGTCTGTCTCTTTCCTATCTGCTGGCGAGCGAGAGAGACGGACTAGGCCTTTCGATTCTCAACTAGTGAGGGAATTAAACAAAACGTTGGGGCTCAAATTCAACCTTATTCGTATGGCGGTAGATTATATTTTGGTGAGTACGCCATCTAGCTCCAATATCTCCGGGAGCTCGACCGCCTCCAGTCGTATCGGTGAGGGGTTGAATGGGAATTGTACGGAGAATATCATCTTGGAGTTCATCAGTAGGTTTTGCTGTAACAAATTTATTAATTATCAGTCAATTTCGCATGGCGCTAGTGTTTTTTTAAGGGATTTTATGACCTGGTAACTAAGACCTTTAAGTCATGTCTTATTTTAATTTATATTGTTATTTTTATGAAAAATGATAATATGAAATGAAATGAAATGAAGATGATTAATTTGAGACATTAATCAGCTGAGATGAAATTAAATGAAATGAGATGAGATGATATTATAGGATGTAATGTAATTTCAGTAAAATGGTGGTCGTTTACTGAGACTTTTTGGAGGATCCCGTGAAGTTACGTCCAGCGGCTTTGTGTCATTTTCCCACATTTGTGCACTTTCACAGATATTAAACAGTTAATAAACCACCGTTATTACACATTTGAACCTGAAGAAACACTAACTAGACAAAATAAAACAAATCACACAACTGCACTCCTCGCGTTCCCGCCAAAAAATTCGGCGCTAGTGTAGGTCGGCAGTGTTGCCAGTCTCAAATCTTTATAAACATTTTTGTATGTTTTTTTTTAAATTTTTTTTGAGCTTAGATGGGTGGACGAGGTCACATTCTATCTGGTGTTACGTGATTACTGGAGCCCACAGACATCTACAACGTAAATGCCGCCACCCACCTTGAGATATAAGTTCTAAGGTCTCAGTATAGTTACAACGGCTGCCCCACCCTTCAAACCGATACGCATTACTGCTTCACGGCAGAAGTAGGCACCTACCCGTGCGGACTCACAAAACGTCCTACCATCGGTAATTACGCAAATTATAATTTTGCGGGTTTGATTTTTATTACACGATGTTATTCCTTCACCGTGGAAGTCAATCGTGAACATTTAAATACCCTCACGGGTTCCGACTTTTTGGCGGGAGCGCGAGGAGTGAAGTTGTGTGATTTGTTTTATTTTGTCTATTTAGTGTTGTTCAGGTTTAAATGTGTAATAACGGTGATTTATTAACTGTTTAATATCTGGGAAAGTGCACAAATGTGGGAAAATGAAACAAAGCCGCTGGAGGTAACTTCTCGGGATCCTCCAAAAAGTCCACTGAAAAAATCTTAGTAAATCAACACCCATTTTACTGAGATTATATTTCATCTCATCTCACTTCATTTGATTTCGTCATTTTTCATAAAAATAAGAATATAAACTAAAGTAAGACATGACTTAAAGGTCTTAGTTACCAGGTCATCAAATCACTTTAAAAAAACTCACGGGTTCCTTGTCCGGATTGGAGCCGGCCTTCTCCTGCATCTTCTTCTGGATCTCGTGAATGAACTCCCGCGTCACCTTCACCTCGTACTCTTCGGCTGGTGTGTACATGTTTAGAATCTAGACGGAAAATTTTCATTGTCAGCATTTTTTCTTAGGATAAAACTTTTTTAGGACCATTTTGATTTGAAATTCGGTGAAACAAGAAATAGACAAACATAGGATTTAGCTTACGAGAGAACAAGATAGAATATTATTGAGGTTTTTATTTCGAGATTGCACCGCACACATTTTTAATAGTTTAATGGGCGATAGGTTAACCGTCTCGGAAACAGCTACACCATCATTGATCGTGTGCCCCCCTGATGGTAAGGCGCAGTGTGAGCGCGCAAGACTGGGTAACCACTAGTCCAACCCTATATCTCACAGCATTTTTTTTTATTGCTTAGATGGATGGACGAGCTCACAGCCCATCCGGTGTTAAGTTGTTACTGAAGCCCATAGACATCTACAACGTAAATGCGTCACCCACTTTGGAGATATAAGTTCTAAAGTCCCAGTATAGTTACAACGGCTGCCCCACCCTTCAGACCGAAACGCATTACTGCTTCACGGCAGAAATAGGCGGGGTGGTGGTACCTACCCGCGCGGACCCACAAGATCGATGCCATCTAGTTTGGAGACCTGGTCAGTCTGATCATATAAGCGGCTGTTATTTCAATCCTCTGACGTCACGCGAGAGCCAGCAGTGTAAAGCGAATATTAGTGTCAACTTTTATCGAGTCGTCCTTTTTTTTAATTTCCCTTGTAGGCAGACGAGCAAACCGCCTGATGGTGAGTGGTTACCGTCGCCCATGGACTTCAGCAATGCCAGGGGCAGAGCCAAGCCGCTGCCTACCGAAAACCTCGCGTGCCTGGCTTCGTACCTTGCAGACTTGCATGGCGGTCAGGTTGGAGCACATGTCCACGGTGCTCTGGACGTCCTGCATGGACTTTCTGGCCTGCAGCAGCTGCACGGCCTGGGTTATCGGCTTCAAGACGCTCAACACCTCCTCCACCTGAAATACACGAGCCATTTTTTATTAACATGCCACTTCGACAAAGCGGCACGACACGAGAACCCTCTCATCATGGCCGCCGGTAACTACATTCCCGATCCTGCGGAAAGAATGGAAAGCAGTCGACGTCGCCCCAAACACGTCATTTCGGATCCTCCCGATCCACTAAAGGTGCTTTTAGGTACCTCAAGCACCGGTCGCCATCCTCGTCGAACCCGTCGCTTGCGACGAAGGGCTCGACAAGTAGGTTAACCCACAGACACAGCCCACTGAGTTTCTCGCCGGATCTTTTCAGTGGGTCGCGTTTCCGATCCGGTGGTAGATTCTGCGAAGCACGGCTCTCGCTAGGGTTCGTGTTAGCAACGTCGTCAGGTTTGAGCCCCGTGAGCTCACCTACTAGTTAAGGTTACACTGAAATAGCCTCTCAAGGCTCTCAGCTAGGTAGAAAAAAAAAGTATTAACATGGTAAGCATAGTGTCCACCTGATCCGGCTGTCACTCGTGGACACTGACAATAGACTAGTCGAGTTCCACCTGTCGCTGTGTACGCTGCTTAAACCTGTCTTGACGAAGAACATGTCATAGCGCTCTGGCCACATTCGGGAGGGGGGCGGACAGACCATAAATATTGAACTGTTCAATTTAAAATATTAAGTCATAAACAACAAAAAGTATTTATTACATATTCAAATTTGTATCAAGTATATAAACCAATTTATTTTATTCTGTTTTCATTTTATTTTGTTTATTTTAACGAAAACTTCATTTATATACCTAATCTACTTGTTTAATAAACATACTTAATATGAGTCGTCTATTATCAAAGGTGGCAATCTGTGCATTTGGACAAAATTTTTTTATTGATATGTCAATACAGATTGAGTTGAATATAATCGTCTCCTTCAAAGAATACGGTTCAAAACCTGCATTAAATAAAGGTTAATACTTAACCTGTTATTTATCTAAGATATCGTTCCGAAGAGTTTTGTGACTGCCAATGGAATACAAAGTCAATAATTCGTTTTTCTGATTTACCAATCATTGTCCAAAAGTCAGATTGCCGGCTTTGATAATAGTCGACTCATATATAGTTTGTTTAGTCCTTCTAACACATTTAAAACTCTTTAAAATGAACAATGTATTAACTGTATAAAATGAATGAATGGTTTTTAGTGATGGTAGGACCTCTTGTGAGTCCGCGCGGGTAGGTACCACCGTCCTGCCTATGTCTGCGCGTGAAGCAGTAATGCGTTTTGATTTGAAGGGTGGGGCAGCCGCTGTAACTATACTTTATATCTTTGAACTCATATCTCAAAGTGGGTGGCGACATTTAGATTGTAGATGTCTATGGGCTCCGGTAACCACTTAACACCAGGTGGGTCGTCCACCCATCTAAGCGATAAAAAGGAATAAAAAAAAAAGACTGAATGAAATGAATGAAACTAAGTGTGTTAGCGTCACACAATGGAAAGGTTAATGAAAGGTTAAACGTCAATTTTACTTTAATTATTGAACCAATGTAGGTGCATTTGGTACGTTGTCCTGAATAACCCTTTTTTTATGATTGATAGATTACTAGTGGCCCGGAGGCCATTCCAGCTTCACCAGGACAGGTGGGCGAGCAAAGGCTCAGCCAGAAGGGGGTGGGATTTGCTAACGGCTACCCGAGCGCCTCCGAAGCAGGCCTAACAACTCAAGAGTAGCTGCTTCGCGAATGAATCCACTACCGGATCGGAATGGCAACCCGCTGAGAAGATCCGGCGAGAAGCTCAGCGAGCTGATGCATGGGCTACGTTGCACGTCGACCTCTTTGTCGAGTTCAACGAGTACGGTTACCGGGGTCCCTAAGCCTGCTCCTAGTGTTAGAGCTGAAGGCGTCTAATGCAAAGGTTATTGGATCTGATGGATCCGTCAGGACGTGTCTAGGGCGTCGACGGTGGCTTGTTCCTGCGTGATCAGGATTCGGCCTGGATCACCCTTAGTCGACTATTAGATGTACGATACTGCGCATCAAGTGTAATAAATAACTAAAATAAAACACAATCACTACATATTATCTTTGGTCTTACATTTTTCTGTCCGTATTCGGCCAAGTTCTCTTTGATCCATGTCTCGAGGTGGGAGATGTTGTACCTGATCTGCAAGCCCTTAGCCCAGCAGCACAGGTCCTTGCGGAGGAGCAGCTGGTTCAAGCTGTACGCGCAGATGTAGTACAGGAGCTGGGGAAATATTCATTTTCAGCATTATTATTAATAACTAGCCTCATTGTTAATAACTAGGACCGCTGCGGCTCCGCTCAGGTCTTTAACAAAAATTTCAACGATATTTGACGTTGTTTTATTTTTTTAAATAAAAGAACACTTATGGTGGCATAATTATAATAGTAAAACATATGCTGTCGCGAAACTTTTTGTAAATAATAATGTGTTCTACAAAGTCGTAGTACTTATATCTCAGGGTGAGTGGCGCGGCATTTACATTGTAGATATCTATGGGCCCTAGTAACTATTTAACATCAGGTGGGCTGTGAGCTCGTCCACCAATCTAAGCAATAACAAAAATAAAAAAGTTCGACGAGTACGGTTACCGGGGTCCCTAAGCCTGCTCTTAGAGCTGAAGGCGTCTAATGCAAGGGTTCATTGAAGCTACTGACCTGAATGAATGAATGAATGATTTATGAATGAATGATTTATTTTATTTCAGACCACAACAAGTTCATATGTGTACATAGTATCATTGAAACATACTTAAAATTAACAAAACCAATCAAATAAAAAAGATACATTATATTTTATTTTACCTGCTTGAAGCTACTAACCTGCTTGAAGCTACTGACCTGCTTGAAGCTACTGACCTGCTTGAAGCTACTGACCTGCTTGCAGCTACTGACCTGCTTGAAGCTACTGACCTGCTTGAAGCTACTGACCTGCTTGAAGCTACTGACCTGCTTGCAGCTACTGACCTGCTTGAAGCTACTGACCTGCTTGAAGCTACTGACCTGCTTGCAGCTACTGACCTGCTTGAAGCTACTGACCTGCTTGCAGCTACTGACCTGCTTGAAGCTACTGACCTGCTTGAAGCTACTGACCTGCTCGCAGCTACTGACCTGCTTGAAGCTACTGACCTGCTTGCAGCTACTGACCTGCTTGAAGCTACTGACCTGCTTGAAGCTACTGACCTGCTTGCAGCTACTGACCTGCTTGAAGCTACTGACCTGCTTGAAGCTACTGACCTGCTTGCAGCTACTGACCTGCTTGAAGCTACTGACCTGCTTGAAGCTACTGACCTGCTTGAAGCTACTGACCTGCTTGCAGCTACTGACCTGCTTGAAGCTACTGACCTGCTTGCAGCTACTGACCTGCTTGAAGCTACTGACCTGCTTGCAGCTACTGACCTGCTTGAAGCTACTGACCTGCTTGAAGCTACTGACCTGCTTGAAGCTACTGACCTGCTTGCAGCTACTGACCTGCTTGAAGCTACTGACCTGCTTGAAGCTACTGACCTGCTTGCAGCTACTGACCTGCTTGAAGCTACTGACCTGCTTGCAGCTACTGACCTGCTTGAAGCTACTGACCTGCTTGAAGCTACTGACCTGCTTGAAGCTACTGACCTGCTTGCAGCTACTGATCTGCTTGAAGCTACTGACCTGCTTGAAGCTACTGACCTGCTTGCAGCTACTGACCTGCTTGAAGCTACTGACCTGCTTGAAGCTACTGACCTGCTTGCAGCTACTGACCTGCTTGAAGCTACTGACCTGCTTGAAGCTACTGACCTGCTTGAAGCTACTGACCTGCTTGCAGCTACTGACCTGCTTGAAGCTACTGACCTGCTTGAAGCTACTGACCTGCTTGCAGCTACTGACCTGCTTGAAGCTACTGACCTGCTTGCAGCTACTGACCTGCTTGAAGCTACTGACCTGCTTGAAGCTACTGACCTGCTTGCAGCTACTGACCTGCTTGAAGCTACTGACCTGCTTGCAGCTACTGACCTGCTTGAAGCTACTGACCTGCTTGAAGCTACTGACCTGCTTGCAGCTACTGACCTGCTTGAAGCTACTGACCTGCTTGAAGCTACTGACCTGCTTGCAGCTACTGACCTGCTTGAAGCTACTGACCTGCTTGAAGCTACTGACCTGCTTGAAGCTACTGACCTGCTTGCAGCTACTGACCTGCTTGAAGCTACTGACCTGCTTGCAGCTACTGACCTGCTTGAAGCTACTGACCTGCTTGCAGCTACTGACCTGCTTGAAGCTACTGACCTGCTTGAAGCTACTGACCTGCTTGAAGCTACTGACCTGCTTGCAGCTACTGACCTGCTTGAAGCTACTGACCTGCTTGAAGCTACTGACCTGCTTGCAGCTACTGACCTGCTTGAAGCTACTGACCTGCTTGCAGCTACTGACCTGCTTGAAGCTACTGACCTGCTTGAAGCTACTGACCTGCTTGAAGCTACTGACCTGCTTGCAGCTACTGACCTGCTTGAAGCTACTGACCTGCTTGAAGCTACTGACCTGCTTGCAGCTACTGACCTGCTTGAAGATGCTGAGGCGGAGCGCCTGGTCGACTGCGAAGGTGTCGAGGTGGTGCTGCAGCGCGGACAGCTCGTGCTTGAGGCGCGCGGGGCCGGCGCGGGGGGAGGAGGGGGGCGCGGCGGGGGGCGCGGGGCCCGACAGCCCGCTGATCTCCTCGTGCTCCAGGATCGCGGGCACTATCAGACGGTCCAACTGCCTCTCCAGCAGATTGATCAGACCTGGGAGACAACAATGGAATTTTATTGTAAAACTCGTAATATAGGATGAAGGAAGTGTTTAGGACAATCATAAGCATTATATTTTATTTAAAAATGTTTCTAGTGTGGCAAAACATTAATATGTGGCAACACTAGTCGTTGTAGAGTTGTACAAAACATTTTGTTTGTCTTGTTGGACACTGGAACAAAGAGATATTAAAGGTCTTCTTTCCAAATCAAATTTCATTGAAGCTAGCCAGCGACCTAACATAAAATATAGTCCACTGCCCGAAACATGAAGTATATACACCTTTTTTTATTGCTTAGATGGGTGGACGAGCTCACAGCCCACCTGGTGTTAAGTGGTTACTGGAGCCCATGGACATCTACAACGTAAACGCGCCACCCACCTCGAGATAAAAGTTCTAAGGTCTCAGTATAGTTACAACGGCTGCCCCACCCTTGAAACCGAAACGCATTACTGCTTCACGGCAGAAATAGGCAGGGTGGTGGTACCTACCCGCGCGACGAAAGGTCCTACCACTAGTAAAGCCTTTTGTATCAATTTCGTAGAGATCATAGTTCCACCTCGTATACACCTTGCTACAGAAATGGGCAGCACGGTGATCCCTATCCGAGCGAGCCCTACACCCTACAATTAGCAGTTTAATCTATAGTATTGTATTTTATTTGCCAAAAGGTCATTTGGTTTATGAGAGTGAAAACTTTAGAAGATGAAACGAAAACGCGACTTAGGCGGTAGGACCTCTTGTGAGTCCGCACGGGTAGGTACCACAGCCCTGCCTATTTCTGCCGTGAAGCAGTAATGTGTTTCGGTTTGAAGGGTGGGGCAGCCGTTGTAACTATACTTGAGACCTTAGAACTTGTATCTCAAGGTGGGTGGCACATTAACCTTGTGGATGTCTACGGTCTCCAGTAACCACCTAACACCAGGTGGGCTGTGAGCTCTTCCACTCACTAAAGCAAGTGACCTATTGTTCTGCTACAAAAACCGACGTACCCTGGTAGATCCAGATGGCTATATCGCTGAGCACCTGCCGGTACTCCGAGAGGTCGAAGATCCGGAGACACTGCTGGTTCTGGCGCGGAGTGTTCGCCGCCTGGTACACCGCGTCCCCGCTGTACTGGCGCAGGTTGTTCAGGAGTCTGGAGTCGGACATCAGCTTGTTTAGATGAAACATTCAAACCTTGGAAAAACTTGCAGACCTGTTTTTGTGGTAAGTTGGGTTAATAAGTTCGTAATGATAAAGAGGCCATAGAGGTCACAACGTACATTTTATTTATTTATTGCTTTGATGGATGAACGAGCTCACAGCCCACCTGTGGGCTCTCACAGTGGTAGGACCTCTTGTGAGGGGGTAGGACCTCTTGCGAGTCCACACGGGTAGGTACTACTGCCCCGCCTATTTCTGCCGTGAAGCAGTAATGCGTTTCGGTTTGAAGGGCGGGGCAGCCGTTGTAACTATACTTGAGACCTTAGAACTTATATCTCAGGGTGGGTGGCGCATTTACGTTGTAGATGTCTATGGGCTCCAGTAACCACTTAATATCAGGTGGGCTGTGAGCTCGTCCACCCACCTAAGCAATAAAAAAAAACCTGTTGTTAGGTGGTTACCGGAACCCATAGACATCTACAACGTACATGCGCCACCCACCTTGAGATAAAGGTTCTAAGTTCTCAGTATAGTTACAACTATGCACCTTGGGACATGAGGTGGAAGATTCAACTGTATTGTTCAACTAAATTCACCTTTGGACCCAGATAATGTTCGTTTTGCGGCGGAACCAAGCTTACAGTACTCTATACTGTACGTCAAACACGAAAACCTATCTAATTCGTAATGTAAATGTATCGAGTCCTCGATAAGAAAACGAATTATTAGACCAGTGTTTCTCAACACAGGGCCCACGGCCCCACAAGGGGGCAATTTCATAATTAAGGGGGGTATAATCATCAACAGCCCACCGTCCACTGCTGGATATAGGCCACTCCCAATTCACACCACTTAAGGGGGGCAATAGCACTAAATTAATATAGAAGATCAGTAATAAAATTATTTTGTATTCATACATATTTTTATGTTTTCATACATATTTTGGTTATATGTTGGTAGTGTGTTCTGCTACAAAATTCTATTACTGATTTCTTCCTACAACCTATCATTTACGTTTCTTAAGTGAACTAATCAATTTTTTATGTTAAAATTTTTGTATGGGGGGCATAAAAAAATTAAATAAGTTACAGTGGGGCGTGGCACAAAAAAAGCGTTGGGAAACACTGCATTAGACGATAGTACTCTATAATCAGCCTTCAAGATTTACATTTCAAGATTTTCGAGTTTTGAGAACGTGACGATTCGATTTTTTTTCTGACGACGTTGCTGACACTGCCCCTAGCAAGAGCCGTGCTTCGCAGAATGTACCACCGGATCGGAAACGCGACCCACTGAGAAGATCCGACGAGAAACTCAGTGGGCTGTGTCTGTGGGTTAATTTACTCGAGCCCTTCATCGCAAGCGACGGGTTCGACGAGAACGGTGACCGGTGCTTGTGGTACCTAAAAGCACCGTTAGTGGATCGGGGGACGATTCGATTGCGAAACGAAAGCAGTTAAGTAAATTCATTCGTGCTGCCGAAATTAGTTATTTTAACGGACGGTAGGGGTGCTGTTTTAATCCTATACATTTTTTCTCGATAGCGGTTCGAATAGTTTTTTGATATTCGTACACGCCCCCCTGTAACTAGTCGAGCGCACTAGGGGGGGACGACTGGGGGGACACTGTGGGGGGCTTCGTGTACTAGCCTCAGCATGTTGGCGAGCCACAGCGCGTTGTACTCGATGCTGTCCGATCGCTTCTTCAGGGTCTTCTTGACGCCGTTCCGCACCGCCTTCATGAGCTGGTGCATCTTGGGCTCGTCGTCCACGTGGTCCGTGTGGCGCAGCATCATGAACAGGATGTAGGCGGGCAGGCCCGGCAGCAGCGTGGTCGCCACTTTCGGTTTCAAATCTGCGATATCACATTACGTAGGATCGATCAGATAAAAAAATGTTTACGTCAAGTTCAATTTTTTTTTTTTAGTTGCTAAGTCTCCTTCGGAGGCGCTCGGGCAGCTGTTAGCAAACCCCGCCCCTCCTGGCTGAGCCTTTGCTCGCCCACCTGTCCTGGTGAAACTGGAAAGACCTCCAGACCACTAGTAATCATTCAATCATAATACATAATGCATCACCTTTGGCTCACTGGTAGAGAATACTGTAGACCCTAAACAAATACCTACTGGTGGTAGGACCTCTTTCGAGTCCGCACGGGTAGGCACCACCACCCTGCCTATTTCTGCCGTGAAGCAATAATGCGTTTCGGTTTGAAGGGCGGGGCAGCCGTTGTCACTATACTTGAGACTTAAGAACTTATATCTCAAGATGGGTGGCGCATTTACGTTCTGCATGTCCATGGGCTCCAGTATCCACTTAGCACCAGGTTGTGAGCTCGTCCACCCATCTAAGCTCTAATATAAATATATATATATATAAAGTGTACAAACAATGCTCATACCGGTTATAAGTTTCTTTATGATGGTGGGCTCGTCCTGTATCCTGTACTCGAACATGCCGAGGTACTCCCTCTCCTTCTTCCGGGTGACCGGCGCCATGTTCAGCGAGACCGAAGCGCTGGGCGCCGCCACCGGGTCTGCGGACCACATGGTTCATTCATATCTTGGGTGTATTTATTGTTAATTTTTTTTGTTGTTATAGCCCGGAAGACGGATAACATATGGCCCACGTGATGGTGATTGGTTACCGTGGCCCATGGTCGTCAGCAATACAAAGAGCAGAGCCAAGCCGCTGCCTGCGTTTTAATTTTAAACTGCTTCTAACTATGGTTTCGGGACTTTTTGACGGGAACGCGAGGAGTGAAGCTTTGTGATTTGTTTTATTTTGTCTATTTAGTGTTTGTTCAGGTTGAAATGTCTTAATAACGGTGTTTTATTAACTGTTTAATATCTGTGAAAGTGCACAAATGTAGGAAAATGAAACAAAGCCGCTGAACGTAACTTCTCCGGATCCTCCAAAAAATCCACTGAAAAAATCTCAGTAAATGACCACCATTTTACTGAGATTATATTTCATCACATATCATCTCATTTGTAAATTTAATTCGTTTTTAATCATTCTTGTTATATCGTGATTAGTTTCCTTCCATTTTTATTATTCATAAACTGTAAATAATTGCAACGGCGAATTATAAAAAATCGTATTACTTGACGCTGGCTAATGCACAAACCGTGCAGGAGCCAAAAAATAAAGAAGAAGAAGAACTAAGGTTTCAACTTTTCAACTTTTGGTTTCAACGTAAAATCAGGGTATATGTAAGGTAATATGAAGATTGTTACGCAGACATCGCTATGCCACCTTAAAGCACGAGGTTTGAGTCTGAGTCTGAACTATACTGAGACCTTAGAACTTATATCTCAAGGTGGGTGGCGCATTTACGTTGTGGATGTCTATGGGCTCCAGTAACCACTTAACACCAGGTGGGCTCTGAGCTCATCCACCCACCTAAGCAATAAAAAAAAAAAGTTGTGCAATATGACGCTTATCCCACCGCTTCAGACTAGAAAGTGGTAGTATCTACCCGGGAACTGATCACAACTAAAGTATTGTTAATGGTGGCAGGTTCCCCCAACCCCCCTGACGGATGCGTGTTCGGCCCCTCTTACCGCTACCCTCGAGGATGTCGGTGACGTCATCAACGCCGACCTCCTTGAGTTTGTTGACGAGCATCCGTATCTGATTCTTGTAGCGGCGACAGCTCTCCGACAACTTGTCGACCCGCTCCTGCAATTATTTTATATATAGACCGTATATACAATAATTACGGTACATATTAGCTAAATCGTACAAGTAGTACCTAGATCTAATCTGGATTGCAATCTAAATAGTATGTGCACTCAGCAAAACCATACTAATGTGCATAGCTTTGGCTATTGAAAACACAATTGAAATTACAAATATTGATAACTAGCCATTGTCAAATAGGATATCCTTCACACATTTGACACATCCCCTGAGTCTAGGTTCAAAGATATCAAGGTTACCGTTACATTTAGCCAAATCATTATACTGCCTGGCCATTCTTACCATAGGGTTATAGTATGATATATTATTTTTATGTCCGTAACGCAAAGAGGTTTACCAAATGAGAATTACGGGCTCTGAAGTGGGTGTTGATAAAAATAGATAGGAGAGAGAGAGAGAGAGAGAGAGAGAGAGAGAGAGAGAGAGAGAGAGAGAGAGAGATAGATAGATAGATAGAGATAGTTGATAGAAATAGTAATGTTACGCCGGTAAGAGTAGCGCCATCTGTCGTCGACTAGCAGCAACAAAATTCAAAAGAACTAGTAAAATCTAGAACGTTCGAGAAGTGCAACGTCATCTATTATCAAATAGCGGAAACACATATCGAAACGACTCGACCTATCGGGAATGTTCTCGATAAGTGTAGAGTTATCGTATCGACTAATCGGATCTACTCGAAGCGAAACAGCAAACGGATCACCTGAAGCGAAGCGGAAGAAATGAACTAAGAATTGTAAAGTGCTCTGTTACTCTTCTAAGTGTTAAATAGAGTTTTATTTTGTACTTCGGTGGAAGTTTATCCCGAGTTTAACCCCGGCGCGTAACAGTAATGATAATTTAAAAAAAAAAAGTCAGATTAAACAGTTTTAGTTATAATTATATTTCCGATTCGCGAATACGACAGTAAACACATAATTATAATTGTACAGTGTAGTCTATAATTACTAAAAAGTAAATAAATAGGTAATAGTAAATAGGCAAAGTGGAGGAGTTTAAGTTGGAAAGCCGACCATGATCCTAAACCTTGAACACGCTAAGAAGAAGAAGAATAAATAAAAGAATAATAAATGCAATGAATGGCAATCAATAAACGAATGAACGAAACAAATAATGAATGAGCGGATGAATGAATAAATAAGTACTTATAAATTGGTAATATGACGATGAAGAGATTTTATTTATCTTCAACTGCATCTCCTAACAGTACCATAAACAAAGTAAATGCCTCCCCGCCCGTGTTGGGATTTGAAACGGTCGCAATATGTCAATTATTATGAATCGGCTGACATAACATTTAGGTAGGTTATCTTATGTTTCGAACACTTGTCCAGTGCAGTGTGCTTAATGCGAGTTTTTTAACGTTCTCGACAGCGTAAAAGTTAACTCAAATTTGTATGGAGTTGGAACAGCGCCCCTAGCGGCAAACGTACGCAAACTTTTACGATATCGAGAACGTTAAATAGCTCGTACTAAGCACAGAAGGCGCTGCACTCTGGGATTTTTATGAGCGACTAGCTGACCCGGCAGACTTCGTAGTGCCTCAATCGATAAGTAAAAGACCTAAACTTTTGTCTAGAATAAACTTAAAACAAACGAAAGGAATCCGTCCGACATCAAACAAAAAAACTAAATTGTTATTTTTATTTAATTCCTAACATTGTCATATTTATCTACCTTTTAAACCTTCTCTGGAGTTCCACAAATAATTCAAGACCAAAATTAGCCAAATCGGTTCAGCCGTTCTCGTGTTTTAGCGAGACTAACGAACAGCAATTCATTTTTATATATATAGATGAGTGTACCTGTAGAGCCAGACTTTCTGAGGCCAGCCTGATGATCTCGTTCTGCGCGAACTCATGGCTCTTGTCCTTCGGGTCTTGGCTCAGGTCCGCGCTCAGCAGCCTGGAAACAATCATATGAAGTAGCGTAACGTAAACATTTATTAACATGTAGGGCACGATCGGTCCAGACTACACAAAAAAACTACGATCAATTTTCATATGCTCAGCAATAAGGAATTACATTGAATGAAGCAAGTTTTTTATTACAAATAATATTCACTTGTTACATCGGTACGGTGTCTGATCAAAATGTAATAATACTCAATGTTTTAGGGCGGCATTCAAAATAAAATAGTTTTCGAAGAAGTGAGAGTTTCGAAGCTCTAACAATAGCTCGAAATTTTTATGTGGCTCTGAAAAGAGCCTGAGGTTACAACGCGGTTCTGAAAATAGCCTAAGGTTACAACGCGGCTCTGAAAAGAGCCTGAGGTTACAACGCGGCTCTGAGAAGAGCCTGAGGTTACAACGCGGCTCTGAGAAGAGCCTGAGGTTACAACGCGGCTCTGAGAAGAGCCTGAGGTTACAACGCGGCTCTGAAAAGAGCCTGAGGTTACAACGCGGCTCTGAAAAGAGCCTGAGGTTACAACGCGGCTCTGAGAAGAGCCTGAGGTTACAACGCGGCTCTGAGAAGAGCCTGAGGTTACAACGCGGCTCTGAGAAGTGCCTGAGGTGACAACGCGGCTCTGAGAAGAGCCTGAGGTTACAACGCGGCTCTGAGAAGAGCCTGAGGTTACAACGCGGCTCTGAGAAGAGCCTGAGGTTACAACGCGGCTCTGAGAAGAGCCTGAGGTTACAACGCGGCTCTGAGAAGAGCCTGAGGTTACAACGCGGCTCTGAGAAGAGCCTGAGGTTACAACGCGGCTCTGAGAAGAGCCTGAGGTTACAACGCGGCTTTGAGAAGAGCCTGAGGTTACAACGCGGCTTTGAGAAGAACCTGAGGTTACAACGCGGCTCTGAGAAGAGCCTGAGGTTACAACGCGGCTCTGAGAAGAGCCTGAGGTTACAACGCGGCTCTGAGAAGAGCCTGAGGTTACAACGCGGCTCTGAGAAGAGCCTGAGGTTACAACGCGGCTCTGAGAAGAGCCTGAGGTTACAACGCGGCTCTGAGAAGAGCCTGAGGTTACAACGCGGCTCTGAGAAGAGCCTGAGGTTACAACGCGGCTCTGAGAAGAGCCTGAGGTTACAACGCGGCTCTGAGAAGAGCCTGAGGTTACAACGCGGCTCTGAGAAGAGCCTGAGGTTACAACGCGGCTCTGAGAAGAGCCTGAGGTTACAACGCGGCTCTGAGAAGAGCCTGAGGTTACAACGCGGCTCTGAGAAGAGCCTGAGGTTACAACGCGGCTCTGAGAAGAGCCTGAGGTTACAACGCGGCTCTGAGAAGAGCCTGAGGTTACAACGCGGCTCTGAGAAGAGCCTGAGGTTACAACGCGGCTCTGAAAAGAGCCTGAGGTTACAACGCGGCTCTGAAAAGAGCCTGAGGTTACAACGCGGCTCTGAAAAGAGCCTGAGGCTACAACGCGGCTCTGAAAAGAGCCTGAGGCTACAACGCGGCTCTGAAAAGAGCCTGAGGCTACAACGCGGCTCTGAAAAGAGCCTGAGGCTACAACGCGGCTCTGAAAAGAGCCTGAGGCTACAACGCGGCTCTGAAAAGAGCTTGTGGAACTAAGTACCGACCTAAATATCTTAAAATATTATATCTCAGTCTATAACACGATTCTAATTACGTTTTACTTTTGCGATGGTATTTTAATCAAAAACAATATAATGAATAAAATTGTTCTGATACGTTGCGTTTCATAAAAATCTCGGATGGGTTTAGACGTTTCGCATTATCAAATATAATTCAAATCAACAATAAATATATTTGTAACAACAACAAAAATAATCATAATCAACAACAAAAAAGAAAATCAATCATAATAACAACAATACTACATAATACGCAGCAACGTGAAAGTCAAATTTACGAATATATTTTTCGATGTAAACATTGTTTTTAAATGAGAGAATTTAATCCATTGCTTCCTCATCGCGTCTCCGGTGCTGAAATACAAATTTACAGTGGGGTTTCGAGAAATTCCTTTTCTAAAAGTTACATTTGAATAAACAAAAAAATAACACACTGTATTTTTAGAACTCACTTCTGATATTTTTCGTTCTCTTCCCGTAGTCTCTCGATTTCGGCCTTAGCGGACGATATGTGCTTCGAATAGAATTCCTTTTCGGCTGTCAGCTCTTCTTGTAATTGTCTGGAATGTTGAGAGTAAAATAGAATATGTCTACTTTGTTTATTGTTACTGGTGGTAGGACCGCTTGTGAGTTCGCGCGGGTAGGTATCACCACCCTGCCTATTTCTGTCGTCAAGCAGTAATGCGCTTCGGTTTGAAGGGTGGGGCAGCCGTTATAACTATACTTGAGACTTAAGAACTTATATCTCAAGGTAGGTGGCGCATTTACGTTGTAAATATCTATAGGCTCCAGTAACCACTTAACAGGTGGGCTGTGAGCGCACTGTTGGTCAATGTGGCGGTTCTACGTGGATATCCGGTCACCGTCCTCTCCGAACCCGTCACTTGCGATGAAGGGCTCGACGAGTAAATTAACCCATAGACACAGCCCACTGAGTTTCTTACCGGATCCTCTCAGTGGGTCGCATTTCCTATACGGTGTAGATTCTGTGAAGCACTGCTTTTGCTAGGGCCAGTGTTAGCAACACTCCGGTTTGAGCCCCGTAAGCTTATCTACACGTCAAGGAGAAGCTGAAATAGCATCTCAAGGCTATCAGCATAGGTAGGACAAATAAAAAAAAAGTGGATATACCGGGTAGGTAACACTGCCCTGCCTATTTCTGTACTGGTGGTAGGACGTCTTGTGAGTGGGCATTGGTAGGTACCACCACCCTGCCTATTTCTGTCGCGAAGCAGTAAAGCGTTTCGGTTTGAAGGATAGGGCAAACGTTGTAAAAATTGAGATCTTAGACCTCATGTCGCGAGGTGGGTGGCGGCATTTCCGCTGTAGATTCCTATGGGCTATATGGCTAAAACAATACCTACCTATTTATGCCCTTCTGCGCTTCATAGGCCGACGCCAGTTCACCGTCTTCGTTAATGATGTCCACGTCAGACCCGTAATTGGATGAGGCGAGCGACTTCAGATTCACCGTCTATTCGAATAAAGTAAGTTTTGGAAACAAAATCGAATTCATAAAGTATAATTTAATTATTAAAAACACTTTTACGATTTTTGTTGTTTAAATCATTTTACAGTTACAACGACGTTAGTTTAAAACCGTAAAAATGCTTTTAATTAATACGACATGCGAATTAAATTATTTAAACGTATCTAGAATAAATTAAAAAGACGAAAATGTACCATGCAACGACAGCGGCGGAAAGCATGTAAAAATAAAAATTGAAAATTAAAAGTTGATGAGATTAAACGCTTTTTTATAATAGTTGGACAACACGTATTATTGCGGGATGAAACAATGCTACAATGAAGAATAAAAATGGAATCTATACATATAAAAGTCGATGTGTGTATGTTCCCCATAGACTCCGAAACGGCTGAACAGATTTCAATGAAGTCTTCATGGAATCGTCACGATTAGCTTGGCAAACGATTCTGTCATCTGGTAGCGATCGGATCAAAGTCAAATCCAAGATCAGCCAACACAGCTCGCCAAGTTTGACTAGTTTAAATATATATGTAGGATTGGTAAGAACGGAACGTATGAAAAGAGTGTGGAACGGAGCGTTAGGATGTGAGTGAGAGAAAACGGAAAGAAAGAGAGAAGAGAATGACAGAGAATTGGAAGATGGCGAAGACGGTTGAAAAATGAGTAAGACGTAATAAAATTAGTGTTAATTATTAATTACTATTATAATAGAAGATTTTGGAATAGTATAACTTTTATTTTATGCGCTGCGATCCCTCTTCTACATTTTTACAGCATTCAAGCTATGCTGGCAAAATCCGGTCACCGTTCTCGTCGAAGCCATCGAATGCGACAAAGGGTTCGTCGTGAAAATCAACCCTTACACAACCCACTGAGTTTCTCGCCGGACCTTCTCAGTAGATCGCGTTTCCGAACAGTTGGTAGGGCTTGCTAGGGGTAGTGTTAACAAAGTCGCCAGGTTGAGCTCCATGAGCTCGCCTACACGTCCGGTGAAGCTAGGATAACCCCTCGAGGTTACTAGCCTAAGTAGGCAGCGGCTTGGCTCTGCCCCTGGCATTGCTGAAGTCCATGGGCGACGGTAACCACTCACCATCAGGTGGGCCGTATGCTCGTCTGCCTACAAGGACAATAAAAAAAAAGGCAAACATACCAAAATCACATATCAACGATACAGTTATAGCATCAGAATTATTGCCGATAAAGTAGATAAATATACAGGGTGCGTCTGAATCAAATGAAAACGCAAAGAGGGCGGTTGTTGTGATGTTTAAGACTATTCACTATTTATTTCAGCATTGTCAAACCAATGTTTGCCATGTGTATTTTGGAGATTGCGACTAAGTCGTTTAACTATTATGACCTGTTTACTAATTAATTATTATATAAAAATGTAGGTACTTATACTTTTTGCTTTGTATTTTGCCTATTGGATCAACAACGACGATTTACCAGTTGGTTTAGGAAAACCATGCTTTTTGCATAGCACGCAATGCAACAAGATGTAAGTTAATTAACGTGCGAAGTCAACGACCTCGTGTGAACTCATTCTTAAAAGATAAACATCTTTTCCGAGACTCTTTCCTTCCTTAATGCAGGGTGAATTGCTTTAATTTAATACACTTTTTCATAATTTTAGTGACTCATTTTTGAGTCCTTGGACAGCGTCAATGCTTCCAACATAAAAAGTTTAAATATTCAATTGTTGACAGTCCCGCCCTTCAAACCGAAATGCATGTTTCGCGATAAAATCAACAAGATGGTGGTATCTACCCTACCCACATTCTTTTGTTTATTTAGTCGCCACATCAGCGGGGACACAGGACCTCTGTAGAAACACCATGCTTCATATGACGTGCACGAAGCAAATGCATGGTATGCCTATGATTTCAATGACATTAATTAGATAATTAGTAAGCATTCAATATAAAACTGCTTTTAAAAAATTCATGCAATAATAAATGTTACCTATGCAAAATAATAATGCAAAATAAATTTTCATATCAAAAGCCAGCGAGTATGATGAGTGTTACATTTTAAAATTTACAATTACTTACGACGGATTTAAGAGCTTGGAACCAGGGCTTCTGTGTTAAAAAAAAAACAAATTCAATTTAGTCCCTATGTACTAATGTACTATGTACCCTATGTAAAAATACATCACATAATCAGCTATCAAAAACTTCGAACCGAAAATCGATACGTAGACGATTCGTAGAGCATCCGTGATGTCGTCAATCGTAAGAAAAAAAACAATTTAAGTTCTTTCGATTCTGTATTTCTTACACCTTTTTAAACAGGCATTGACGTATTATTTCGTTTTTTTTAACATCAAAAAAACGTTCCTACCTCCTTATTATTTCATACAGAACAAACAAATAATATCCTGGGATCTAGAAGTTGCCAGCTGCGAAACCTCAAGATGCTATTAGTTCGTCGTAAAAGTCTAGAAATAAGTTTAGAGAAAACACGACAGTAATATCTGCTCGGTGTTCAGATGTCGAATGAGACCTTAAAAAGAAACCGTTCGGAATGACCACGAAAACTGTAACTGCATTGAAAAAATCAGAAATAACATACTAATTAAAAAAAAACGTAAAACTAAATCGTAAAAGTACTTTTAATAGTATCCGAGATTCGCGAAGACCGATTAAAATTTTTTTTACAGTTTTTGTCGATACCATTTATTCCTTCTAAATAACAATTGGTGGAATTAACAAAAAAAAATACCTTTGACTTTCTGCTGTAATGAAACTGACTTCTATGCATTGGAGCATCGATGAATAATGTCTTCGATATTTTAATACCAGTGATGGGCATTCTTCACGAATTCACACAACAAATACACATTTCACTGTGTTCACAATAATGATTTTTGATATTGAATAAAAAAACTGCCTTCAATTCAATTATATCACAGAATAATTACATTCAGAACGCAACAATAACAATTAAATATTTGTTCAATAATAATAATAGCAGAAGTCAATGAAAGAAACAAACACGTGAAAATTTGTATAACAATTAAATAAACCCTAGTTTTCTAATTACGAAATGATACAATCACTTTTATTACACTATCAAATTGGAGACTCGCTAATTGATAAACCCACTTGTTTCTTATGGTGACCTTAAAACATTTAAGAACAAATATATATTTGGTTTCCGAGTAACTGTAAGAATTGTTTCAGTGTAAATATTAGCCCAGAACTAATTTTATAAATCTATGTTTACATGTCAGTTGAGAATGTTCTTAGACGCGATATCAATAGAGTTTTTGTTGGCCGATTTGCTTCTTATTTTCTAGATTATAAAGGTTGTATTGAGAGCCGGATTTTTTTTTATTGCTCTAGTAGGCAGACGAGCATAGGGCACGTCTGATGGTAAGTTATTACTGCCGGTTATAGACGTCAGCTATGCCAGAGGAAGAGTCAAATAACTGCCTACCGCTATTGCGAATAGGCCTCGAAATTCAAGAGATGATAACATCGAATGAAGAACGCGTTTGGTTACATTCTAAGGTTGTTGTTGCACGCAATGGAACACGATTAAAACCTATGATCTGTGATTAAAACGGAAAAGATTCGCTGTACATTGCGGATTAACAAAAAAGTATTATTATTTTCCATTTATGCTATAGCTTATTGTCAATAAATCTTAGAGAACGGATAATCTAGATGAGAAGACGAGAGGTAATGTAGTAAACATTTTTTTTAATGTGAGGGTCACCACAGTTGTAACTATACTTGAGGCCTTAGAACTTACATCTCAAGGTGGGTGGCGCATTTACGTTGTAAATGTCTATGGGCTCCAGTAACCACTTCACACTAGGTGGACTGTGAGCTCGTCCACCCACCTAAGCAATAAAAAGAAATAAATAAAAATTGAGGCGTCATCCGAATCTTAGTTCAGTTCTCCGGCGGTTCCCAAACTATTTTAGTATAAAGAATAAATTAAATATTCGAAAATTTATTCAAAACAATATTCTAATAAAAAATTACAAATATACGAAAATCATTTAATATAAAACATCTTCAACGCACAAACCGAATTCTCAAACTTTTTTTTTGCATTACATGTTATCGTCTCGTCCAAAATTTATCTTAAAATGATAAGATACAACCGTACTTGGTTTTAACAGATAACCTATATTTTGACAGAGCATTTATTAGTACTTCCTGGATTTTATTATTGTTACACGCATTAAAAGTATGCAGTGTGATTTATTATCGCGACCTACCACCATTATTATTCTGTTGAGCGAAAAACATCAAACTAAGCGTTCAAACAATATAGAGTAAGATCCCAGGGCCACCAGACGTCACGTATTTTCTGACGAACGAAATATGGCCGATTGCGTAGTGTTAGTATGTTCTAAGAACGCATGGCTACCTACTAGCTTTTTTAGACGACCAATTTTCAGGCATCAGCTTTTCAAGGTACATAAATTCATTACGAACTTCACATAAATTCTGAAAGCTGATTTTTACGTTTATTTTAAGCAATATCCTTAAAAATAAGTCGCCAACACTCCCAGACACTTTCCGTCGGCCGAATTGCTTTGCAGACGCTTTAAAGCTCCCAAAATAATTACCTAACTTCACGTATATTCTGATGCTTCATTTTTATATATATCCACCAGACAACTATTTTAAAACCTCTTACAAAAAGACAGACCGATCCAAGAGGCCAATCATCCCCTAAATTCAATTTAATACCTCTGTAGGTAAGAGCGCGAGGGCATTATCCACGCGCATGTAATCGTAATGATTTTATGTAACTTGATCGATTACCTGACCTGAAAATTGGCCGTCTCAGCGAGCTAGCAGGTAGGCATGCGTTCTTAGAACATACTAACACTACGCAATCGGTGCACATTTCGTTCGTCAGAAAATACGTGACGTCTGGTGGCCCTGGGATCTTGGACTAATACGCATTCGCGAATGCCTGGAATTGCAGTCGGAAAGATCGTCAGTAGGAAAATCGATATATCCGATCTACTCTAAGCTTTGCAGTTACTGTTGGAGTTTCAGAGGTCTCTGAACTATCATGGGTAAAAAAAGTGAGGCGAGGGTAGTTTCAAAAATAAACGCTTTTTTTAATTCAACGATAATTGACCGTTGCACTAGATAAATTTTTATTTTTATTCGCCTCTGTAATCAGACGGGTCGTACGGCCCGCCTGATGGTCAGTTTTTTTTCCTACCTATTCTAGTAACTTCGAGGGGTTATTCTAGATTCACCGAACTAATAGGTGAGCTCGCGGGGCTGACCGAGAGTGTTGCTAACACTGACCCTAGCAAGAGCAGTGCTTCGCAGAATCTACCACCGGATCGGAAATGCGACCCCCTGAGATGTGTCTGTGGGTTAATTTACTCGTCGAGCCATTCGTCGCAAGCGACGGGTTCGACGAGGACGGTGACCGGTGCTTGAGGTACCTAAAGGCACCGTTAATGGTTCGGGAGGATCCGTAATGACGTGTAAATGGTCAGTGGTTACCGTTGCTCATGGAAGTCAGCAATACTAGGGGCACAACTAAGCGGCTTCCTAGGCAGTAGATAGGCTGTACTCTTTCCAAGTCTTGTTTGAAGAAGAACATGTCACAACGCTCGGGAAGCCCGTGGAGGGGGTTTATCTGAGGGCTAGATGGTGTGTTGGACGCAGCAGTTCTAGGTATTATGAATGAACTTTGCATCGGTACGGCGGTGCGATGTTAGCATCAAAATGGAGGAATGATTGTCTCGTAAAAATGAAACACGATCTTCAACGGCCACTTGTTTCAAGAACAATTAATTATTACTAAGTGTGTACAAGCTATCTGTCCGTAACGACTCCAAATCGAAACCCTCATGATAATTTCAAAATAGATTTTAACGTCTCCGTATAAGACGGTTTGCGGGAACGGTCCGTCGCAATATGATAATTCGGATCACATACTTTCCAATGTAACCAACACAGTAATATTTGAAGAAATCTCGAACGAAAATTTAATTCTTTATAAATATTATACGGATCGAAATGTGCATCAGAGATTTTCACACACACATACATATACTAGACTAGCAGTACCCGTCCGCTTCGCTGGGCATTTAAAATTAACATAATTTTTTCTCACCCCCACAAAGATTCTCATCATTAACGCCCCCGCAACTGGTGTAGGGAGTCCAACACTCATATAAATATTAGCCTATCCATTAAGTACATGTATTTTCTACATGGACACCAAGTTTCAAGTCAATCGGATGCACGGTTCAGTAGTTATAACGGAAAATCCGTAAAAACCACTGTAGATTTATATTTTAGAATAGATTTGAACGTTATACAACAAATACTACATAATTAGGTGTGGCTTTAAGAACGCGCCTTTTTTTATAATGCGTAAGCCGGAACGCACGAGAGTTTGAAAAAGGAAGAGATAGTCTGTGACACGAGATTTTTACCGCCAAAAGTAAGACGAAAAAATAATAAGTGTATAACTTAAAGCTGCGTAAGCCGCTGCCACAATAAAACTCCTATTGTTTCGGTTGTGGTCTTAATTACGAGTGATCCAAAAACACGATTTTCACGCGAAATAAAGAAGGGACTCTATTCGGACTCCCTCAAAAGTTTTTTTTTCGATATTCAGTATCGAGAAATGAACACCCTGTATTGTTGTTGCCTGGACGAGGGCGAGGTATATTGGAACGTGCCTTCCTTCGCGGGCGGCATCGACCATTTCGATCAATTACTCACGCTGGTCTCCTTAATAAGACAATAATTTTTTTTTATGATTTTACTCTGACAACGTTGGAATATAAAAAAGTAAAAGTAAAAAAAGGTGGCTTTTCACTGGTGGTAGGACCTCTTGAGTTAGCACGGGTAAGTACCACCGCCCTGCCTATTTCTGCCGTGAAGCAGTAATGCGTTTCGGTTTGAAGGGCGGGGCAGCCGTAGTAACTGAGACCTTCGAACTCATATCCCAAGGTGGGTGACGCATTTACATTGTAAATGTCTATGGGCTCCAGTAATCACTTAACACCAGGTGGGCTGTGAGCTAGTCCACCCATTGAACTAATAAAAAAATAGCCCACGATATGATAAGTCAAAGTGGCCACAATCCTCAGTCATGAAGAACCGAAAACACAAAAAGCACACCCTGTATAGTCACGTCTCGTATACAGCGTGTGCTTCAAGACATTTAAATAAAATCAAAACTTACTTGATTCGTCAATACGCTCTTCAGCTGGACGCATTCGTCGCGGCGCCGGTCCAGCTCCTTCTGTATGACGCCCAGCTGATCTGAAAACGAAATGGATATCAAAAGAATCGAACCTGTATCCTAGCGTACTTTAATCATTAATTCGGAGTAGCCGTGACCTTTTGAGTAACAAGTCTGCGGAGTCTGGTGGCTGTGAGGACGTGCGTACTTAGCGCGGGCCCATGGACAACTCCACGATGAACGAATTACATCGTATGATAAAATCAAACCCGTTGTTTTTTTAATTTGCATAATTATTATTTATAAGTAGGGCTTATCGTAAGCCCGCCTCCACAGACATACACAACTCAAATTTCGACCTCAAGCCTGGAGGTCAGCAGCGGCAATATATGTGTATGTTACTAGTCTGGTAAAATACTCAGACTTAGAATTCAAGCCTCAAACTTAGACCTCAAGTACTCAGACTTAGACCTCAAGCCTCAAGGTCAGTAGCGGCAACGTATGTGTATGTTACTAGTCTGGTAAAATACTCACACTTAGAACTCAAGCCCTCAAACTTAGACCTCAAGTACTCAGACTTAGACCTCAAGCCTCAAGGTCAGTAGCGGCAACGTATGTGTATGTTACTGTAGAATTATTTTGTCCGTGCAGTTTGGGTCATAAAAAATCGGAGCGGTGAAGCGAGTATCTCGCTCTCTCTTCCACTCACGAGCCTTATGGACGGGCATAATGATGCGCATTATTGTTGTCGATAGTAAAAAAAAACCTACCGATAACCTCCTTGGAGACGAGAGTACTGTCTCCGGCAGCGCGGAGCCTGTCCAGATGCTCCTTCAGCTTCTTATTCTCAATCTCCAGCTCTTCCAGCTTGAACCTGTCGACGTTAGGATTGGAAGGCGGAGAGGAGAGGCGATCTGTGACGGAGGAAAATACATCTTTCTAAAAAAATTCACTTGTGCCTTTTTTATTGCCTTTGTAGGCAGACAAGCATACGGCCCACCTGATGGTAAGTGGTCACCGTCGCTCATGGACGTCAGCAATGCCAGGGGCAGAGCCAAGCCGCTGCCTACCATTAAGTACTCTCCGCAAGCCTCGTTTGAAGAAGGACATGTCATAGCGCGGAAACACCGTGGAGGGGAGCTCATTCCATAGCCGGATGGTACGTGGCAAAAAAGACCTCTGGAAACGCACTGTGGATGACCGCAGTGGCTCCAGGTAGTATGGATGAACTCTGCTCCGATGGCGGGAAGTGCGGTCATAAAAAGGAGATGCCTGTGATATCATATTAATTAACTATACAGCAATTATCCAGAGACCTTCGGGACCTTGCAGGGAGAGGTTCGCCAAATCGGCCGGGCGTGACTTCGTTTCGTGTGACGTCATACGTGGCCAAACGAACGAACGAACCACAGATTGTACATTAATACCCACCGCTCGACCACAAATGACATCACGCGTTTTGCATTCAGCTTAGCGAGAAGAACTGATTATGGACTTTAGTAGTAGTCTTCATCTAGTGATTTATAATATACTAGCTGATACCTGCGGCTTCAACCGCGTGGTCAAAGAAAGTAATCAGTGTAATTTGTAAAAATGCAGTCTATGTCATTCTCCTGATCGAATACTATAGCTTTAAAAATAATCATATCAATCCGTCGCATCGTTTCGATGTGAAAGAAGGACAAACAGACAGTAACATTTGACAATAATCTAAGTTTTTCTTTTTTTTCTATCTATGCTGATAGCTTTGAGAGGCTATATCAGCTTCACCCTAACATGTAGGTGAGCTCACGGGGCTCACGGAGTGTTGCTAACACTGACCCTAGCAAGAGCAGTGCTTTGCAGAATCTACCACCGGATCTGAAACGCGACCCACTGAGAAGATCCGGCGAGAAACTCAGTGGGCTGTGTCTGTGGGTTAATTCGCTCGTCGAGCCCTTCGTCGCAAGCGACGGGTTCGACGAGAACGATGACCGGTGCTTGTGGTACCTAAAAGCACCGTTAGTGGATCGGGAGGATCCGAAATGACGTGTTTAGGGCGACGTCGCCAGATCTAAGAATGCAGTCAGCGGGTCGACGACCAGCAGTGAGCTTTTTACTGGTGGCAGGAACTCTTGTGAGTCCGCGCGGGTAGGTACCACCGCCCCGCCTATTTCTGCCTTGTAACTATACTGAGAGACCTTAAAACTTATATCTTAAGGTTGGTAGCGCATTTACGCTGTAGATGTCTATGGGCTCCAGTAACCACTTAACATCAGGTGGGCTGTGAGCTCCTCCATCCATCAAAGCAATAAAAAAAAGCGGGTACTAACTGAGCAGCCTCTCCTCCAGGTCGGCGGCGCGCTTGGTGGTCCGGGACAGCTCGCTCTGCAGCGCCGAGATCCTGTTCTGCATGCGCAACACCAGCCCGGCGTCCGCCACCTGGGACAACACCACCATGGGGGCAACGGAAACAAACCCTCAAATATATATTACAACCCAGCGACTTTTTGGCGGGAACGCGAGGAGTGAAGTTATGTGATTTGTTTTATTTTGTCTATTTAATGTTTCTTCAGGTTTAAATGTGTAATAACGGTGGTTTATTAACTGTTTAATATCCTGTTAAAGTGCACAAATGTTGGAAAATGAAACAAAGCCACTGGACGTAACTTCTCGGGATCCTCCAAAAAGTCCACTGAAAGAATCTCAGTAAATGACCATAATTTTATTGAGATTATATTTCATCCCGTAACATCTCATCTGACTACATTTAATTTCATCTCAGTTGATTAATGTCCCAAATTAAGACATGACTTAAAGGTATTAGTTACCAGGTCATAAAACTCTTTTAAAAAAAATTAGACCCAATAAAGACTAATTACCCTATATACTATATAAACACATTTCTTTGAACTATTCCCTATGACGAGCGGTCTTATGTCGCGTCCAGACAACCAGATTGTTCTCCTATATCATTCCCTCACTGCTGAGGATCGCGACCACATGTGGCATTCCTCCACACTGTTCGATAATGGCACGGACCGCACGGTACAGACTACCATCAAGCGCTTCCTTTACCAGATCTGACCATCTGACTGGTGTTCTGCCCACGGCGCGCTTACCCTCTAAGCGACCCGGTATTATGAGCTTCTCTAATTCATGTCTGCGAGACCGCATGACGTTTTAGCGGTAGGCAGCGGCTTGCCTCTGCCCCTGGCATTGCTGAAGTCCATGGGCGACGGTAACCACTCACCATCAAGTGGGCCGTGTGCTCGTTTGCCTACAGGAGCAAAAAAAAGACCGTGTCCGAATAAGCTCATGACACGTTCCCAGCAGATGGAAGAGACAACCAGATATGGAAAGTGAATATATAACTATTTATTTATTGCTTTTGTAGACAGTGTCGGTCGAGGCGGGCTTTACGTGGTGTATCCTTTTTTATTGTCATTGTAAACAGACAAGTTCTCCTGATGGTGAGTGGTTACCGTCTCTTATAGATGTCAGCGACACCAGAGACACCACCAACTCGTTGCCCCCACTGTCCTCCCCGCTAACTTTGTGCGGAGGACTTAACTCCGGAGGGGGGGGGACCAGTTGAAGGGACCACCTCGACAATTCCTCGCAGTACTTCCCGCGAACAAAGGTTTTTTTTATTGCTTAGATGGGTGGACGAGCTCACAACCCGCCTGGTGTTAAGTGGTTACTGGAGCCCATAGAGCATTGAGAATAAGAAGCTGAAGGAGCATTTGGACAGGCTCCGCGCTGCCGGAGACAGCACCCTCGTCTCCAAGGAGGTTATCGGTAGGTTCATCTACAACGTAAATGCGCAACCCACCTTGAGATATAAGTTCTAAGGTCTGAGGTACCGTTACAACGGCTGCCCCACCCTTCAAACCGAAACGCATTACTGCTTCACGGCAGAAATAGGCGGGGTGGTGGTACCTACCCGTGCGGACTCACAAGAGGCCCTACCACCAGTAATCAGTTAGCTACTGGAGCATTGGTTCGCAGCATTGGGCACGGTGTTGGAGGAGAGCTAGATACGAACCGGCACGGTCCCGTTGTTGTGGCCCGCGGACCAGTTCACGGCCTCCAGGGCGGGCCTGCTGGTGTCCACGGACCGCACCGACCCGTAGCCGTAGTCCTGTGGGAGATATCGCTTTGTGTACGTTCAACTCCCAATTAATTTCACAATGACTTGACGAAATGTATTTGCTTCAACTATAAACTTCTTCAGGGAGATTGACATGTGTGTAGTCCGTTTGTTTTTTTTTATAATTATTTATATATTTATCTCTACGCTGAGTAGCCATTTTTTAATGGTCAATAAAGATTTTTAAAATTTTTTAAATGGCCTTTTAATTGGAAATTATTTGGACAATTTTAATCAATAGTCACTACATTTGTAATTTATTTTTTACTTATTGGATTATTTTGTTTATTTATTCGCTTGTAGCCTAAGGGGCTATTCCACCTTTTCGCAGACGGGTAGGTGAGCTCACGGGCTCAACCTGAGAGACAGCTAACACTAGCCCTAGCAAGAGCAGTGCTCCGCAGAGTCTACCACCGATTCGGAATCGCAACCCTTTGAGAAGATCCGGCGAAAAACTCAATGGACATTATTGGATTGTTTTGATTAATGAACAAATTACAATAAAGAATAAATTAAGTTCTTGTTTCTTTGTGTTCTTTGTTGTGTTCTTGTTTCTTATTTTATTGCTTAGATGGATAGACGAGCTCACAGCCCTACCTAGTGTTAAATGGTTACTGGAGCCCACAGACATCTACAACGTAAAAGCTACCACCCACCTTGAGATATAAGTTCTAAGGTCCCAGTATAGTTACAACGGCTGCTCTGCCCTTCAAACCGAAACGCATTACAGCTTCACAGCTGGAATAGGCAGGGTGGTGGTACCTATCCGTGCGGACTCACAAGAGGTCATGGCCATCGGGTAAATTACGAATTTAACAAAGACAGTAAGTCAGCTGACTTCCAACGCTTACATCCTCGACTGCGGTCTCCTGCTGCGAGTTGCTGCTGGCGTCGGAGAGCGACCTCCTGTGTTCCTTGGCCGGCGGCGCCCTGTGTCACAGAAGCTTCGCTATACAGGGTGTTGATTAACCTCCCTACTTAACTAAGCACAGATAGTTGTAGTGTTTGCTAACTCTTATTTAATGAGCTTTAATGTAATGTGAGTTGCTGACAGCCGCACCTGCGCTAGCAGCATTCGTCTAAACGAATATTTTTTTAATAAAGGGTGTTGTTTTTTTAATTGTTTTTTTTTTTTAAACTTTTTTTATTTATATGAACACAATAATATATTAATAGAATATAACAAGACAAAGGCAAAACTATTGAGTTCCATTTTCTCGTCTGTCGGTCTGTCAAGCGATTTTCATTAATTGTTTAATATCCATTGACAAAGTTCAGTTCTAGTTTTAAATGAAAAGAAAAGGAAAGCGTAAATGTAATGTGTACATAAAATCTGCGATATTATTTTGGCTAATAGAAGATGGCACTTAAAAGTTAACTACTGAGTCAGAACAAGAGCTATTTAACTTTAGATGCTACTAGCTGTAGCCGTCCGCTTCGTTGGGCATTTAAAATTAACATTATTATTGCTCATCCCCACAAAGATTCATCATTAACGCCCCCACAACTGGTGTAGGGAGTCCAACACTCATATAAATATTAGCCTATCCATTAAGTACATGTATTTTTTACATGGACACCAAGTTTCAAGTCAATCGGATGCACGGTTCAGTAGTTATAACGGAGCATCCGTAAAAACCACTGTAGATTTATATATTAGTATAGATAAATTAATCTTCGTTCGCTTACCTCTGTAGCGTGTCAATACGTTCCTGGAGTTCATACTGCGAGGACAGCAGCTTCTGACGACTCTGCCTCTCCGATTCTAAATCGGCACTGAGTTTACTCTTCTCCAACTCATGTTGCCTATCCCGTTCTGCGGAGGAAGCAGGCGGTTAAACACATCCGACTTCTGAGTTACTGGGAGCTTAGGCAATGTTCAATTCAATTTTTTTTTGGAATGAAGTTCCTTATGGGACGATGCAGAGGGGTACTATAACCGGGAAAAAACGTCCGTAACGTAAGATTTTTATTAGTAATGCACACAGTGTACGACTTAACTTTTTAATAACGTACAAAAAATAACATATTTTTTTATCATTCATTGACCACGATCTCAGAGCGTTCGTTTGCGCAATACACTAACTCTTATGCAAACAACCGTGAATGAAGTGTACCACAATAAGTTCGTACGTTACCGAATGACCGTGGGTTGATGCGAAACCTCCAGTTTTATTTTCTTTATACCTCGAATAGAACTTAAAATTAATATATTTATAATAAGGAACTTCGTTCCTATCCGGTGCCCCACGACACCACACATCTTTTTTTTTATTTTTTTTTCCCTACCTATTCTGGTAACCTCGAGGGTTTGTAAAAGATTCATAACTAAGCACACAACAGCCCTACAAACACAAATTTCCGAATATATTTTTGTAGCTTTATGTAAAAGACTTTTATTATGTTGATCTTGTTCTTGCTTTCAACCCACTATGGGTTGGAGTAGCATGCTCCCTTTTCTCATTCAGGTCTATCACACGTCACCCCTGCACTCCCCTTTTTCACTGGTGGTAGAATGTCTTGGGAGTCCGCACTGGTAGGTACCACCAACCTGCCTATTTCTGCCGTGAACAGTAATGTTTCGATTTGAAAGGTGAGGCAGCCGTTGTAACTATACTGAGATCTTAGAACTCACATCTCAAGGTGCGTGGCGCCATTTACATTGTAGATGTCTATGGGCTCCGGTAACCACTTAACAAAAGTTGGGCTGTAAGCTCGTCCCCCCATCTAAGCAATAAAAATAAAAAAACACGCATCTTCTTACACATATTTCACCCAAGTCTTACGTTCGTAAATTAAGCAAATCCTCACTGCAGCTTATCACAAGTAAAGCTTTCGTTCTGAAACGCTTATTAAGCTTTACCTTTCCAAAAGCGGGCTCTATATTTGAACTCGCTCGACCACGTCGGGATGTCGGTGACGTAATCGCCTCCAGTGCCGACACGCACCGTCTCTGACGTCACCATCGCTTTGAGCATTTATAGACACACACAACGCACAACTACCCATCCACTTTTATCTATATCGGTTTAAATGACATGTCGCGACATCTAATTTTGTAATTAAAGGTCCGTTTTATTTGATACTAGCGACCCGCACTCGCTTCGCTTCGGAAACTGTAATTTATTATTGATTTTTCCACCATTTAATGGATGTTATTATACATATAAACCTTCTTCTTCAATCACTCTATCTATGAAAAAAAACCGCATCAAAATCCGTTGCGTAGTTTTAAAGATTTAAGCATACATAGGGACAGACATAGGGACAGAGAAAGCGACTTTGTTTTATACTATGTAGTGATCAGCATTAACAGCATCAGCAGCAATCAGAATTTGCTTACACTAGCCCTGGCAAGAGGCACTGCTCTCTATCGTAGAATCTACCACCGGGATCGCGACCTACTGAGAAAATCCGGCGAGAAACTCAGCGGTTCCCGTGTGTTATTCTAGTACACACAACACAGAACACAATCCTGTCCAACATAAATCTATACTAATATATAAATCTACACTGGTTTTTACGGATGTTCCGTTAAAACTACTGAACCGTGCATCCGATTGACTTGAAACTTGGTGTCCATGTAAAAAATACATGTACTTAATGGATAGGCTAATATTTATATGAGCGTTGGACTCCCTACACCAGTTGCGGGGGCGTTAATGATGAGAATCTTTGTGGGGGTGAGATATAAGCCCAGCGAAGCGGACGGGTACAGCTAGTCGTTAATAGAACTTTCTCGACTGGCGCGGACACGGAAAATATCACTTTACATTCCTCAGCTGACAACTAAAACAATATTATCTATGTTCCTCGCGAATTCAGTTGATATATATTTTAATAATTTCAAAACGAATTTCTTTATTGCTATTTTTATATAATTCTCTTTTAAACTCTAGTTTTTAGACACTGAATTATTGTTTTGTTCACTGCACATGTAAGAACTAGTATTATAATTTATCGATATTATAATACAGAACCGATTTTAAAAGCGAATTTCACTTAAAAACAATTTTAATGAACAACATAATATAATTTTTTTACGAGTTTCATTCGTCAAACTTATCAGGTCTGATGTTCATTGCTGATATAGAAATTATATTAATTGCCTCATTATCGCTATACCATTATCGCTCGCGACTATCGCAATGACAATCAATCTATTTAACGTCGATATTGTAAACAACACGTTGGATCCTTTTTATTGCTTAGATTGGTTGAACGAGCTCACAGCCCATCTGGTGTTAAGCGGTTACTGGAGCCCATAGACATCTACGACGTAAATGCGCCACTCACTTTGAGATATAAGTTCTAAGGTCTCAAGTATAGTTACAACGGCTGCCCCATCTTTCAAACCGAAACGTATTACTGCTTCACGGCAGAAATAGGCGGGGTAGTGGTACCTACCCGTGCGGACTCACAAGAGGTCCTACCACCAGTAATTACGCAAATTATAATTTTGCGGGTTTGATTTTTATTGCACGATGTTATTCCTTCACCGTGGAAGTCAATCGTGAACATCTGTAAAGTACATATTTCATTAGAAAAATTGGTACCCGTCTGCGAGATCCGAACACCGGTGCATCGCTAGATACAAATGCACCGGACGTGTTATCCTTATGCCAGGACGACTTTCAAAAAATATATGCACCATGAAAACTGCGCTAACAAAATCACTTATTTACATAATTATTATAATATTACGGCTTTACATGACAATAAAACCGATATTATGTGCCGAGAAGGAAAACATACAGCATTGTATTATGAAAAAGCCGTGTGTACTTAGCTTCAATTCCTACCCGCGCGGACTCACAAGAGGTCCTACCACCAGTAAATCTGGGTTTAGTTTTTTTTCAGAAAGAAAGGGCCATAGCCGTAGTGGTTGCGCTGGTTTAGAACTGTTAGTTTTTGTTTCTGAAAATAGCAACATTTAATTTGTTTTTTAATTTTTTTTTTAACGTTTTTAATTTTGCAAATCCTGTCCCATCCTTTTTTTATCCCATCCAATCCATTCCATCCAAATATATATATATTAATAATTATTATTATATTATAATACTTTGTGTATTAATTGTATGTATATTTACGGAGATATGTATGTGTGTATGTATGTATATATGTATGTGTACATATATGTATATGTATTTCACTGGAACGGTACACCGCGCGTAGTTCGTTTCCAAATGGTTCTTGTCCACCTGATGGTTGTCTGGAAGAGATCGCTCTTAGCGATAAGACCGCCAATTGTACTTTTTTGTGTTTAATGTATCGCACTGTTTATTTGTTTTTTGGTGTACAATAAAGAATACTCTCTCTCTCTCCGCTCTCCCGCACATTACCTACGGACGCGTGCGAGCGAGATCGCGTGATGACATAGACTAAAGAAGAAAATGTAATGGCTGGCGCGCGCGCTACGTCTCTCTGTTGTATTTTATACGTAAATAAGTGAAATAGTTGGTGTTTCTCATCGCCTATCGGTACGAGCCTGCAGTAAAGACTAAATAATGTTACGCCGGTAAGAGTAACGCCATCTATCGCCGAATAGTCGAACGAATATCGAAGGATCTAGTAGCACCTAGAACGCTCGAGACGTACAACGCCATCTATTGTCAGATAGCGGAAACACAATACTAGAGATGTGTGGAATATTCTCGATAGTTCTAGGGATGTGAGGGAATCCTATTAATATATTCTATATCCTTTGATATATCCTATTAATAAGAAACCCTTCAACAATCCGGATCGTGTCAGCTTCACGGCAGTAACAGAGGCTTTATATATCTGTGTGTTTAGTAACAGCTTCGCTTCGTTTGCCGCTAGGGGCGCTGTTTCAACTCCATACAAATATGAGTTAACTTTAAATGAGAGTCGTTGTGGCCTAACGGATAAGACGTCCGATGCATTCGTATTGAAGCGATGCACCGGTGTTCGAATCCCGCCGGCGGGTACCAATTTGTCTAATGAAACACGTACTCAACAAATGTTCACGATTGACTTCCACGGTGAAGGAATAACATCGTGTAATAAAAATCAAACCCGCAAAATTATAATTTGCGTAATCACTGGTGGTAGGACCTCTCGTGAGTCCGCACGGGTAGGTACCACCACCCCGCCTATTTCCGCCGTGAAGCAGTAATGCGTTTCGGTTCGAAGGGTGCGGTAGCCGTTGTAACTATACCTGAGATCTTAGAACTTATATCTCGAGGTGGGTGGCGCATTTACGTTGTAGATGTCTATGGGCTCCAGTAACCACTTAACACCAGGTGGGCTGTGAGCTCGTCCATCCATCTAAGCAATAAATAAAAAAACGCGATCGAGAACGTTAAAAAACTCTCACTAAGCAAGTCTACTAAGCCTCAAATAAGTCTTTGCCAAAACTACCCACCTCCCCTAAAAAACAGTTCCTACCTTCAATAGCTAACGTGTAGTTTTCTTTGACGCTCTTTAGTTCGTTGGCCAATTTCTCGCTCTCTTCTTCCCAAGTCAGTCTGTCCTTGTTATATTGATCCTCTATCCCTTTCTTCGCTTGGGCGAGTCGCGTATTGGCGTCCCTTTCCGACTGCAGTTCCGCTCGCAGCGCGTTTATAATGCTGTCCTTGTCGTCGATGCCGACTTTTAACGTTTTCACTTCGATCTCAACCAGTTTGAGTAGTTCCAGTTTTGCCCTGATAATAAATATATATATAACGGCCGTCTGGTGTAGTGGTAAGTGACATGGTCACTACACAAGGGGGTCGCTGGTTCGAATCCCGCCAAGGGAAGATATTTGTATGATAAATATAAAATGTATTTTCCAGGGTTATGGATGTATATTAAATATGTATATGTATGTGTATAATAAAAATCTTACATTTATATCCGTTATCTGGTACCTGTAACACAAATTCTTTACGAATTTATCACGGGACCAGTTAACGTGGCGTGATTATTAGTAAATATTTATTATTTATTTATATTGTGTGAGAGACCGGTTTTGTTATTCTGGATTCGTCCGTGGCCTTTTGAGTAAGACGTCCGGTGTGCTCGTATGTCATACGTACTCGACAAAGACTCATGAACGACTTCACGATGAAGGAATTTACTTTGAGACATGAGGTTGATGTAGCTACGGTAGTTTTTTAAAATTTGAACGAAGGAAGTCTGTATCCGGGACACTGCGGCGACCCCCGCGCCCCTCACACCCCGCCACTAACTTGAGGTCCGCGACCTGCGCGGTGAGCGGCTCGATCAGCTTGTTCTTCTCCATGGCGCCGCCGAGCCGCTGCTGCAGGCTGATGATCTTGTTCTCCAGGCCCTTGTTGAGGGTCTTCACGTGGTCGAGGCTGCGGGCCTCGATGCGGAGCCGCTTGTACTGGCGACGCGCTAGGAAACGACGGATCTGGAACCGTTCAACGAGATGTACTTGTCTGGAGACCAGAACGTGGATGTCAGGGACCGGAGCCATACGGTAAACATTCACGGTCGAGATTTTTTTTCTCCTACCCATTCTGCTAACTTTGTTGCTAACACTGGCCCTAGCAAGAGCCGTGCTTCGCAGAATCTACCATCGGATCAGAAATATGACCCACTGAGAAGATCCGGCGAGAAACTCTGTGGGCTGTGTCTGTGGGTTAGTTTACTCGCCGAGCCCTTCGTCGCAAGCGACGGGTTCGACGAGGACGGTGACCGGTTCTTGTGGTACCTAAAAGCACCGTTACTGGATCGGGAGAATCCGTAATGACGTGTTTGGACATTCGAATATATTCTATGATCATTTTTATTTATTTTTAAAGCATTTTGTTGCTAGCTACATGAGTTCATTGTAGGGGTCCTGTGCAACTGGACACTACAGCACGCGTGTCGTGACGTCACTGTGCACAATGATCTCACCGCTGCCTGCGCGACTATGATCTGTCTCTTCATCTTCTTCACCCTCTGTCTAGCCAAGAAGCCGCGAGCGTATCTCTGTATCGTGACGACCTGGAATCGAACAATGCTATAGTCGATATAGTGCGTACATAAGTACACGCATAGTTTTTTTTAATACGTAATTTTTATTTGTAGCAACCTTTATAAAAATTCGAACGAAGCAAATAATAAAGGTTGATTGTTAAAATTAAAATTGTTAGTTTATTTTCGGAAGTGGCGGCGGCTAGCATTGCTGACGTCCATGAGCGACGGTGACCGTTTATCATCAGGGGGACCGTACGCTCATCTGCCTAAAAAGGCAAAAAAATATATATGGTGAGTGGTTACCGTCGCCCATGGTCGTCAGTTATATCAGGGGCAGAGCCAAGTCGCTGCTTAACTTTTTTATTTTTTCCTACCTAAGCTGAGAGCTTAGGCTATTTCAGCATAACTTTAGCTAGTAGGTGAGCTCACGGGACTCAAACCCGACGACGTTGCTAACACGAACCCTAGCAAGAGCAGTGCTTCGCAGAGTCTACCACAACATATAAGTTTATGGGCATTCGCTACAAGATGTCGCTAGTTTCCATACAAAAAATTTATTAATTAAGTCTTAAAGTATCGCAGTTTCAGGGTCCTGGCCCGGAGACCTTTCCAGTTTCACCAGGACAGGTGGGCCAGCAAAGACTCAGCCAAGAGGGGTGGGATTTGCTAACAGCTGCCCGAGCGCCTCCTAGACCAAGTAAAGAAAAGCTGCTTCGCGAATGAATCTACTACCGGATCGGAAACGCGACCCACTGAGGAGATCTTTTTCTTTTTATTATCATTTCAGGCTGACGAGCATACGGCCCACCTGAGAGTAAGTGGTCACCGTCGCTCATGGACGTCAGCAATGCCAGGGGCAGAGCCAAGCCGCTGCCTACCAAATCCGGCAAGAGACTCAGCGGGCTGTATCTGTGGGTTCGATGCTTACTAGTTAAAGTCGGATAAAACTGTCGGATGACTCACGGCTCTTAGTTTCCTGCGGTCCCGGTACAGTCTCCTGGCGAGGTACCCGCGGGCGCGCGCCTGCAGCGCCAGCGCCAGGCCCCGCAGCCGGCGGTAGTTGCGCCGCGCCAGCCACCCGCGCACGTGCCGCTGGAGGGTCACGGCAGCGCGGGCGCGGCGTAGCTCCTGCGCTTTGCTGTCACACGATAAATAAATATTTTTATTGAATTATTTGTGGAAGTCCAGAGAAGGTTTAAAAGGTAGATAAACATGAAAATGCTCAGAATTAAATAAAAATAACAATTTTGTTTGTCCTTTGATGTTTCCCCCGTCGGACGTATTCCTTTTGTTTGTTTTAAGTTTATTTTATACAAAATTTTAGGTCTTTTAATTATCAATTGAGGAACTACGAAGTCTGCCGGGTCAGCTAGTAATTAAATAAATAAAAGAGCTTCTTGAAGTGAAACTTCTTCAAAATCGTTGTGATTTCAAACTCGATGAAACGAAAAAATAAGTCCATAGAGACACAAACACATAAATGTATAGGATTCAGCCGGCGAGAGAATGAGATAGAACACATTATACGTTATGATTTTTTTAATACAGCGCCATCTATAAGATGTTTTTAATACTAACGTGTGTACGAAACCTCTTGTAGTGAATTTTAATTTAGGATTATACGTGAAGTTAAAATATCAATTCACAGAATACGTTAGCTCATACTGTAAAAGCGATTTGCAATTAATTACTTCTATTGACAAAATTTTACATAGACTTAGACATGTCATTGTACTTTAATTTTTGAAGGTTTCACTTCTGCCACGTGTGAATTGCACGCATGTTTTTTTTTTTATTGCTTAGACTGGTGGACGAACTTACAGCCAACCTGATGTTAAGTGGTTACAGGAGCCCATAGACATCTACAACGTAAATGCGCCACCCACCTTGAGATATAAGTTCTAAGGTCTCAGTATAGTTACATGCCGACTATAGTCGCAATGCAAGTTTCCGAAAAAATAGGCAGCAATAGTCAGGGTGGTCTGATAGTAAGTCACCAGTAAGCCCTCCACGTTCGTTGAGACACTCACCGCCTGGCCAGGTAGCCCCGGGAGCGGGCCTGGATGCCGACCACGGTCCTCATGACCCGGAGGTACTTCCGACGGGCCACGAACGTGCGCACGCAGCTCTGCACGCGCACGCAGTACTCGCGCTGTATGTCCGCGCGGACCTTCTCTAAGTATGCGACCTGCTCGTGTCAAACAGATCAAAACATCAACTCGTAAATTCATTGTAATAGTTGTATGGATAGTATAGAGGCCGTAAGCACTGTTGTACAATGACGTCATAGTACACGACAAAGAAAAATCAAATTTTGTTTGCGAATAGATTTCGACGCTTGAAAGGCAAACGTGACTAAGCGACAATGCGTGAACTTTACAGTAGACTAATTTAAAGTTCAAATACATGAAAAAACCTATTTTAGCGAATCGAGCTGTAGGATCTTCTTCGGTAGGATTTTAATAGACCTAGAAATATATATTTTTTGCGCATCGAATATTGTTATTGCCTATCATTTATGTACAAAGCAGTTATTGTCGCTTAATCACGTTTGCCTTTCAAGCGTCGATTTGTAATTATTTGTCTATAATGTTAGGGAACTGGAAAAAAACATTGTTTAGCATAATATCCACGAGTCGAACGTAGTTTCTTATACAAGCCGACATAAAAATAAGCATAGGTCTTTTTTTATAGACAGCGGCCCGCTTGTCACAAATTACATTCACTCCAAGCCCACGTTAGTTCCAGCATCACACGCTAACGCTGGACCGACTATGATACAACTTGTATTGTGTTTAAGAGATTGTGATTATAATAAAACTTTTATCGTGTTTAAGAGATTCTCATATCGCTACGGTCACGTAAAGAACAGTGTTTCCACAGTGAGGGGAAATTCCCCATTTGTGGGGAAATTAGGGTCCATAGGGGGGGAGAAAAGCGGGAAGACATTAAAAGGGGAAATTGCAGGAAATCATGGGAAAATGGCATTTAGTGTAAATAATATTATCACAGTATAGTATCACTAGAGGCGTGGACAGTCTATACAAGAAAATCGATATAGACCTTTTTTTTAGTTACTACACTAGGGCCAAAAGTAAAAACTACAGCAGAAAAATTTTTGAGGGGAAAAAAGCCATGAGATTGAGAATTTTGAATTGAGACGTCGGGAAAGGAAATCTTTAAAGTGGAAACACTGATGAAGACAACTTAATTGGCGGGTACACGAGGAGTGAAGTTGTGTGATTTGTTTTATTTTGTCTGTTTAGTGTTTCTTCAGGTTTAAATGTGTAATAATGGTGGTTTATAAACTGTTTAGTATCTGTGAAAGTGCACAAATGTGGGAAAATGAAACACAGCCGCTGCACGTAACTTCTCGGGATTCTCCAAAAAGTCCACTGAAAAAATCTTAGTAAATGACCACCATTTTACTGAGAATATATTATGTCATCCCATATCATCTCATTTCATTTAATTTCATCCCAGTTGATTAATGTCTTAAATTAATTATCTTCATTTCATTTCATTTCATCATTTTTCATAAAAATAATAATATAAATTGAAATAGGACATGACTTAAAGGTCTTAGTTACCGTGTCATACAAACCCTTAAAAAAAACTTAACTGAGCGAGTTTTTTTTTCTATCGTATAATGCTGAATAAAAACCCTGACACTGACCTGTCCCGCCCGGAAGAATATCTTCGTGGCACCGAACTGGTATTTGTCCGGATCCTTGAGGTGCTTGGAAAGAATTATGGAGCACGTCCCTTTGATGTTGGCGCGGTCGATGTCCTTGTGCCGACAGAGGAGGCGGTATCTGTTAATCGCGACAGGGGAATAAGGTCGGATATTAACGAGGCTGACTATTCAAATTGTAATTATAATTCGATCGATTGTAGACTATTATCGAGGGGTGAAAGGCTATTGGGATTGAGCAACATATCGCTTAACAGGCTTTGTAATTAAAGATGCGTTTTATTTGGTATCAGCATCAACAGTTCGATATTTTTAATTGAATTTCAATTAAGTTTATCTGACTCAAATAGCTGAAGAAGTTTATTCAAATTCAAAATCAAAATGACTTGTTTGCCAGAGACATGGTACATCAATAATGGTATTATAAAATTTTAATATTCCAACACGTTCTTAGTTGAATAAATAGTGTGCAATTATAAAATAAATATAGAATTAATTTGCAGATTACTAACATGTCAATTTATAATATAATAATAATAATATGCCTTTTATTCCATACAAATAGTAGGTTGCATACATATTTTAAATATAATATAAAAAAAAAATATAAAGAAGAAAAGAGAAGAAGAAAAAAAAGTACTGATGTTATTACACGTGTTTCACTTAATTTGCTTCCCTTCTCTCTCCCTTCCGTTTCGTTACAAAAGTATAAATCTAGATAACGTTTTTAAAAAAATATATAGAAGTTTGTTTGCATGGACCCCTCCTCAAGTGAAGGTGAAGGCCTCCTCTAAAGAATAACAGCTGTTTTATAATATACTGTATAATATGCTGTAACAATTTATAATATAACATTCATTAATTATAATCATAAAGAATTTATACTTGAGATATAAGTTCTAAGGTCTCAGTATAGTCACAACGGCTGCCTCACCCTTCAAACCGAAACACATTACTGCTTCACGGCAGAAACAGACGGTGGTATCTATCCATGCGAACTCACAAGAGGTCCTACCACCAGTAATTAATCAAATTATAATTATGCGGATTTGATTTTTATTAGACAATATTATTCCTTCAGCGTGGAAGTCAATCGTGAACATTTGTTTGAGTACGTATTTCATTAGAAAAATTGGTACCCGTATAAACGTCCAGCATAGTTATGAATCATCTCAAGTCGCCATTATACAGGGTGTTGCGATATGAGCTCGCAAATACTTTCCTAATTAACCATCATAAGAATCGAACCAGCTCACCGATGGAAGAAGTCCTGGTACAGCCACCTGGAGGGGAAGCCGGCTGCAGATATCCGTATCGTCTCCAGCACGCCGCAAGCCCTGCGGTGTGGGACACAGACCACTTATACATCGTGATGCTATAATTACTTAAACATATCAAAATCAAATCAAATCAAAAAAAATTATTCAACATAAATGAAAGTACATACGTTGTTGAACGTCAAAAGAACTACCGCCAATTCACAAGAACTAGCCTCCGTCCTGAGAAGAATTGGCAAGAAACTCAGAGGGCATGTCTTTTTTTTTTTGGAGTTTACTCCTTTAGAATCGATTTACATATATAGGCCCGGGGTATGAAAATTATGGGGACCAAAATCGTACTAGCATGTCACACGAAATGCGTTATGCGCCTGATTGGCTCCTGATTGCGTGATGCGTGCGCGCGCCAATCAGGAGCCAACGCGCGGCGGCGTTATCGCAGGTGACGCCGGGCTGCTGCGCCGGCAGTCCGCCACAAAGCCTCGTACTGATCGCGCGTTTCTCTCATTATTGTATTTTCATATATTTGTTAGTCGTTTGTTTTGTGTCTCGTTAATTTGTTAATAATCTGTAGTGTATCGTGTTGTCGTAATATAGAACTATTTCTCGTATTGTTTCGTTTATTTTTTTATATCCAGTAAACTCCAGTCGTGCGTCGGAGCGGACACACACACTTTTTTTTTTTAATATTAGATTATTATTTTTTAATATTAGATTTTTTAAATATTCATTTTTACAATAAGTAATTATAACATAACAATTTTACGATATTGAAATGCCCGGAGCGAGCAACTCATTATACTCCCACTTATATGTCATCTACAGATATTGTTACGCGCTGGGGTTCGTGATAAATAAAATTCTACCGAAATACAAGTTAACAATGTATTCAACACTGAGAACACTTCACAAATATTTCAAAATTCTCAATTCGCTTCTTCCGCTTCGCTTCAGGTGATCCGTTCGCTGTTTCGCTTCGAGTAGATCCGATTACTGACTACCTACAACGCTTTTATAGTCGATACCTCATCCCTAGAATTATCGAGAATATTCCACACATCTCTAGTATTGTGTTTCCGTCATCTGACAATAGATGGCGTTGTGCTTCTCGAGCGTTCTAGGTGCAACAAGACCCTTCGATATTCGTTCGACTATTCGGCGATAGATGACGTTACTCTTACCGGCGTAACAATATATAAACAATTTTATGTTCTTAGTACTGTGTGTTTTTTTAGACAGCTACAACGTAAATGCGCCACCCACCTTGAGATATAAGTTCTAAGATCTCATAGTATAGTTACAACGGCTGCCCTACCCTTCAGACCGAAACGCATTACTGCTTCACGGCAGAAACAGGCAGGGCGGTGGTGCCTACCCGCGCGGACTCACACGACGTCCTACCACCAGCCTGTCACTGCTGCGTCACTGACCTGAGCTGGTTGACGGCCCGCGCGGAGTCGAACAGGAAGGGCGTCTTGGAGTCGTTGGGCTTGATGCAGCGCACGTAGTGGGGCGTGGTGCGGGACAGCGTCAGCATCAGCGCCGACAGCGACGCGCGGAACTGCCCGCCCACCGTCTGCCGCGCGCCGGACGCGCGCCGCCCTGGTTGCTGGACCGACATTTTTTTTTTAATTATTGTTGGATTATTGTTTTTTTTAAGGGATCTTATGACCTGGTAACTATGACCTTTAAGTCAAGTCTTTAATTTTAATGATTTTTTTTATATGAAAAATAATATTATGAAATGAAATGAAGTTGGTTAATATGAAACATGACATGAAATGAAAAGAAAATAAAATAAAATGAGATGAGATGATATTGGATGAAATATAATCTCAGTAAAATGGTGGTCATTTACTGAGATTTTTTCAGTGGACTTTTTGGAGGTTCCCGAGAAGTTACGTCCAAGCGGCTTTGTTTCATTTTCCCACATTCGCGCACTTTCACAGATACTAAACAGTTAATAAACCACCGTTATTACACATTTAAATCTGAACAAACACCAAATAGACAAAATAAAACAAATCACACAACTTCACACCTCGCGTTCCCGCCAAAAAGTCCTGAAGGTTTACTGGTGGCCCGGAGCATAGACAATATACATAAATTAGTTATAAATAAGCAAATCAAGCACTCAAGAAAAATGATTACGGGCGTCGGCCACTAGATAGCTTCGCTTCGATTAGTTTCTCATTGCTCCTGTAGACGGCAATAACATATTACCTATCCTATGTTTTATTTTTAATGAAGGATTTTGTAAATTTTCAGAAACCACTAATTAAGACCGCCTTTCCAGTTTCACCAGGACAGGTGGGCGAGCAAGGGACTTAGCCAGAAGGGGTGGGATTTGCTAACAGCTGCTCGAGCGCCTCCGAAGGAGATCTAACAACTCAAGAGCAATTGCTCCGCGAATGAATCTACTACCAGATCGGAAACGCGACCCACTGAGAAGATCCGGCGAGAAACTCAGCGGACTGATGCATGGGTTAAGTTGCACATCGAACTCTTTGTAGAGATCGACGAGTACGGTTATCGGGGTCCCTAAGCCTGCTCCTAGTGTTGAGAGTTGTAGAGCTGAAGGGGTCTTATGCAAAAAATCTGTGTAAAAAAATCTATTACATTACAAAAATCCACAAACCACCAGGTTAGGTACCACCACGCTTTTTTTTAACGAATAAAAAAAAAAACTGCCGCGAGGTCATGTAATCCGGTTACATGGGTGGGGCGGGGCATCTATGTACTATCAAACTTGGACTTATTTCTCAAGGTGATGTCCATGGACATTGTATTGTTGATGTCCATGGACTCCAGTAACCATTTAGCCACGGCGGGACCATGACCCCGTATACCTATTTAAGCAATAAAAATAAATAATAGTTTAAAAAAACTGGGTGCTTTTCAGGATATTATCAAAATAACCCTTCTACTCATATTTGTTCATAAAATATTTATAACTACTGATGATACCATGCACTCCACGCTTTTTTTTACAATAAAATCATTTTTCCTTACACTATTTTTAATTCAAATTTATTTTCTATTTTTGAGTTGGATTTTCTATACGTTGGATTTTCGAGTTAATCCGACGTTTTGAAGGGGCTCAAAATCATGTTCAAAGATTGCGCTACACACTAACATACATACGTCTGAAGCTAATAAAAGCGTATCAATAAAATAGCACGTACAGTTAGACTCGTTATCGGCACGGAGGGCGTGGTCCTCCTCCGGGAGGGCGGCGGCAGGGTCGCGGTCTGACGGTCTACCGCGCGCTCCGACTCCAGCATGACGTGTATGAGGCGGCAGCTGGTGGCTGTCCTGATGCACTCCAGCTGTTCCTCCGACACTGTGTCACGATTCTTCTCAAGGAAACCGCCGGACTGGTACTCCACGTTGTCAGCGAAATGCTTTATTATGAAGGCTGTCGGAAGAATCCTGTTCATTTCTCATGATTGAGGGTTTTTAGTCTATAGGAGCGCCTACCGACTAATCTATACATATAAATAAAATTGGATTGTCTGTTAGTAATATTGATATTGATATGAATATATATACGGTACATACACCAAGATAGCATTTTTTTTAATTTTTAATCAGGTAATCTCTGGAACGGCTGGACCGATTTTGACGGGACTTTCACTGACAGGTAGCCGATGATATAAGGAGTAACTTAGGCTTTACTTTTTTTAGACTAGCTTCGCCCCGCGGCGTCACCCGCGGTACAACGGGACATAACATCGCGGGACTCGGCTATCAATAATAAAATTTAATGTTTCCAAAGCGAAGCGAGGGCAGGTCGCTAGTTCAAAATAAATAAGGTTGTCTATCAAAAAGAGAATGCCCTAATATCATGATGTCTATGGACTCTGCTATACATTTGACACTACAAATCGCGGACCCAATCAATACAAGTCTACAGCTTAGAAAGAGCAATCGCATCGCTCTTAGACTTTGAGCATCGTTAATTATTTGTACGCCTTACATTGCGTGTTTACATTGTAGTACGCATTTCAGATGTTTGACTTCTGGAACGGATTGTATACTAAAATGATTAATTTCTAACAATACAAAGCATCAACCTCGTCGTCGTCGTATAGAAGTCGTCGTGGCCCAAAGGATAAGACGTCCGGTGCATTCGTATCTAGCGATGCACCGGTGTTCGAATCCCACAGGCGGGCACAAATTTTTCTAATAAAATATATACATACGTACTTAACAAATGCTCACGATTGACTTCCACGGTGAAGGAATAACATCGTGTGTAATAAAAATCAAACCCGCAAATTTATAATTTGCATAATTACTGGTGGTAGAGGACCTTTTGTGAGTCCGCGCGGGTAGGTACCACCACCGCCCTACCTATTTCTGTCGTGAAGCAGTAATGCGTTTCGGTTTGAAGGGCAGGGGCTGCCGTTGTAACTATACTTGAGATCTTAGAACTTATATCTCAAGGTGGGTGGCGCATTTACGTTGTAGATGTCTATGGGCTCCAGTAACCACTTAACACCAGGTGGGCTGTGAGCTCGTCCACCCATCTAAGCCATAAAAATAAAATAAAAAAACATGCCAGCTACAAACTCGGACCCACCCTGGTTCCCGAACCTCGGCTTCATGAAGTGCGGGTAGGCGGCGCACTTCTGGTGCAGCTTGGCCACGAAGCCGGTGTCGGAGCCCTGCGGCACGCGGCACTCCTCGTCGAGCAGCGCCAGGACACCCAGACGGTCCTCGATCAGGTCTATGCACGGCTGGTTGTCGTAGAAGTCAATCATCTCCCACGAGATCTCTTCCTAAAAGATTCGAGACTTTTAACTTCTTTAGATGGGCAGACACGCGCTGCGACCAGCACCGACCCGACCTAGTCCTGTAGAACTTGGATCCACGACAACTTACCTTTATATATTCGTCCTGCTCGAGTTTGAACACGTGCGAGTTGAACTGCTGCTGGAGCTTCTCGTTCGCGTAGTTGATGCAGAACTGTTCGAACGAGTTGATTTCGAAGGTCTCGAAGCCGTAGATGTCGAGGACGCCTGGAGACGGAGAAAAAAAATACCGAATACGGTTCAGAGCACGGGACTGACGTGATGTGGGATTCCCTTGGACACAGCCCACTGAGTTTCTCGCTGGATCTTCTCAGTTGGTCACGATTGCGATCCGGTAGTAGATTCAATGAATTCTAGCTTAGAGAGTGAGTGATCAAACCGCCTAAACGGGGCGGAAGAGTATCAGAATAGGTGCCACGTGCAGACTTGACTCGACACTTTGAGCTCGTCCACACATCTAAGCAATAAAAAAAAAAAAAAAAAAAGACTGAACTGTTGTCAGATCAGGTGTTTCCCGAGCGCTATGACATGTCCTTCTTCAAACGAGGCTTGTGGAGAGTATTAAGCGGTAGGCAGCGGCTTGGCTCTGCCCCTGGCATTGCTGAAGTCCATGGGCGACGGTAACCACTCACCATCAGGTGGGCCGTATGCCCGTCTGCCTACAAAGGCAATAAAAAAAAAAAAAAAAAAGATCCTGCGTTTTTTCCCTATCTATTCGCTGGTAGCCTAAGCGGACATTCCAGCTACGCTCTGGCTTGTAGACGATCTCAACTGGATCAACCTGAGAGAATTTGCTAGTACCAGCCCTAGCAAGAGCGGTGCTTCGCTGAATCTACTACCGGATCTTCTCAGTTGGTCACGATTGCGATCGCTCTCCAAGCTAGGGATGGCTAGACTAGTGGTACCTATACTATTGGTGTCTGGATTAGTGGTGAGTGGACTAGTGGTGGGTGGACTAGTGGTGGGTGGACCAGTGCTGGGAGGACCAGTGCTGGGAGGACCTTTGGTGGTTGGACCAGTGGAGGGTGGACCAGTGATGGGTGGACTCACCGATGAAGTGTTTCTTGGCGTGTCCGGTGTCGAGCGCGCGGTTGACTGCGGTGACGAGCCACGCGAACAGCTCCCCGTACAGCTTCTTGGCGAGCGCGTCCCGGGCGCACGCCGCGCGCTGCACGTCCAGCCTGCCGACACATACCACGAGACATTTATTTAAACATCGTGTGCTTTGTTCAATTGTTTGTTTCATTATTATTATTGTTATGTACAAAGTGTTTATTCTCGAATTTTTATGAATTTGATTGAACCCGCAAAATTATAGTTTGCGTAATTACTGGTGGTAAGACCTCTTGTGAGTCCGCGCGGGTAGGCACCACCACCCTGCCTATTTCTGCCGTGAAGCAGTAATGCATTTCGGCTCGAAGGATGGGGCAGCCGTTGTAGCTATACATGAGACCTTAGAACTTATACCTATCTCAAGGTGGGTGGCGCATTTACGTTGTAGATGTCTATGGGCTCTGAAGCAGTAATGCGTTAAGAAACTCATTACTCACTACTCACTACTTACTGCGCAGACGGCGAATTTTACGTTGAAGGGAACGCCATAGTACCTGGAGACGATACCTCCGCCAGACGTCAAAGCTACGTCACTTGTGGTATATGGCCGGTTTCTCAAAGCATTTTCGACCTTATGTCTAAATAGCGACGGCGACTTTTATCTTGAACGGAACATGACAGTACCTGGAGACGATGCCTCCGCCAGACGTCACAACTACATCACTTGTGGTATATGGCCGGTTTCTCAAAGCATTTTCGACCTTATGTCTAAGCCTCGACGGCCGCTTTTACGTAGAAGGGAACGTGACAGTACCTGGCGACGATGACCTCGTGGGCGGAGGCGATGCGGCGATGACTCAGCCACCGCGACAGCTCCAAGCGCGACACTCCCAGCAGCGAACACGCGTGCGTCAGGTGCTCGTCTGTCGGCTGAATTCAAAAGAACTTCTCAGTGGAAAATAGTGCGCGTGTATAAATGAAGTGAAAGTAAAATGAAGCCTTCATAGGCTATCAGCATAGGCAGGTAAAATAAATCGGTGCCCATTTACTGGTGGTAGGATCTGTTGTGAGTCCGCACGGGCAAGTACCACCACTCCGCATATTTCTGCCGTGAAGCAGTAATGCGTTTCGGTTTGAAGGGCGAGACAGCCGTTGTAACTATACTGAGACCTTAGAACTCGTATCTCGAGGTGTGTGGCGCATTTACGTTGTAGATGTCTATGGGCTCCAGTAACCACTTAACACCAGGTGAGCTGAGAGCTCGTCCACCCATCTAAGCTATAAAAAAAAATACTAACGCTGATGTAGGCTCCGTCCTCGCAGTCTGCTCCGGGCGCCGCGTCGGGGTCCTCGGACAGCAGCGCGACGTTGCCGAGATGCAGTATCGCGGCCAGGATGGTGAACATGTCCCTCTGCTCCGAATCCGTAACGCCTGTAGCACAATCAGCAGAGATCCACTTATATAATAGGTCCAATCCAATCTACACTGATATAATAGGTCGGGGAAAAAGTTTCTTCGCATTTTTTTAAAGAAAATTCACAACATTTTTACACGCTTTATATTAGCTTCACTTGTATGTATGTTTGTAACTGACTCCTTTAGACGCGATTTTGATCCACTTTAAACGGCCAGATTTCATTCAAACTTTATTTATCAAGGACCAATGACAATAATTTGATAAGATTATTCCATTATTTAATTTGCAAAATTAGATTTTTTTTTTTATTAATTTTGCCTGTTTTTGCCGTGAAGCAGTAATGCGTTTCGGTTTGAAGGGCTGGCAGCCGTTGTAACTGTACTGAGACTTTAGACCTCACATCTCAAGGTAGGTGGCAGCATTTACGTTGTAGTTTTCTACGGGCTCCAGTAACCACTTAACACCAGGTGGGCTGTTAGCTCGTCCACCCACCTAAGCAATAAAAAAAAAAAACTTTAAGAACAGCTGCATTCCTAATATCATTGAACTATGCGGAACTTATATCAGTTTCAAATTATTTGAATTATTCGGGTTTGATTGAAGGCCGCGACTTCAACATCAGTCCACTTAAATCTTTTACCCTAAGACTTTAAGTTCGCTCACCTAAAGTAGTTAAAGCGCTTCTAGTTTCGTTGAAAGCTTTTAGATCATCCACTCCGTCGATATTCGGACTGCCGCCTTGATTCAAATAGTGTAATGTGTCTTGATGTTCTGTAACAAACAAATTTTTTTCAAGTCTCATATGTCATATATACATGTCGGCACAACGTCACTATTTGGCTAACTAAGATTAGTTAAAGTTAACTATTTCCTTAACGTTAACAACTCTTTAAGACAGTATTCTAGAAAATGCATGACTAAGCTACCACCACTATTATATACGAGTGACTATTGTCGGATATGATCCTGCAGAGTGAATGGTAAGCAATCGACGTCGCCCTAAACACGTCATTTCGTATCCTCCCGATCCACTAACGGTGCTTTCAAGCACCTCAGCACCGGTCATTGTTCTCGTCGAACCCGTCGCTTACAACGATGGGCTCGAGTAAATTAACCCACAGACACAGCCCACTGAGTTTCTGGCCGGATCTTCTCAGTGGGTCGCGTTTCCGATCCGGTGCTAGATTCTGCGGAGCACGGCTCTTGCTAGGGTTCGTGTTAGCAACGTCGTCAGGTTTGAGCCCCGTGAGCTCACCTACACGTTAGGGTTTCGTTGACATACCTTTCATCCCTCGTTATGACCCGTTCAATAAACTTCATAGCACTCAGCTCCTAGACTATAACACTTACCCAACTTCAAATGAGGCATCAAAGCCGAAGGTCTATAACAACACTTACCCAACTTCAGATGAGGCATCAAAGCAGAAGGTCTATAGCAACACTTACCCAACTTCAGATGAGGCATCAAAGCAGAAGATCTATAACAACACTTACCCAACTTCAGATGAGGCATCAAAGCAGAAGGTCTATAACAACACTTACCCAACTTCAGATGAGGCATCAAAGCAGAAGGTCTATAGCAACACTTACCCAACTTCAGATGAGGCATCAAAGCAGAAGGTCTATAACAACACTTACCCAACTTCAGATGAGGCATCAAAGCAGAAGGTCTATAGCAACACTTACCCAACTTCAGATGAGGCATCAAAGCAGAAGATCTATAACAACACTTACCCAACTTCAGATGAGGCATCAAAGCAGAAGGTCTATAACAACACTTACCCAACTTCAGATGAGGCATCAAAGCAGAAGGTCTATAACAACACTTACCCAACTTCAGATGAGGCATCAAAGCAGAAGCGGCACACAGCTGATAGAATATATGGTAGTTCCTCTCGCCGGGACTCTGGTACACCACCCTCGACTTCTCGAGCAGGTACGTGCGCATGCTGGCCCCGGATATCCGGTACTGGCTGTCGAAGTGTATCTCTATGAACTTGCCGAAGCGCGATGAGTTGTCGTTACGGGTTGTCTTCGCATTGCCTATCGCCTGTTGGAGAATACCCAATGTTTCATTACATTTATTGTAAAGTTATTTAACTTTATTTATTTATTACACTTCATGTAAAATTTACATTGGCGGACTTAATGCCTAAGGCATTCTCTACCAGTCAACCAAAGGTAGTGGCAGAGTAATTAGTGGTCGGTGCAATGAAATTTATATTAAGTTACAAATACATACACAAAAAAGTCTAAACACACATATATCTTACACACATTATATACTTATCACTTTTTATTATTACTCTCATTATCCTCTCGCAGGTCTGCTGGAGGAGATTTCTCAAAGAAATAAGCAGTGCCTTTGTACATAATTTTCCTATTACTCTGTACTGTGTCTTGTTTTCTGTGTGTACATAAATAAATAAATAAAAATAAAATAAATAAAATATATACACAGTCATATACATACATATAATAGTTTGTACAGTATTAAAAGGTACATATTAATAAATTTCCTTAACAAACAACTTCATCTCAATAAGTTCATGACGATTTTTCCAACAGCATTCGCCGAACCCTTAATTTCAATGCGCAGCGGTTAGTAATAATCCTGATCTCGAGAGGAAGCGCATTCCATAGCAGAACATAACTTATGTAATAGATGAGGACGATTCATCTGCTAGAGGTCTAACAATAGGCCGAACCTCAAATGGACCCGGTACCGAACCAAGGTCCGTCCCGACTACATGACTAGGGGAAAACTCCAGCACAATTACCCAAATACCTTCCACGATGTTACCTCGAGTCATGTTTTTTTTATTGCTTAGATGGGTGGACTAGCTCACAGTCCGCCTGCTGTTAAGTGGTTACTGGAGCCCATAGACATCTACGACGTAAATGCGCCACACACCTTGAGATATAAGTTCTAAGGTCTCAGTATAGTTACAACGGCTGCAACACTCTTCAAATCGAAACGCATTACTGCTTCACGGCAGAAATAGGCAGGTTGGTGGTACCTACCCGTGCGGACTCACAAGAGGTCCTACCACCAGTAAACGTGCTTCTTAAAACGCGTAGTATTTGGGCGAGCCTCATGCCGCGTGCCGTTACAGCTGTTGGTACCACTCACCTCCATGATGGGACTTGAAGCCAGCACTTTCCTCTCGATCTGGGTTTCGCTAACGTTGCCGCCGACAGCTGCGAAGTATCGCATGGCGTACTTTGCCGACACCGTCTTCCCGGCACCGGACTCGCCGCTGACTGAAGGCGAACAATCGGAGACCAGTTCAGAGATAATAGCGAAAGGTAGAGGCGGTATATTGTCTTACCAAATATGACCAAACAGTAGTTAGGATCATTTATTTTGAACTTCGCGTATTTTTTTATGAAGAAAGTATTACCAGGACAGGTGAACGAGCACGGGCTCACCCAGGAAGGATGGGATTTGTTGACAGCCCGCCAAATTCATTTAATTATAAACAGTTTTCTAGGAAGTGCCCTGAGCACTAACTGAATTTTCAATCTTATGATCTGGCATAAGATTGAAAATTCAATTTAGAACTGTATAATAAACAATTATAGAATATAATATTAATATTAAAATTAAATGTGTTTAATATTGAAAAATATGTTGTTGCGCCGACCCCAGATGACTAGGCAGGAGAGAATGATGATAAATAAGCAATTGTAGAGTAATAAAAATCATCTATCTTGATATGCCAAGTGCATAATTACATGCAAATAACAATAGTCTAAATTGTCTCAATTCTGCAAATCCTTACCTATGATACTCTGATCACTCCTTTCTCGCTCCAGTTTGGTGTAGGCCTCTTCGGAGACGGCGAATATGTGAGGGTCCAGATCGCCCATCGATTGGCCCCGATACGCCATGATGGTTTCATCGCCTTCGATGTAGAAAAATGTTTAAGTACGTACATCAAAATACACACGATTTAACTTCTTAGTAGCTGTGACTATAGTCCGGTCGCTAAACGAACGCGCTCCTGACGGGTTGTGATCGGACGGACTATATTTGACGTGGCGTTAAGTATACTTTAAAAACAATTTTGTTATTGATTTGTCCTACTAAGGACTGATTATCGCCGAAAAATAAATCATTCTATCAACTTAGGATAAATGTTGGAATTTTGTGTTCAATTCGGTATTATATTGATTACATTTTTACGACAGAAAGTATCATGAAAAGTCGTAGTTGTTTTCTATGTTATAAATATTCTACTATCCTATTGATTTGGTAATGTTTTGTAAATTTTCTGTAGGATATATTTTTTACTGCCGTTGTAGATAGGCAGGGTTGCATACGGCCCACTTGATGGTGAGTAGTTATCGCCGCTTATGGACATCAGCAGTGCCAGGAGCAGAGCCGAGCCGCTGCCTACCGCTAAGTACTCTCCACAAGCCTCGTTTGGAGAAGGATATGCTCATAAGAGACTTGAAGAACAGCAAGCCTTGAATTTTTTACAGATTCTTTTCAGTAGTCAAACGGCATTCCGAATTAATGCAAAAGTCAAGACGATTTAAAAGCGCCTATGACGGCCTAAATATCAACATTTATATGTCGTACTTTATTTGATTTTCGCGTATCCTCAGACATAACTAAAACTGCTTGAACTATTACTGTGAACTATTCGTTAATGTCCTAATATACTCAACGTCTGAATTTTTTTTTATTGCCTACATGTGTGGACAACCTCACAGCCCACCTGGTGTTAAGTGGTTACTGGAACCCATAGACATCTACAACGTAAATGAGCCACCCACCTTGAGATATGAGTTCTAAGGTCTTAGTATAGTTACAATAGCTGTCCCGCCCTTCAAACCGAAACGCATTAATGCTTCACCGGTGTGACCGGCGGTGGTACCTACCCGTGCGGACTCACAAGAGGTCCTATCATCAGTAATAATTTCGATATACGTTACTGATCGAAGACTAAGAAGACTATAGATAATAAATTTTTTTTCCTGCTTCAAAAGATAGCTCTTCTTGAACCCAAACACATAAAAAGACATCACTGTGGTACCGACTCTAGTTCTCAAAAAGACCAGCTTCTAATTCACCACAGCCCGTCTCAGGACCTCCGAACCCAACTCACCGTAAATCGGAAGATCATAATAAGGATTGATGGCCACGAGGACGATCCCGCAGTAGGTGTATATAGCGTTACGATCGCAGAATCTATAAAATACAAGACAAAAAATCGATTACTAATTCGATTAATTAATCGAATTAATAATCGATTATTATTTCTGAATAACAATCTTCGTTGAGACGCTGCGTATTTCGACGAAAAACATATCGAGGGATGAAGGATATTTGGTGTAAGTGAAACTTTTGAAAATTTACAGGAGAGCCATTCAATAGTTTAAAGTTCGGGAAAAGATATCATAACAGAATAACTTCTTCAGCTATTTCAATGGAGTAAGCTATTGGAATTCAATTAAAAACATCGAACTGTTGATGCTAATCTGTATATATATAAATGAATTGCTGTTCGTTAGTCTCGCTAAAACTCGAGAACGGCTGGACCGATTTGGCAAATTTTGGTTTTGAATTCTTCGTGGAAGTCCAGAGAAGGTTTAAAAGGTAGATAAATATGAAAATACTCGGAATTAAATAAAAATAACAATTTTGTTTTTCCTTTGAGTTGTCACCCGTCGGACGGATTCCTTTTGTTTGTTTTAAGTTTATTTTATACAAAAGTTTGGGTCTTTTATTTAGCGATTGAGGCACTACGAAGTCTGCCGGGTCAGCTAGTAACAGATAAAACACACTTTTAATTACACAAATAAATATCACGTAGTTACTTGGATACGAAAGGCAGAGGACCGCATTATGTGGAAGGCATTGGGGAAGGCCTATGTCCAGCAGTGGGCAGATAAAGGCTGATGATGAATGAATGATGAAAAAAACCAAATGGCCTTTCGCCCTACTATATAAAAAAAGATAAATTAACAACATTATACATTTTCTAAATACATATTTGAGGAACCACGTAATTATTCGAGCCGGTCTCGGCATCACAGTTAGCTACGCGTACGTACATACGTGTAACAAAAACAAAACAATTCTTATTTGCGCAAGTGCTGTCCTCAAACATTCCGAACTTATAATTCAGCGTTGAACAAGAAATACAGTTTTGGATGTAAAACAATCCTTTTAAATGATAGTTGTGCTTGAGTTTCGGCTTTGATAAACGAAATAATGTTTCGTGGTTATGAAGGACCCTTGCAGACTTCGGTGCAAAGAGCATTGGCAGATAACCTCATCATGTCTTCTGTCCAGACAACTTTGACAGCCGCTATGCGAACAATTGAGCCAACTTATGCCTAGCTATCTGCAGGTTTTTTTTTATTGCTTAGATGGATGGACGAGCTCACAGCCCACCTCCTGTTAAGTGGTTACTGGAACCCATAGACATCTACAACGTAAATGCCGCCACCCACCTTGAGATACAAGTTCTAAGGTCTCAAGTATAGTTACAACGGCTGCCCCGCCCTTCAAACCGAAACACATTACTGCTTCACGACAGAAATAGCCGCGGTGGTACCTACCCGTGCGGACTCACAAGAGGTCCTACCGCTACAGTACGTGTCCCGCTAATTGCTTAATATAAGGCGGATTGTGAACTAGTTAATCTGTCTATGCAACGAAAAGATAGCCAAGTATATCAACTAATATATTATAAACGTGACGGTTTTATCAATGGCCACGTCACAAAACAATACATTACGTCACGCAACAAATAAACCATACGTGCAGCCGATAAGGAACTTAAACGTTCTTTCATTTTTTCTTTTCATTTAACGGCCGTCTGGTGTAGTGGTAAGTGACATGGTCACTACACAAGGGGGTCGCGGGTTCGAATCCCGCCAAGGGAAGATATTTGTATGATAAATATAAATGTCATTTCCAGGATTATGGATGTCTATTAAATTAAATATATGTATGTGTATAATAAAAATCTTACACACCTGTAACACAAGTTCCTTACGAACTTATCACGAGACCAGTTAACGTGGCGTGATTGTTAGTAAATATTTATTTATTTATTTATTTATTACTCTCCGAATTCAAGAAGTTTATTTTTCGTGATCTTACTAGGGTTGGGCAAGCTTAGGGATCACCTAATAAAACGCCATCCCTAACACTGTGATATGACATCGAAGTCGGGTTTGTACAGTGCCCGGCGATAAATGTTGCCCATCGAGCTTTGGAAAGAGACAATCGGCTGACTTCGATTTCGTAGAGTGTTATCTCTGTTGTACACTATGAAACGTTCGTCAGTCGTGGTTGAATTATTATTACGGTATTATGCCTTCGGATTAATATTTAAACTTCAGTGACCAGACGAGCCGAGAGCTCGTTAATCTGTATACGGAATAAAAATAAACACTTTCTATTCATTCATTGGTTTGTTAGGGTCGATCGATGAAGAAATCGACGAGCGAATCCGGCTGCTTCGTCTAGTTCAGTTATTGCTAGTGCTTCCGCAACGGAAGGGGGCGGCGATCGCATGACATCACCACTGATAATTCATCTCATGGTTAAGCGGCACTGGTTTATCATTTTAAATGTTTACTCCATTGCTCATAGCACGATTTGTCAACGGGATTTTTTGTTTGATTAGTGAACATCCTACATCGTAACCTGATCACAGCGTAAATTCCACCATACGCCTCAATTTATAAGGTCGAAATCTCAATTGTATTGTATTAGGCTGTCTCGCCCTTTAAACTGGAATACATGACTACTTCGCGGCACAAATAGGTCGAATGGTGGTAACTGTCGGCGCGAATTTAAAATACACCCCCCCCCCCCAACCACCACCAAAACTCTAGTGATCAAAGTATGCTGGTATAATCCTCAAAGAACGCTACTGCCTCTTCTCCGATGAATCCATTAGCCGCGGATAGAGATGGTGGCATTCTACCATATATACCTACTTGGCGTCGATGATACTTATCAATGGATGATGGTAGTGGGGAAAGGTCGACTGAAGAAGACATGGATGGAGTGTGTGAATGACGATATGAGAGAGAGAGGAGTGAGTGTTGAGATGACGGCCGATAGAATATGGAAAAATCGCTGTGCCGACCACCTAGTGGGATAAGGTGGAGACAAAGAAGAAATCGATGATGGTTATCAACAATGCTAGTTGCTATGGAGAAATAATTTCTCTTATACTTTTTTTTATTGCTTAGATGGGTGGACGAGCTCACAGTCTACCTGGTGTTAAGTGGTATACATAGACATCCACAACGCAAATGCGCCACCCACCTTGAGATATAAGTTACTGCTTCACGGCAGAAATAGAAAGGGTGGTGGTACCCGCCTGTGCGGACTCACAAGAGGTCCTACCACCAGTAAATAGAATAGAATGGAAATGGAATAGAAAAATCGCTGTACCAACCCACCTAGTGGGATAAGGTATCAACAATGCTAGTTGCTATGGGAGGAGGGACTTTCTCTGTACTTTACCTGACTTTAAGATTATGCAGCACCGCCGGCTCGTGGAGGTACGATAGTGACGTGAGATCATTTTGGCCGATGAGGAGCGACGGGTTCCGGAGTGGGGGCATGTGTTTCTCATCTTTGATCTGCGAAATGAGATTGGGATTTTAAAAAAATCAACCGTTTTTGGGAGTGGATTCCTTTTATTTGTTACATCCATTATTGAAGTGAAACTCTTTTAGGTGTGTCGAGAGTAAAATTTAACTCGCGACAGATTCGTTATGTTCGATCCAAATATCCGATTCCCGATTGGAGCCAGTATTTATTCTTAAATATAGGTAGCTGCTTTTTGGGTCTGGATAGACTGTGCTTGTTCAAGTCTGGTATGAATTTCTGGTACGTATTAAATGCACAAGGACGAAAGAGCATACACTTCATTCTGGTTATAAGACCAACCCTACATTACAGTATATAGGTTTGCGTCTATCTACCTAGTCAGGTCATAAATTCTGTCACATGTTTAATGTGAAATAATTGAAACAAGTTTATTCATTATGTAACCATTCATATACCAAAATTAACTTAACAAAACATAGATTCTTATGACACTAAAGTTTATTCAAAATGACCTCCGTGGTTTTGAATACAGGCCTTCAATCTGCGCGGCCAGTCGTCTATCGCAGCACGAACGAGGTCCATGTCAATATCGGCGGCTACCTTAATCAAGGATGTCTTGAGTGACTCCAAATTGGGATGAGGCTTTGAGCACGCCTTTTTCTCCAAGTGTTGCCATACCTTGTAATCTAATGGATTCAAATCTGGACTGAAGGAGGGCCAGTCTTCGTGCCGGATGAAGTCGATTTCACGCGCCGCCAGCCAGTCTTGTGTGCTCTTCGCTCTATGAGCTGGCGCCGAATCTTGTTGGAATACCCAGTGCCTGTTATTGAACATGGTATGAGAAACAGGTTCCACAAGGTTCGTCAGGACTGTATTTTGATACACAACTGCATTCGTTTTTACACCTTTCTCACAAAAATGTACCTCTGTTAAGCCCCAATAAGAAACTCCCAACCACACCGTGAGCGAGGATGGAAAATGACCTCGTTGGACACGCGGAATACGGTTGCTCGCTTCTTCACTACTGTGTGCGTACACCTTATCATTTTGTTTGTTGTAGCTCTCTTCTACGGTAAAATTTTTTTCATCCGAAAAAATTATTTCCCGATATCTTTTTCCCGCGTACCGCTTCAACAAAGCGCGGCATCTCTTCAGTCTCAGGTCCATTAGACGAGCATTCAAACGATGTCCTGTTTTTCTTCGATATGCCCGAAGCCCTAAGTCTTCATTTAACACCCTTTTCACCGTGGTTCTGCTTAACCCCATCTGAAGGGCCAACAGTTTCTGCTTACGTTTGGGATTTCTTTGAATTCGCGCCTTTACAGCTTTTATCACTGCTGGAGTCCTAACAGACCGAGGGCGACCACTTCTTGACCTGCCATCTACACTAGAGTCTTCATTGTATCGTTTGATGGTACGATAAACGAATCTTTTGGTTATATTCAATTTTTTCAGTATGTTAAAAATTTGAATTGGCGCGTAACCGCAACGTTGCAACGCAACGACTGCAACACGGTCTCCTTTAAGCGTCCACTTCATATTTAAAAATGAGTAAAATTCTAAAAGAGTACATTTTTATTTTCATGAACAACTCGAAATTCGAATTCAATAAACTTTTTTGTGGCCAGCATTCTAAAAGAAAAGTTTTTACTGTGTGACAATACTTATGACCTGACTAGGTATATATTAATACGTGAACCAAAAACTTTGTACTCCTTTTAACGAAAATTGCGCGGTCGGATGAGTATGAAATTTCCCACACTTATAGAGAATATAGAGAAGGAGTGCAGAATGTTAATATTTTCGTTACGTTTAATGATTAACCAGTCAAAGACCTTGTTGGCCGATCTTTGATTTGCCTTTGGTCCGATCGCCACTAAGCTCAGCCACTAGACCGATTTGAAAATTCCGTGCAACTTTCAGCGAAATCGGTCCAGTCGTGTCCGAGTCTTTTTTTATTTTTTTATTGCTTAGATGGGTGGACGAGCTCACAGCCCACCCGGTGTTAAGTTGTTACTGGAACCCATAGAAATCTACAACGTAAATGCGCCACACACCTTGAGATATAAGTTCTAAGGTCTCAGTATAATTACAGAGGCTGCCCCACCCTTCAAACCGAAACGCATTACTGCTTCACGGCAGAAATAGGCAGGGTGGTGGTACCTACCGGCGCGGACTCACAAGAGGTCCTACCACCAGTAAAACGTCTAAAGGGAACATACATACACTAATCGACTTTTATTTATATGGATTGGAGGAGCCATAACAATTTGGCTGTAAATCGTGTCTAGACAGCCAATTCGGTCAGACAGGCAGACTACACGGCGCGACTGCTGTTTGTTTGCTCAGTGCCAGATACGGGCATCATGAAACGAATTTTTGAAGAGTCCTTAATGATGCGACGATATATTGGTCATTCTCCTCTGATTAACAAAACATGAGGCATCCGTTCCGAGCGGGCTCAGAATTCTTTCCACCACCAGTGAATTCCAGCTGACGATTGCATTACGCTGGTATAATACTCGCAAAATGCTACTGCCCATTCTTGGACGAATTCCTCAACCACTATTTATGATACCCGCAGAAAAGGGATAGGGTAATGCTATTACCGATAGACCGACACCACACAGCTTAATCTTATACCTTTAAACGAGCAATTCTTGCATATATATAATCTGAATCCCGGAAACGGCTCCAACGATTTTCATAAAATTTAGTATACAGGGAATTTCGGGGGCGATAAATCGATCTATTATACCTACGATTTATTTTCAGAAAATGTTGTTTTATTCGTGTTTTCAATAACCAACTCTTCCCGACATCTATTGACGAATAATAATACTATTTTTCTTAATTGAGGGCAACTAACCGCTTTAAAGACACAACAAGATGGTGCTATCAAAAACAAAATCTCATCATCTAGTAATTTTAATGAAAGCAAATGAAGCTGTTAGATCTATGAAGTTACAATCTCTTAATGTAGTAACAGTTGTGATTTGAAACTCGACGAAATGACATGCGAAATGCGACACTAGAAAGAGATAAACTTTTACATCTATAAGATTTGGCCTGTGGTAGAGCGAGATAGAATATTTCAAAGTGTTTCATATAATAATAAATAACTTTTACACGTGCAGCTTGTGGGCTGGATATACTCAAAGATCGTACAATGCTCTCCGTGTTCAATACAATAACGCGTTTAGGGTGCTGGTGGTGCCGGATGTTTGCAGACGCGCACATAGATTGTTTCTACGCTACCATGCGTAAGAGGTGTGCATCTCTGGTAAACAGAGTGAGGGCCAGCTCCAACAGTATCCTGAGCATGATCGCAAGCAGGCTGGACTGTATATACATGGGTCGCTGTGGTGCCATCTCCCATGGGATGTTACCACAGTAATTCATTGTGATGTAAATATAACTACTATTAACAATTTATATGAGTCATGGATACTTGAAATAAAAACATTATTATTATTATTATTATTATTATTATTTCTATTCTGTGCGGTGAATTCTGCCCACATTTTTAGTAGTTCGCACTGGCAATTAAGACACCCGTCTTACTGGTGGCAAACTTAAGCTATAAAGCCCGAATTATGAATTGGTTTAATTTGATTTGATTGAAGATAATTACCGTTATTTGTCTTATTTCATCTGTCTGGTCTAGTTTCACGATGAGAACGCCGGATCGATAGTCGGATGTTACTGTTGCGCTCTCCCACACCTTCTCCGGGTGCTCCACCCATATCCTGGCACCCTGAAACAAAAATAAATATCAGTTCATCATTCTTGGTTCCTTGGCCACATTGCTCCAGGCTTGGTTCCTTGGCCACCAGACAACCTTGAAAGATTGACTGTGATGGGCAAGAAGGGAAAAAACCCGCCGGCCGGCCACCAGACCTTTGGTCAGATCAGATAACTGCGCTCACTGGGTTCTCTGTTGCGACCGCCCTGAGAGAAACCGAAAGCCGAAGGAAATGGAAGCTGATGGTACAAAGAGCCACGAAGGGCTTTCAGGGACACGACCTTCAGCAATGAAGTATGCGACTAAGAAGAAGATCATGATTATCGTTTAAATCGTATTCAAAGAGAAAAAAAGGCGAGATCAGATCCCCGACATTGTTAGCATGAACCTACCCGCATAGGCTCATAATAATTATGCCCTAAGTGGGTATATGTTTATTTGAATCTAACGTAATTACGAGACAATCATTTTATACCTTCAGTCTAACATACCGACTGGTATCAACGAAATAAATAAAAAAACCAAATTGTCATTAGTGTTTTAAGCCTTCGTCAAATAGAACGCGTACTTAGCGCCGCGTACTTAACGTCGTGCTCTTCAAATTGACCAGATGAGTCTAACGCTCCTTGACGCAACGCATTCGCCAAATCATAGTGCCTTTCGATAGCAGTGTGAAAATTTAAAAGTATTAAGAAATCGAGTGATTCAGATGTGGCATTGTATAAGCATGGGTATTTTCTAACTATTTATATCATTTTTTCGGGCATGTTCTAGTATTTTAATACACATTCACTCGGACGCTAAAATAAAATTTGTAAAAAATTACAACGCCTGACGTCAAAGCGTCCCAACGCCGCGACAGAGCGCTGCGTACTTATAACGCTGGGGCTCTGTTTGAGGGTATGTTACCATAGTATTAGTACAACAATCCCGGCGTCATAGCGCGGCGTCAGTTTAGCGCTCCGACGCGCGCTAATTACGCGTTCTGTTTGACGAAGGCTTTAATGTTTTTAAAGTGTATCTATCGAAAGATGAAAGGCTATCTTGTTTAAGCGTCATTTATCTTTGTAATTAAAGCATTGATATTAGCGTCAACAGTTCGATGTTTTAATTAAGTAATCAATTAAGTGGAGGATGGAGTATTCCATTGAAATAGCTGAAGAAGTTTTTTTTTATTATATATATCTTTTTCCTGTAGATCAGATCAGAAGACGTTGCGCCGTGACAAGATCCTCAGTTGAGAGACTAACAAGGATTTGGAGAGACCGCAGAATAACCAAAAACACAAAAGTTCAGTTAATGAGATGCCTGGTCTTTCCAATCTTTCTGTATAGGGCTGAGACGGGATGCTGAGGATGCAAGACTGGTGGTGGGGCCTCTTGTGAGTCCGCACGGGCAGGTACCACCATCCCGCCTATTTCTGCCTTGAAGCAGTAATGCGTTTCGGTTTGAAGGGCGGGGTAGCCGTTGTAACTATACTGAGACCTTAAAACTTATATCTCAAGGTGGGTGGCGCATTTACGTTGTAGATGTCTATGGGCTCCAGTAACCACTTAACACCAGGTGGGCTGTGAGCTCGTCCACCCATCTAAGCAATAAAAAATAAAAAACCTCGTAAGATTGACGCACTAGAATTGCAGTGTTGGAGACGTCTCCTTAGAATTCCGTGGACCACACACCGTACCAACGTTTCGATCCTGAAAGAGCTCAACATCAAGGAGAGACTATCGTCAACAGTCCAAATACGGATCCTCAAGTTCTTCGGGCACATCACTCACACACGTAAGGATTCCCATTGAGCTGTTGGTGGGACAAGGAAAAGTCGAGAGCAAAAGATCTCGCGGACGATCTCCAACACGATGGACCGACCTCATAAAATCTGTGACTCACTCCAACATAAATGTTTGCTCTCACTCTGCGAAACATCGTGCCACATGGCGTCGCATCGCGAGAGCATCGGTATCGCAGGATCTGACTGATGCATGACCACGACCACTCTGTCAAGAGTGTACGACTAGGAAGAAAAAGAGAATTTTTCCATATTTTAACTTTAAAATAGGTCTACTGTAAAGTTGCAAGAATATCGCTTAAACCAATAGCCTTTTTTTCCTACTTAATCTGATAGCCTTGAGAGGCTATTTCAGCGTATACCTTAACTAGTAGGTGAGCTCACGGGGCTCAAACCTGACGACGTTGCTAACACGGACCCTAGCAAGAGCCGTGCTTCGCAGAATCTACCACCGGATCGGAAACGCGACCCACTGCGAAGATCCGGCGAGAAACTCAGTGGGCTGTGTCTGTGGGTTAATTTACTCGTCGAGGTGTTCGTCGCAAGCGACGGGTTCGACGAGAACGATGACCGGCCTTTCATCCCTCGACATATATTATTTTTGAAATAGAGTTCTGGGGTCAGAGTTAGAATGGCCGGAGTTAGATAGCATACAGTAGAACTCATATAAATTCTATATAACATACTTTTCCAATAGACTTTTGCTAATCAGAACGGGACCCTTAAATCTCACGCCGTAGCCCCTTTCATCATTTACGCTTACAAATATCGAAACACGACAGTTATCTATTTCCGAATCTCACGATATCGCATTTGATTTATCACTTATCATTATTGTTTGTATTAGCGAAATGGTTGTGGCACCGTGGCCGGCTCGTATTGTGATGCAAGTGTTTTATTTTAAAATATTCCTTTGGCACATTTGAGTAATCATGATAGAAGATTACACAACACATCTAAGATTGGATGTCACAAGAACTAGACTAGGTTTCTGTATGACCATATAAGATGTCTAATAAATTATGAATACATGAGCTAATCCGCTGATTTTTTCTTTGCTTAGATGGGTGGACTAGCTCACAGTCCATACAACATAAATGCGCCAACCACTTTGAGATATAAGTTCTAAGGTCTCAGTATAGTTATAGTACAACAGCAGCCCCCGCCCTTCAAGCCGAGACGCATTACTGCTTCAATTATAATTTTGCGGATTTGATTTTTATTACACGATGTTATTCCTTCACCGTGGAATTCAATCGTGAAGATTTGTTAAGTACGTAAGATAATTGATAAATTTTTGGACGCACTCGTCCGAAGATCCAAATTTACGCTACATTTTTTATTTTGTTTCTAGCGTACTGTGAACTCGCACGTGTAAATTCCACGATCATTCGTGTTTTTGCCGCGAAGCCTTTATACGTTCTGGTTTGAAAGGTAGTATAACTGTTATACAATGTAATCAGGGCGTCTTGTCTCAAAGTGAGTGGCGGAATTCATGTTATGATGTCCATGGACTCCAGTGGCCAGTTAACAATAGGTCGGTCGTAAGCCAAATATAAATTTTACAAATTTAGCTGGTTTGATTTGCATTACACCTGTTCTAAGATCATCGGAATCGTTCGTGAACAGAGATATCAATAAAAAAATTTTCCCTACCAAATCATCGATAGCCAAAGGGACTCTTCCAGCTACTCTATGACTAGGAGAGCTCATAGGCTCAACCTGGGAATTTGCTAACCCTGGCCCTAAAAAGAGCAGTGCTATGCAGAATCTACTACCGGACCTGAATCACCACTCACCGAGAATATTAATATAAATATATATGTATTTTATATATACATATATTGTTAAATAAATATATTATTGTTACATTACTTTAAGATCTTGGACCAAGTACTATAAAACCCTATTATTCTTAATTAAACAAATTAAAAAAATTCACTACTCATATGTTACAATGTGATTCTCATGGCCCAGCTCGGTTTCATTTGAATAATCATAGTTTATTGCCAGAAACATGCTGGGAGATAGGTGGTAACACTGAATACAGACTGAACCAGTAAAAATTCAACAATACAAAAGTCAATGTGAAAAGAACATCATTTTATCACTTCAATTAAGATTATCTAAATGCTGATTGCACAAAAGTCCGTGACTTTTCAAGGTGTGATGTCATACAGTCATTTCCTTGTGCAACCAGTTACTATGATAATTAACAAAAACATTTTTTTTTTTTTCATTAAACACTAATTCACAAAATCATCTTTATTGAATAGATATTTATTAATTATATTTTAAAATTAGCATTGTAAATTATTATTTTATTGCTGCTGGTTTGAGGTCAATCTTACGTCATTCTGGTGTTAATTATTTACTGCTGCACATAAATGTCAGAATGTAGGTGACCAGAGATCTAAAATCAGTCTTGTATTGGCTATCTAATCTTTAAACAGGAAAGCAGGAATCCTTGACTGCCTTGTCACAGGAATATATAAGATAACGAGATTTAGTCATATGGGCTATCAGTATCCTGCCACTAGTAATTATGCAAATTTATCCTTTTTAGAGGGTTTAAATTTTGTTAAAGGCTACTCAATATAATATAATCATTGTGGAAGTTATTTAGGTCTTATTTTTTTGGAAAAATTGAGAGTTCCCATTGTATTTAATCTGAGTAGATTTGATCATATTATTATCATGTGTTTCGATAAAATAGATCTTCTGAGTTGTCAGACCTAACTTTATGGCTAATGGATGCTAGGCTAATGGCTGCTAAGCTATTGGGTCTCTGTTACTATATAATCATGTCATGATAACCATCATAAGCCCATAGTCATCAACTGCTTGACTTAGGTCTCTCCCAATTTACAAGATTGAGCCCAGTGTTAAGCTCTCCTTATCCATTTATTGCCTGCCACCCTTCACAACCAAGAGAAGGTTATTAGAGGAGGCCACAACCCTCAGCATTGAGGATTATTAATGCAAAGAGGATAGGACCCTTCACAAATTATCTGTATTATTATTTATAGTACCTATATTTATTCGATTTATAGTTAGCTCAACAACTCTTAAAGTGGGTAAATTAAAAAGTATCGTCTGCTTATATTGATTACATTACCAATTACCAATCAACCACAAAAAAAAATTATAAACAATTTTTAAAACATTATTTCTTGGTAACTAGCTTATTCTGGGATATGCTTAAAATTTAGTATTGTAGTTAATAGTTGTGCTTTTGCTTTTAGTAATTTCAACCCAATGTCAAGAAAATTCTATATGAAAATTGCATTGTAAAAATAAACACAAGTTTTACATAAGTCTAAGGTTATATTCAGTGATCAAGTTATTTTAACAAAATATACTTTGTTATTGTAATGCTTTGATACAGTTAATTTGAATTAAACCATTACATAATACCTATTAGATATTTTAGAATTTTTATTTTTGTACACAAAAATATTCTTGTCCCAATTATTTTTGTTTTTCTAATAGGAAATAAATTTCCCTATGGGAAAACAATAATTTGTTTTATTAATTTAATGTATGCTCTCTGACCAAGACAAAAAAAAAAATTCGATTCATTTAGTTTTGACAAAATTGATGAATAATTTTAACAAAACATTTGACAGGTCCAATATTGTTTTATAAATATTTGTGTATTTTTTTTTTATATTTATAGACTTCTAAAATAGAGATTAAATAAATAAAAACTTTCTTAACATCACTTCACTGTCTAACATTGACAACAAGACTTAAATCTTTTTTTCCGAAAGCACGCAAGTGTGATATTTAAATATGAGACTGATAGGTAGTAAAGGTGATTAATTATTACTTCGTTAGTTCATGTTCTGCCAGATTGTTTGTATAATTGTTGTGAACGGTTTAAAAAACAAATAACACCTCTTCCATGTATTCACCCTTTTTACGATAATTTGTTTTTAATTTTTTTTTTTTATTTAGCAAAGTGCCACAAATTCATTTGAGTTTATAACATTACCTTCGTGTACAATTCCTTCGTTGTCATGTTTTCTATTGGAGGATCTTAAGAATTAAATAGGAATTTTTCACTTTTCACTTTTTCATTTCACCACGAGATCATAGCTTCGAAAATACATTTTATTAAAAAAACTAAGGTAGAATTAAATTTGCTATTTTTCTGAAAAAATACGAAACGTCACTGCATTGTTATTGACATTTACATTTCACATACGTTCAGTGTTATCAGGCTTTATCAACTATTTGCAAAACATTTTGCGAAATCAATAGTAGTATTCCAAACTAGAGAAAAGGTCTTAATACACTATCAAGGAAATGAATATTCTAATAAGAAAAAATTCTGTTCACAAAAACAACGAAGAATTGAATGTGTAGAGAATAGTAGGTAGTTTCTTCCTTGATTTCTAAGTTCCGTAAATTGTCTCATTTTCCCACGGTGCTGCCATAATAAAATTCAAAATGTAGGTTATAGAAACGATTCGTTTTACGCTATACTTATTGTGATCTAAATTAATTAATAAATGAAACAAATTAAGTGTAGTTTGTTTAACAAAAGCCTTTAATTGCAAAAAACCCCAGCCTTCTATATTTCTTATAAAGACTCAGAATTAAAGAATTTAGTCCTAAAAAGCATTCAGCTACAACTAATACAAAATCGACAAAAATGTATTCATTCTCATAATTTTGTTTGAAGTTTATTCAAGTCGCCGTTGTTGACATCTACGAATCTACGAGATATTCTAGTTTTCTTGTGTCGGGAACCACGCCTGACAAGCTTCGGTAGCAATCTCACACAAAGCAGTGAAAGTCTTGCTACGTGAATCATAATCTGAAACAATGTTTAACATGTTTAGTGTGATTTAAACTTAATTGTTTATTTACAAACTGACGCCATCACCCAAACATTTGAGTAACTATAGATCTTGAGCCTTACCGTCACAAGAGTCACGCTTTATTAAAATAATATACTATTACAGACCCTAATCCCTTTCTTGAATGCAGTGTAAGATAGACTAACAAGTAGACCATCAGATAAGTGGTGCTACTGCTCGTGGAAGAGAGTCTGTCATGACTTGAAAGGAATATCGTGTCTGGAAATTAATCTCAGTCCTTCTGCAGGATTTTTTTTTATCTCGAACTGATTAAAGCTCTTGATGCCTTTGCACAAAAATTATAATTCGCGTAATTGCTGGTAATAGGGCGCGTTAAAGCCCACAAGGGTTGTTACCAGCACCCTGCCTATCTCTGTCGTGAAGCAGTAACTTCCGTTTCGGTTTGAAGGGTGTCGCAGGCGTTGTATTAAAAAACTGAAACTTAGAACTCATGTCTCAAGGCTTATTTATTTTTGTTTTTTATGGTTTATTTATTTATGGACTTCAGTAACCACTTAACACCCGGTGGACCGTGAGCTCGTCCACCGAAGTGCAATAAAAAAAAACTTTTTCGGATAAAGTTTACAGATTACTTGCCCGTAGGTCCCCTTTTTCCGAACATAATTCCATTCATCGGTGCGTTTTTGTAGTTAGCCTCGCTGAAGTCCAACAGACACAACAAGATGGCTACAATGCAGAAAGTGACTGTCATTCTCATTACAGCTCTCGACATCTGAAAATGATTAAATTTTCGATTTAGTACAGTTTTTTTTAAATAAAATGTAAAATGTTTATAAGTGAACCAATGGAATCAGTGAAAACGGCAGCAGCGTTCTTAAGCGCCAAATGGAAATGAAGAAAAGATTTGACGCGATTTAAAATGATGGGTTCAATTCGATAAAATGACACCGCTGTGTAAATTAAAATGCTTTTGATATCAAGACATCTTGTACTACATTAAGGACTATTATACTATACATAATTTTCACATAAGGTTCACAATTGGCTCATTATCAGTTTGTGAAATGTGCAATAACTGAAAACAAAAAATCGTGATTTTACCTTTTATGTTATTTTTTCTGTCTTGGTAACCCGACCGATGTCAGCTGTCAACTGATGTCTAATCCCGAGTTTCCCGCCAATTTATACCAAGATTTTAGAAAATGGCGTCGGAGGCAATACCCTCCTTCGGCTCCTTCAATTATTGGATTAAGTGGATATTAACCGCATATTGACAGTGGACCCAGAGGGATTTTAAGTTTGTTAGTGCATAAAATTAAACTGATATTGAAAACTAAGTCCCATAGGGTGTATAGGGTGTAATCTTAGTTTTTGTGAATTCAGCTGTCTATTAAATTCAATATTCATAAGCTCAGAAATAATCAAAGAATAGGGCTACATTATTTTCATATCCATTTGAGAAACAAAACGTTCTGAATACACAACGGCGTTAAATTCAGTAAATATCACTACTCCCAATCAAACGTACTTATATTAATTCATATTCATAACGTTTTGATATTTTCACACCACATTCCCTGGAAGAAGACTGCCCATAATTATGGTGAGGAAATAGGTGCCATTGTAGGCAAACGAGCTTGCGGCCCACCTGTGAATGAGTGGTTACAGCCCGACATGCTTGTTAGAAATGCCAGGGACACAGTCAAGCTGCTGCTCACTGCTATTTTTCGCGCTCAGAAAATATCGTGGAAGTTAATTTCAAAGCTGGATAGTAAATGGCAAAAATGATATCTGGAACTGTGGATGAAAGACTACTCATCACCGGCATAATGGAAGGAAAGAGCCCTAGCGGGCGTAACTCTATGCACTGATCCAATCAAATGAAGACAACGTTGGACTCTAGCATCAATGTCGCTATCCACTGTGCAGAGGATAGGAGGGAATAGAGGAACGTAGTCCAATAAAAGTGCTCCGTGAAGGTCAGGACCTTCAGCACTGAGGAACACGACGCAAGGAGGAGGAGGTAAATAAGGATAAACTCTACTCCGGTCTCGGACGGCTTCAGTTGAAAACGAGATGACGGGATCATCTCAAACAATATAAACCCACGGACGATATCCAAGAACAAGAAATAATATAGTGATATAATAGATCAAAACGCAAATATGTAGTTTAATAAATGCGTTTAGTAAGCCATCTATCTGGCTAGGTTAGGAGTAGGTCGAAAAAATTCTGCCTATTTTTGGGCCAAACAGGACTTAGGTTTGCAAAGTGGGGTAGCCCTTCTACGATAAATATGAGACTTCGAATTTACGCTTCAAGGTGGGTTACGGTATTTAGGTTATGGGACATCTTGAGATCCTTGAGACCAGTTGGGCACTTTTGGTCGTTCTTCCGTTTCTTCTTCTCAACCATTTGACTATTGACAGAGTGATCGTGATCATCATGTAGTGTTGGAAGGAGTAGCCTTGACGCGTCTCACAATGTCTCGCCATCTCTTCGTCTCCGCATCCCTCATTTACATCATACATCATCAGCCTGTATCTCTCCGCTGCTGGATGTAGGCCTCTCCCATAGTCCGCCACAATGAACGTTTCTCTGCCTTCCGCATCCAATCTCTCCCAGCATATCGCCGCAAGTCATCGGTCCAACGGGCAGGGGGACGCCCAACGCTACGCTTACCGGTACGCGGTCTCCAGTCCAGAACACGTCTGCTCCATCGGCCATCGGTTCTGCCACACGTATGTCTGGCCCATTGCCACTTCAGCTTGCTAATCTTTAGGGCTATTTCGGTTACTTTAGTTCTTTCACTGATTTCATCATTTCTGACTCAATCCATCAAAGGAACTCCGAGCATACACCTTTCCATAGCACGCTGAGCGACTTTGAAATTACGGACCAGACCTACGGTCAATGTTCACGTTTCAGCGTCATATGTCATGACCGGCAGTACGCATGCATTGAAGAGTTTTGTTTTTAGGCATTGCGGGATAGCTGAGTTTAAGATATGACGGAGTTTTCCATACGCAGCCCAGCCCAACTGTATGCGCCTATCAGCTTCCTTCTCAAAGTTGGCCTTAACTAGCTGAACCCTCCAACCCTCTTGTCGTGTCCACCGGTAACTACATACCTGAACGTACGGACCGAATGGTAAACAGACGACGTCACCCTAAGTCGGTCATTTTGGATCTTCAAGATCCACTATTAGGTGCTTTTAGGTACCTCAAGCACCGGTCATCATTCTCGTCGAACCCGTCGCTTGCGACGAAGGGTTTGGCGAGTAAATTTACCCACAGACACAGCCAACCGAGTTTGTCGTCGGATCTTCTGAGTGGGTCGGTTTCTGATCCGGTGGTAGATTCTGTGAAGAACTGCTCTTGCTAGGGCTAGTCTTAGCAGCATCTTCCGGTTCCGTGAGTTAACCTATTCGTTCGTTACGCTGGCATAGCTCTCTAAAGCTACCAGCTTAGTTAGGAAAAAAAGACAATAGAAATATACGCCCAAGTACTTCTTTGTTTAAAAGTAATAAACTATAACAATTCCTTTAAATTCTCCAGAGTGTGTTCTTAATATTGATAAGAAATGACAGACCTATTAAGGAGACAAATAAGTTGATTACGACAACCAATTTCATTGCAATATCCGTTCTATTAACGAGAAATTACATTCTTTGATATTGTTTTGTTTTGATTTAAGGGAAGCGCGTGTTAAATAAATTTCAGTAAAATTGTTCCAGATGTTTTTTTGTTTGTGAAAAAGAAACAAAACGGTATGCTTATTCAAATATATTTTGATTAATCTTATCTAATGTTAAAAATCTTAAGAGCCTTTCACATCACTGTCCCTAGGATAGCTTCTTCGTCTTTTATTCTCCCTTATCCCACATTATGTGGGGCCGGTGGGGTATGTCTTCTTACCATGCATAGGAATCAGGTATTTGTTTAACGACCTGCCACCGGCTTAATGTCAACCCTCCCTGGCTTATTTCTCCAGTTGTAAATTCATTGCTACGTTCCATAAGGAGAGTTTTTTCTGTTTGTTTTTGTGTTTCTTTTACTCCATCCGCTTTTGGTTATATCATTAAAATTTTATTGTTGCAACATTTGTACATTTACACTAAAATATAAAATCCTCATTTGAGAAAGTTTCGAATTAACGAAAAAAAAAAATAGTCACATTTGGTTTTAATATAGAAATAACTTTTGAGATAATCATAGGGTCCCTATGATAGCAGAAACAGGAAATGAAAAAATGACTCAAAGTAAATCTCCGCTAGAATGGGCTCCAAAATTCTAATTGAATGCGAGTGGAAACGCGGGACACAGTATAAGTATGCTAGTGTGACCAGTACTCATTTCATAGTAGCATGCCTTTATGCATAATTCAATTATTTTCTAAATACACAACAATTTCTTGGCAAATGATGAAAGATAATAAAATTATGCTTCGATAATAATACTTGGGTCCTGCTCGCACTCTTGGTGGAAATATAAAGTAGGTTGTGAGTGGTGTGGTATAAAAGCAAGCGAAAGACGACAACGTCATCAGTATTCCAACAGCAACATAGCTTTTAGTTGAGAAAACTTTTCTACCATTATCAGTTGTTGAAGTAAGTAATGTAATAAGAATATTTTAGTTGGGGATTGGACTTCATTGTCGGGACGGTCAAACACTAAGCAATATACATAATAAAATCAATACAGGTCACTAGTCACTATAAGGCACATGGATTATTTGTGACTACCTAGAGAATTAAATGTTTTTGCTTTTAACAATGGATTGGACTTTCCCGATTTAGATTATTTAACTGAAATCCATACATCATGCCTTAGAAGAACTCTCACGAGCCACTAATTCAATTTGGTTCTGTGAGTTTTGAGTGCTACTTTTATTTATTTATTTATTTATTTATTTATTTATTACACTTCATGTAAAATTTACATTGGCGGACTTAATGCCTAATAAAATAATAAATTAAACTTAATACTTTTAATTTTACATTATTTTTTTTTGTAAATTCATTTTTCTTATTTTTATGTTACAGTATATATACGACCAGATGACTATTTAAATAGTTGTGACATGTTGTGTGTTACAAATATATGTAGTATGTATTTTTTGAAAACTCTAAATTTTGATGCTTTTACAGCTTTAAAATGCGCGCCGACCTGATTTATTTCATGTTTCTCGTGATTATTTTGACGTTGGCAACAATTGAAGCAACGTACAGAAAACCACCTTTCAATGGATCGATTTTCGGGAAGCGAAATAACGTAGGTAAGAACATTTAAAAAAAGGTAAATTAACTATAATTTTCTCAATATTACTTACTACCCCCAAGTTTAATTAAATATTAAGATGGATTTTAAATGTATTATAGGTAAGATTAGTGATAAGATAGACCTGTAGATTAGTGTCCCCTTTTTGTATATTTTTCCCCCACCTTTTCGCTGGTAGCTTAAGGGGCTACTCCAGCTTCACGCGGATGGGTAGGTGAGCTCACGGGCTCAACCTCAGAGAATTTGCTAACATTATAATCCCTACCAAGTGTACTGCTTGATATAATCTACCACCGGATCGGAATCGCGAGCCACTGGGAAGATCTGGCGAGAAACTTATTGGTCTGTGTCTATGGGTTAATACGCTCGTCGAACTCTTCGTCGTGATTGACAAGTCCCACGAGGATGGTGACCGATGCTTGAAAAGCCAAACTTTTGTACTTATGTAGATACATCTGTAGATTATTGAAAATTGAATCTAGTGCCGTTGTCAATAGCGTTTAATTTTTAATTCCAGAGAATGATTCTTCGGGCAGAGCGATTGCAGCGTTATGTGAAATCACTACCGAAACTTGCCAGGCTTGGTATCAGGCTTTGGAGAGTCAGTAAAATATTGTCTTTAACGTCATTTCAAGAACTTATTTAATCGAAAACTTATCCAATATTCTACATATTCAATGGGTTACCAGAAATAAAATGGCTTTTATAGAGTAATATCTCTTGATTTATTTGCACAATTCCAATGAAAAGATAAAACGATAATTCAAAGATCGTGAATTACGTCAGTAACATTAAAGTCATTAACATTATGGTAAGATGTGAAGATGTAGGATTGTAAAGTCGTCGTGGCCTAAAGGATAAGACGTCCGGTGCATTCGTATGTAGCGAGGCAACGGTGTTCGAATCCCGCAGGCGAGTACCAATTTTTCTAATGAAATACGTACTTATCAAATGTTCATGATTGACTTCTACGATAAAGGAATAACATCGTGTAGTAGAAATCAAACCCGCAAAATTATAATTTGTTTCATTACCGGTGGTAGGACGACCTGTGAGTCCGCACGGGTAGGTACCACACCGTACCACAGCCGGTCACACCGGTGAAGCATTAATGCGTTTCGATTTGAAGTATTTTGAAGGGCGGGGCAGCCGTTGTAACTGTACCTTAGAACTCATATCTCAAGGTGGGTGGCGCATTTACGTTGTAGATGTCTATGGGCTCCAGTAACCACTTAACACCAGGTGGGCAGTGAGATCGTCCAACCATCTAATCAATAAAAAAAAAACTTAGATTAGTGTGGGAAAATATGTATGCGTATTAAACGTACGCATTGCGTAGTAAATGACTGTATAGTAGCGTCCGTAGCCAGTGGATTAAACCCCCATGTACTCCTCTCGGATGGGGTTGCTTTGCTGAAATTAAAATCCTTAAGTATACACTACTTTTACTACCTGTTTACCTACCTACTACTATAGATTTAATTACAAGTTCCGAATTAGGACGCCTTCCGTAGAACTATGGGGTAGTAAAAATCGATTGCAGATCTTACCTGTGTCGTTTTATGTAGCAGTCATAAAAAATATTTCATATCTTCTAACTTTCCCGATTGTTATTTAAAATAAGTGATAAATCTGTACATGTTTTTGTACGCATATCTTGCATATAAATGAATACAGCGGAATTGAGATTCCTCAATTCTAACCACCTCGTATTTAAAAGCTCATATTAACGGTCTACTCCCTTCTAGGAAATTAGTTATATTCAGAAGCTCATATACTGAAAAACTAGACTGACTAGTATCGATTTTTCTCCAAATACGTTCCAACGAACTTAGTTTCAACATAATATAAGCTTGGTGAAAATTACACAATTGATCAAAACTATTTAATGGCATCGCAAGCATCGGCCAGTGAGCTTTCTTAGTTCTCCAAACAGAAATTTAATTGGTTCAGGGGACAAGAGATTATAGTCCATGTAAACAGATTAGTGTTGAGTGGTGTCAAAGGCACTAAAATACCGATTGTCGAAGATTGGGTGTTCGGTAGATTAATCTTTTGCTGACTCAATTTTGATTCTTTGGCTGTCAACGAACGCAAATATAAGTACATAAGCGGTGACTGCGATTTACGAACTCATGCAAAGATATAGTAAAGCTACTGTTTCCAATTAGCCTAGAGACTACAGTAGTCAAGTACATGTCAATGATTTTGTTCTGCAATGCTGCGTGTAACGAAGCATTTTTAAGTCCCAACCATAGAGTTACTATTCTAACTGGAGTGCTTACTTCGTTTGACATAAAAACTAAAAATATACTTTATCTCTATGGCTTAAAGTTTATTTTTAAATAGCAAAAGATGTAAGGAAAAACGGTCTGAAAAGAGAATGATTATTAAGTGGTGGTGTCCCTCTCGCATATTTTACAAACAAAAAGCAGTGTTGCTAGCTTAGAGGATTTTCCATAAAATCTCGGAATTTGGACCCCCGTCTTAATTATCAAAAATGGCTTTTAGTGGTTAGTGGATTTTTTAGTAGCTTGGGCGTTGTTGAAAATTATCCAAAAGGTGAAAATCAATCCACTTTACAGGACTTTAAACATTTTATGACAATAATATATCTAAACACATATTATTTAAACGATGTGACTTAAACTTAACTAGAAAATTTTGCTACAATTTAGAATTTCCTTCAACGTCAAAAATTAAATTGGTTCAAAATAAACGTACAAAGTTATGGTGAAATTAGTTTCTGATGATGACAATTTATTAAAATAAATTATATAAGAAGTATTGATTATATGATATATATTGATTTTTAATAGAACATCATATATTAATAAAGCTCATTAACAAAAAAATTATTATTCTATATTAATAAGAACTCTGTTTAATGGAAAATTTAATGGTAAGTACGTAGATTTCTGATGGTTTTCATGTTGAATTTGGTGGGAAGCCAGATTAATTGTTGGCATCACCGAAAAAGAGCTATGAATGGATTAAAAGAAAAATGGCGTCTATTTACGTTTGTAGTGCGAAGTTAAAATGGCACTGATACAGCTTGTGGCTTGTTTTTTTTCGAAAATCGTGAAAGTTTCCGTGTAATCATGGTGAACACTTTTAATGTAAGTGGTTTTAAGCGAGAATCCTCTCCAGTTTGTGGAATATCCTTCCATATGTCAGATTCATTGATAAAATTTTACTAGTGTGAGCATATATTTTAAAAATGTGAGATATTTTTTCTCATTATGATATTTAATACCATTTGTCTTGTAAATTGTACTTAATCTATGTCATATACTAAATTTGAAAAAACAATCGTGAGAACTATAATTTTGCAATGTATTTTTCATATTATAAGAGCCATCACGTGGTATTTTTTGAACTTTTTTTATTGTATTGAATAGCGTCGCACGCAAGCATGTATATCATTTGCCTGACGTTAAGCGAACGAGGAGGATCTTCTAGTAAATATGACGTTGGAATTTCTGGAAAATGTCCTATATAAAGGTCAAACAAGAAGAATCAAGTACTCAAACGCAAGAAATAAAAAATACCCTGAGAAAAGCAAAATTACGACAAGATGTTAAGGTATTGAAACAAAAACTTAAAAGTCGCAAAATAGTGATTGTAAATATAAAGGCGATTTTAGATTTATTAAAGAAAAATGGCGATTTTTAATTGAATTGAAATTTAAATTGCGAAATTTTAATGATACTCATGGTCCACTCAGATATTGATTAAAATAAATTATGTATTTCGTTGAAAAAAAAGAATTTACTTAAAATAGAGGAAATGTTATATTATACGACTACAGAAAATTAACTGAACTTAATAATAATAATATAACCAATATTTTGTAAATAGAGATCAAGTACTATGTGTATTGTGTTATGTGTATTGACTTGTCATTTAAGAGTTATTTAATTGTCTACATATAACAAATAAATGAATTACAGTTCATTTCATTTTATTACCCATTGTGTTTTATTTCCTAAAACTAGTAGACTTAATATACACGTGTCATGAAAATAGCACAGAAGTAAAAATACAAACAATTTTAAATCAATTGAAGATGTGAATGTAGGAAAAGAGCACCCGATACGCGCAGACCATGTGTGTTGCAGTGTCTCACTCAGTGTGTCAAATATTAATTTGCACGACCCACTTAGCCAGTACATTAAAGTAGGAATTGCGTAATTAAGTTCAACATAATATTTAAGTCGCGGTTGAGTATTCGGACGTTAAACATGAGTTTGAGGAAGTTTAAGTAATAGAACTGAGGTAATGATGTTTGTAATAAAACTCAGTGCTAGATTTTCGACAATGCAGCAACTTCCAAAAAAACCGTCGAAAAAAGTCACCATGACGACGAAGCAATGTTTAGAATTGAATTTACATAAATAAAACGTTGCAAGCACGTGTTTTGTATTTACATAGGGTTACACATAATTACTTAAGGTAAATTCAAAACTGATGCATGTGTATAATTTTGTCCTATAAATAAATTTTATATGGTCACCATATTAGACAAGGACACCGCGACCAAAAAGTATTCTCTTTCGAGACCGATTTCTCGGCATTAGACAGCACTCCAGTTGTATGTACTTATTAACTCCATGGTCCCAACTGATTTGTTCTGTGCGATCATCAAGAACTTTGACATTAATTTAACAAAATTTTATTGGACAAATCTGCAATTTTATTCTTTACGCCAATAACAATTTTTCTATTTTATTGTTGTGACCACGTTTTGAAAACCGAAACAAGTTACCGACCTGTCATGGCTGCTAAGTTTTCATAATTTACGTGTGTGACAAATTGAAGCTCTTCAATGTTGATGAATATGTAAATTATCGTGAATTTTATGCTAAATAGTAAATCAAAGTAACTCCGCATTTTAACAAAAATCTTGTACCGAAAGATTGAAATCGGGCACAAGAACTGAAGGATTAAAAATCAGGTAACTTTAAAATTTATTTCTCTGTTTTAACACGTATTTTATCAACGAAACGAATTGAATATGCAAATTTATGGTTTAAACATTACATAATTATAGGTTCGACTTCAAATTAACAAAACCGATTCGGTTCTATACGATTTTATTTACGCTATTTTAAATTAACAATCTATTCTTCAATATATGTAAAAAAAAAATTAACCTGTTGAGTATATAGTAATAAATAGTAGTAAAGAGCAATCACGTTAAAAATTAATGAGTATCTCGTAATCTCAATACATTAAAACACATAGTGCTGTGAAATATTTTCTTAATATTTTATATTAGATAAGGGATTATCTCATTAATGGGTTCGAATGTTATTGTTCTACAGTATACATTTTTAAGTTTGAGTCAATGCGTTATAAAATAAACCAAAAAAAATCTCACTACATTATTGTTTTACTTTTATTTAAAACAATCACTTTTGCATTTGTTTATTCATATTAGTTAACATAAAAAAAATTAAGTTTAGCTATGTTTATTGATGTGGAGTACACCAGGTCATCTAGTGTCCAGAAATATTAAAAAAAAAGATTTTACCCCAGTGACAACCATAATAATTTTTTTTATAAATGTAACAAAGTGAATGTTTAAAGAGGTAATTCATTATTATCTAACCTAATCATGTCCTTAATCTTAATTGCCAAATTGCAATATGAATAATATCATCAAACACCAATCAAATAAGTTTATTTCCAAATTATTTTCTAAAGGAATATTTTTGACTTCCAGTTTCCATTTGTAAGCATCTTCAGAACCACATTTAAAACGATGATATTAAATTTAAGTTAGACGTAACATTTGTTTTTTTCTATGCACACACCATCATGGTTATATAGAAAACCATTGATGTGTGTTAAGAGGCATCCAAAGGCAGACAAAATTTTAACAATTAAAACTTAATAAATTTAGCTCTTCATAGAATTTTATGATGTGATATTATAATATTTTAAAAAAGTACATTTCGATTTAAAAGAGTGACGTGTGTGTATTGAATAGTGAATACAGTGATTTAACCAAACAGCAGTGAAATTGTTTATTTTCAGTGTGAAGAAAGAATACAATAGACAAGATATGGAACCTCCGGTGAAAAGAAACAGAATTGATGACAGCATAAACAGTATCACGATCAAAAATCAAACAGGCATAGATAATTTGATAGACAGTATAATTAACTCAAAAAATCAGCCGCAAATTATTTTAGGTGATGAATATTACCAGACGCTTCCACTAATAAAAGTCTTTATCGGACATGTAAAACAGCCTAAAGACATATCGAAGCTATTTGAAATACTCAATGAGAAATTACCATTGAAATATCTGCTTCACCTGAAGCGTGTCCGGAAAAAGGATATATTATTATCTCCTGTTTCGTTCTTAAACAGCGACACTCAAGAATCAATTCAAGAATACATTGAACGTAATATACCAGAAATCAAGGATTGCTTCGAATATTTCAGGGAAGCCACTGTACCTTTAACCCCACCGTTGACGAGAAAGCAGTACATGGAAAACTTGAGACACTGGTCACTTAACTTCCATCCGAATCATTATATTGAGACAATAATGAGTGACCAGCCTTTCAAACAGAGCGAAGCTAGGAACCACAGAATATATATGGCCTTGACATTTGAGATCGTAAAATGGTACTTCAACATCAAATCTTACGAGGATATTTTACAGAGTGATTTCAATGCTGCTGTCGTCGTAGACCCGACCATAAACTCTGTAGTGACTCTGGCTGTGGATAATAGACACGAACATCCTTTACAACATCCGGCAATGTTGGCCATAGATAATGTAGCGAAAACACAAGGAGGCGGTGCTTGGAAAATAGACATTGACGATACTTTAAAAGAAGATTTGAAAGAAAAATTCAAGATACAGTATGGGACTAGAAGTGGCACTGCTGAATCACCTTATTTGTGTACAGGATATTATGTTTATTTATTAAGAGAACCATGCATTATGTGCTCTATGGGCTTAGTGCATGCAAGAGCTAAAAAGATTTTCTTCTCATTAGACACGCCGCTGGGAGGCTTAAAATCTAAGACGAAATTGCAATGTATCGAATCATTGAATCATCGTTTTGAAGTGTTTACCGGGTTTTTGTAATAATATGAAATTTTGAATTATTTCAATTTTAAATCAATAAAACTTTCTTGTGGTACCTGCCTACTTCGTTTAATTTCTTTGTCACTTTCAAGAATAATTTTGTAATAGTAGGTGGATAGCTGATGAAATTTACGAGGCGGGTGGTGACATTGGCGTTGTGATGTCTGTCGTAGCGCGATTAACCCTTTCAGCGCGAACCGTCGATAGATCGACTCTCTCTTAATGGGTATAAGAATATACTGTACTGGTGGTAGGACCTCTTGTGAGTCCGCACGGGTAGGTACCACCACCCTGCCTATTTCTGCCGTGAAGCAGTAATGCGTTTCGGTTTGAAGGGTGGGGCAGCCGTTGTAACTATACTTGAGATCTTAGAACTTATATCTCAAGGTGGGTGGCGTATTTAAGTTATAGATGTCTATGGGCTCCAGTAACCACTTAACACCAGGTGGGCTGTGAGCTCGTCCACCCATCTAAGCAATAAAAAAAAATTATATATATATTTAGACTATTTACGCAGTTTGATTATAGGTATTAGATATCGACCGGTACGTACATAAGTGTCTTAGCGCGCGCACGTGTAATGTCTTTACGAAGTTAATTACATTCATAAATAACGATTTAAAATTATTTTGCTGCGAATGTATCATTGATTCAGAACCTACATATACATAGTTTTAAGAAATCTATTAAAGAACATCTGTGCAATAAAGCTTACTATAAAGTCAATGATTATCTAGAAGATTGCACAAAGTGGGAAGGGGTTACTCGCTCCGGGCATTTCAATATTGTAATAATTGTTATGTTATAACTACTTATTGTAAAAATGAATATTAAAAAAAAAAAAAAAGAAATGCCCGATGATTTTCTTGCCAATTCTTCTCAGGACGGAGGCTTATTTCTTGTGAATTGGCGGTAGTTCTTTTGACGTTCAACAACGTATGTACTTTCATTTATGTTGAATAAAACTTTTTTGATTTGATTTGATTTTTAAATATATATTTTTAAGGTACTCTTCATCAAAAATCCTTTAGCAATTTCTGTGTAAACTATGTGAAAACAAACTCAGTACTAAAAGGGTTAAGGTATTTAATAGACTTTATTCGGCGATAGATGGCGCTAGCAGTAGTCTTAAGATCTACAGTTCGTTACCTATATCGGGAACTTGCAGAATCGGATAGGACATATGAGTCGTCTATTATCAAAGGTGGCAATCTGTGCATTTTGGACAAAAAAAATTTATTGATATGTCAATACAAATTGATTTGAATATAATCGTCTCCTTCAAAGAATACGGTTCAAAACCTGCACTAAATAAAGGTTAATACTTAACCTGTTATTTATCTAAGATGTCGTTCCGAAGAGTTTTGTGACTGTCAATGGAATACAAAGTCAATAATTCGTTTTTCTGATTTACCAATAATTGTCCAAAAGTCAGATTGCCGGCTTTGATAATAGTCGACTCATATCCCCACTCGAGGCACGCTCAGAAAACAATATTTTTTATATTAATCACCGTATCTAAAATGCTGGATATAGCTAAACAGAATATTTGATGTTAATTGGCTACCGCGCGTGCTTACTATTAGTTCGAAGTCCTTTGATTGCGGGGAGTGTTAGAAATACGAACTTTACCACTCGGATCGGAATGCATGACCAATCCATGGCAAGACTGTGGTAAAACTTACTGGTACTGGCTCAATGCGTTCAGTGATGTCGCGGAAATTTGACAACCACTGGTATGTAATGACGTGGCCAATGCAGTCACTTCTCATTCCCGATCCTGCGGACAGAATGCAAAGCAGTTAACGTCGCCCAGAACACGTCATTTCGGATCCTCCTGATCCACTAACGGTGCTTTTAGGTACTTCAAACACCGGTCATCGTTCCCGTCGAACCCGTCGCTTGCGACGAAGGGCTCGCCAAGTAAATTAACCCACAGACACAGCCCACTGAGTTTCTCGCCGGTTCTTCTCAGTGGGTCGCGTTTCCGATCCGGTGGTAGATTCTGCGAAGCACGTCTCTTGCTAGGGTTCGTGTTAGCAATGTCGTCAGGTTTAAGTGAGCCCCATGAGCTCACCTACTAGTTAAGTTTACGCTGAAATAGCCTCTCAAGGCTATCAGCTTAGGTAGGAAAAAAAAGTTCTCTTTTTTCTTTCCTATTACCCTCTGCTGGGGTGTAGGGCTCGAAACAAATTCTTCCATTTGCATCGGTCTTAGGCAGTCTGTTCTAAGTCCTTCCACGTCATGCCCAAGACGCCCAGTTCAGATTTTCGAAATTTGACGCAAACATTTATTCACAAACCAATCGCCAACGCGGTGGACCAACCACATTAAAACTACAGTGAGAGGTCCCCTAAATCCCCGTTGGATAGTTACTGTTATTTTAACCCACTAAATGGGGGACGCAGAGGCGAAGAGATGACGGGACATCCTGAGACCCGTCAAGCCTACACCCTCCAACACCACATGACGGTCACGACCACTCTGTCAAGAGTGATACATACGACTGAGAAGAAACAGAAGATAATGACGTCATACTATTGTAAGACTCGGGTTCCAAAGCCAGGAAATAAATACACAGATTGCAATAGTTCACTTAATTCTGTATTGCTTTATTTGTAACTCCACTTGTACAATCTTTAGATATCTGCTCACTACTGAATACACTGCGTTCTGTCCCGTTTTTTCAGACTACCGCCTTTTTTATTATGTCACGTCCCCACTACTGTAATTGCTCCCACCAGCAGTGTTGCTATTTGGCAATCCGAAAATTGCCTTAACATTAACAAATTTTAATTATTTTACAACAAACCTTACACTATGAAAAGAAGTCCCACAAAAGCATTCGTCAGAGAAAGATAAAATCAGTATGTCAATTGTCGTTCATGGTTAATTAGATGCTGGCATGAAATGGCCTTGGTTCGTCGTAAGAACGCTATTCACATGTTTCACGCCAAAGAATCGCGGTAGTGTAAACCCGGTAATAATACCGAGCCATCTTAATCGCTAATTTGTGGGTAGTTGCTAACACTCTTTTTTTGGAAATTCTAAATTTTCGTAAAGTGGCTTTGTCGTCCACGTAATCAGTCTGTAACTTTATAGTTTCGTGGCCTGTTATTAATGTGCTTCAATATAAACCGTTTATTAGTTACCCCGTTCGCTTGGATTTGGATGCTTGCTCTGACAGAATCATTATTGTAGTAATAATGTCAACGGTAGCGCGGTCTCCGTCAATGTTCATTCGAAGTTGTCCGATTTCGCTGAACTAATTTCCATCCTTAATTTCCCAACTAATTATAACCTAACCATAATTAATTAAATGTAATCAAGTTTTACTTATAATAATTGAGTTAACATCATGTAGTAGGTAATTGTGAAATTGTCAGTTTTGTATTGATGATCCCTTTGTTGGTGTAACTAAATAAATAAATTAATAATTATTGGTGGGAAGTTTTTAATGGACGTACTCGATTTCTTGTTAATTTATCGTGATTATGTAAAACAGCAAGAATGTTATAATACAAAATCTGTTTAGAGATTATTATATTAGAAACTATTTATTATATATCCAGCTGGTGGCTGGCTGTGTTGTGTTTCTCCACTATCTGATATATCATATCATATTTCTTCCTAATATAAATTGAGACTTCAATCTCATATTCTCAGCGTTTCGACATTTGTAGGCAGCGGCTTGGCTCTGCCCCTGGCATTCCTGAAGTCCATGGGCGATAGTAACCACTCACTATCAGGTGGGCCGTATTCTCGTCTACGAGGGCAACAAATAAAAATTACACTTCACAGTTCGAATTGTCCGCTTTTGCCCATGATTAGTCGTCAGACGGGTCATGATCCTTGGTTATGTGGACTATACAAAAATTATAAATTCTTCTTCTTCTATCTTCTTCTTCTATATATATAAAAAAGAATTGCTGTTCGTTAGGCTCGCTAAAACTCGAGAACGGCTGGACCGATTTGGCTAATTTTGGTCTTGAATTATTTGTGGAAGTCCAGAGAAGGTTTAAAAGATTAATAAATATGAAAATGCTCGGTATTAAATAAAAATAGCAATTTTGTTTTTCCTGTTATGTCCCCTCCGTCGGACGGATTCCTTTTGTTTGTTTTAAGTTTATTTCATACAAAAGTTTAGGTCTCTTATTTATCGATTGAGGCATTATGAAGTCTGCTGGGTCAGCTAGTTATAAATAAAAATATGTAAGGAAATACGGAAACATTTAATGGGAAAGTCCAAATTGGACATGACGTCATCAAGCCACGCCGTTACACTTCGATCAGTGAGGCTCTAATAAATTGCCGGTAATCGCGAACTGTGAACAACGTGATCGGGTTCCGCAGGAAAAAAAACTGCTTAACGAAGTTTCAGTACTCATTTCGATTTAAATGAGTTAAGATATCAATTGTAGGAGTGGCGTAGGATAATTCAATAGAAAGTTATTAGAGGAGGCCACGGCCCTCAGCATTGAGGATTATCGACGCAAGGAGAAGGAGGTAGTACGGTATCGGGAAGGTGTTTATTCGGCTGTGGATAACTAAGGGTTAAAATTTGTAAACGTAAAACAGTCTTATCGTTAAAAATAAATGATAATTGTCGTGGTTACAAAATTTATTTATTTTTTCAGCTAGTCGTTAACCAGCTTAATTTACAAGACTATGTAGAGGTTTTAGGGGTTTGGACCAATTAAATCTTTAACATCAATTGGGCTATCAAGAAAATGAATCTGTTTTAGCCAACATAAAGAAACAATATAATTTAGAAATGTTTTTGAAACTAAAAATGTCCGACCTATGAATATTTCCATCGTTCTATTGCACACTTTTAAATTGACGTCCAATTTTCTTCTTCCACGACATGTTTCGAAATCCCAAATAAAATGGTACGCACCATTTAAGCGGTCAAACGGTTCAGCATACCAATTGTGTCTTCCCCTTCATTGTGACAAATATCATGCGTCCACTTCTAACCAGACTCCCGTCGGATTTGTACGCGCCAAGTGAGCTACGTATTTAGCTTCTGTTTCGCCTGTCCGTCCGTTTATTAATTATTATTTTTCTGCAATGATATCGTTTGAAAAACGATGGCCGTTTTTCGCCATGTAGCCTAGCGCATATGAAGTGAGTTTTGGTGAGTTGGTTCTTTTTTAATTTTCAATTGATTTTAAGATTGAATGGACTTTTTATTTTATTTGTCGTAACTTCTTGAAAATATTTTAATTGGCTGCTGGAATTTTTTTTGATTACTATAATTAATTATACCTTGAAAGCATCAAATACGAAAGTATTAACACATTATCTGCTATTATTGCTTAATAATAGGTAGTCGTATCGAAAATCTTAAAGTAGTATTTTTCTCATTGCTTTTTAAATTTATTATAATCTGTCTTTTTTAATTAATATCAGTTCTCGTTATGGTTATACTCAAAAACCTTTCATCTCTGAGTAAATGGTTAATGGAAACTCAAAAAAAAAAAACCTGAAAATTGATTTCAAACCATAAAAAACCAGCAACGACTGGTTCACACTGAACCCTACCACGATCAATCTTGTTTTAAACGAACCTCATTCGATGACGTCCATAACATTTAACACGATCGTCTCAAGTGTACCTTACGTCTGCGTTCATAAGGTCCGTTTTTCTGCGTCGTTGTATTTAAATTGCCGTGATGCCCGTTTAATTGTAAAACGACCGTCTTCCTTTCACGTGCTCATTCTGATTTTTCGCGTAATTTCATTTCATTCTTTAAGGCCTATGAATGAAGTTAGTAAAAAAAGATATAAAATATGTTGGAACAGTAATTTCTTACCACTAAAAACTTTAAGTATGCCCAAAAGCAACTCAATTTGGTTTGGATCTTACAGTTTTTTTTCTTCCTACGTATGCTGATAGCCTTGATAGGCTATTTCAGCGTAACTTTAACTAGTATGTGAGCTCACGGGGCTCAAACCTGACGACGTTGCTAACACGAACCCTAGCAAGAGCCGTGCTTCGCAGAATCTACCACCGCATCGGAAACGCGACCCACTGAGAAGATCCGGCGAGGAACTTAGTGGGCTGGTCTAACAGTTAAAGTCATTTGAATTTATATACTAAGATATCATTTCAGGTATCTGCCAGTATGAGGGTTTTTCTCATTTCCATATCCATCGAATACTGTGCTACTAATTAGGTCTGATATCTGAATATTTTCTAGAAAAAACGCTATTGTTTTCTGAACTTTTGACTTAAAGCTGAGACAAGGTCTGTAAAGATAATTTCACGAATTAAACCAAAGACGCTCAAACTTCCTTGTTCCGAAATCGCTTTTGTATTTAAAAATCCTATTCGCTAAATTTATTCTGTAATGAAACGGATCAAAAAAACATCGAACACCATGTAGAAACTGACGAGAAAGTTTTGACTTAAATGCCATATCACAAAATCATCGATTATGGGAGGAGTCTTTGCTATTTTTTTTCTTCCTAAGCTGATAGCCTTGAGAGGCTATTTTAGCGGAACCTTAACTGGTATGTGAGCTCACGGGGCTCAAACCTGACGACGTTGCTAACACGAACCCTAGCAAGAGCCGTGCTTCGCAGAATCTACCACCGGATCGGAAACGCGACCCACTGAGAAGATCCGGCGAGAAACTCAGTAGGCTGTGTCTGAGGGTTAGGAGTCTTTGCCTTCCAGTGGGACGCGTAACTGGAATTAAAATACCTATTCTCTAGTTCTAGTACGTTCACATACATTTTATTAAGAACTATGAACTATTAATGTTATTATTAAAAAAATGTATCTAGACGAGGACATACCCAATGTCGCGTTTAAGAGTCACCAAGACTTAGATGCGGATAAATATAGGTTTTCTGTGTTCAAATAAATCAGGTATGAATTGCCAAACTTAAATAGCATTTGGTCCCAAGAATATTGCGTAAACTTTGCCTATAAGAAAGCTTTTTTTTTTATTGCCCTTGTATGCAGACGAGTATACGGCCTACCTGATGCTGAGTGGTTACCGTCGCCTATGGACATCAGCAATGCCTGTTTTATAGACAGACGAAATATTGGCCGTAATAAATATCGTCTTCTTGTATTAAAACTGTATAATCTCAAAACTTACAAATTTTACAGGAGAGTGTTTTAAAGGTTTAACATGTGATATTTTTAATATTAATCATCTTTGCAACGTTTATTTTTTATTTTTTACCAGTTACATTATCTGTCTTTTAAAGTAAGATAAAATTATGTATTAATTTTGTTAATCAAAACATAGGTAAACTAAAAAAAAAAACTCAAACTAAACTACGCTCTTTTGACAGTATTTATAAGAAAAATACTGGTGATACCAAATGATTCCACATATTAGCTCAATTTGGAATATCTAAATATTAATACGTGAAGCAAAAACTTTGTACCCCTTTTTACGAAAATTGCGCGGACGGAGGAGTATGAAATTTTCCACACTTATAGAGAATATAGAGAAGAAGTGCACAATGCTAATATTTTTTTTAAATAATGCATAAAAGATACATTAAATCAATAGAGAAAACATTACACACACTACATACCATGTATTTTACGCACACACGCATGCATACTATTTATTGTCAAACTTTTGTTCTTGACGTCTGTTGTCAAGTTGAGATTAAATATCGTTTATCTTTGTTAATATTTTTTATAGTGTAGTCTTGACGAAATTTGTGATTATAGAAGTATAAAATACAATCATAATAGTGTAAAAACTTACAATTCCAATTAATTATAGTCGAATTTCGACTACTGCGGGACCTCTAGTTTAACGGAAATTGTACACTTTTAATGCGAATAGACGATATCATAATGTATTCGAACCAACTAGGATACTTTAATACTGCTTTGAGCCAGATACGGTCAAAACGTATTCTATTTTGTGGTGTCGCAATGGGCCCCAGAAATGGTCTACTAGATAATGCTCTCAATTGATATGGTGTACTGAATTTAATGTTTTGGTTGACAATGTATCTGATCCGGTTGTCATTAATAAATATGGAACTAAATGCATACGTTACCATCAAAACCTTGCAATTTGACTCACATTAATACAATGGTGTTGTGTCAAATCAGCCTTTTTAACCGGCTGACCGAAAAAGGATGAGGTTCTCAATTCGACTGTATTTTTTGTAATGTTTGTAACCTCATAACTTTTAACTGAGTAAATCGGTTTTGATGATTCTTTTTTTATTAGAAAGCTGACGCTTCCCGTGTGGTCCCATGGCAATTTAGTCCAGTTCTGATAATGGTATCCATGAGAAAACCATATAAGTCTTAAATTTGTAATAAGTACGTGCGCGACAAATAGATGAATAACTCAATAACTCAATATCACGCCAACCGATTTCGATGATTATTGTTTTTAGTGTGTATTAATTTGTTTTAGAATATCTTTTTTTTATTTTTTTTATAATTTTTTTTTGATTTATTTATTTATGTACACACAAAAAAGAAGACATAGTACAGAGTAATAGGAAAATTATTTACAAAGGCACTTTTTATTTGAAGTCGGTTTTTGTTAAAGCATCTCTATTTACAATTATTATTTCTCGAGACCTTAGAATATATTTAATAACGTGATTTTTTCTCGCCTAATCGCTTAGTAGCCTAAGGGACTATTTATTCCAACAACGCGCTGTTTGGTAAATGAGCCGATAGGGCTCAACCTGAGAGAATTTAGTATCATCTGTCCTAGTAAGAGCATTATTACTTCGCTGAGTCTACCACCCAATTGGAATCGCGATCCACTGAGAAGATTCGGCGAGAAACTCAATTGGTTGTGTCTATGGGAGACAACATGAATGCCACCGTATACATTGAAACATTAATTGTAATCTCAATCTATACTAATATATAAATCTACAGTGGTTTTTACGGATGTTCCGTTATAACTACTGAACCGTGCATCCGATTGACTTGAAACTTGGTATCCATGTAGAAAATACATGTACTTAATGGATAGGCTAATATTTATATGATTGTTGAACTCCCTACACCAGCTGCGGGGGCGTTAATGATGAGAATCTTTGTGGGGGTGAGAAATAATAATGTTCATTTTAAATGCCCAGCGAAGCGGACGGGTACAGCTAGTTTACTTAATTGACTAGCCCACCCTTTACCCTGGAATGCATGACTGCGTCGCAGTAGGGTTCTTGTAATTACCCCCACGCGCTTAGAATACGGGACGTAATGTGATCACTAATTTTATAAATGTTTCGTGTAAAATTTTACTTCAGAATCGATATCCGCCTGGACTTTTTGGCGGGAACGCGAGGAGTGAAGTTGTGTGATTTGTTTTATTTTGTCTATTTAGTGTTTCTTCAGGTTTAAATGTGTAATAACGGTGGTTTATTAACTGTTTAGTATCTGTGAAAGTGCACAAATTTGGGAAAATGAAACAAAGCCGCTGGACGTAACTTCTCGGGATCCTCCAAAAAGTCCACTGAAAAAATCTCAGTAAATGACCACTATTTTACTGAGATTATATTTCATCCCATATCATCTCATCGCATCTCATTTCATTTCATCCCAGTTGATTAATGTCACAAATTAATTGTCTTCGTTTCATTTCATTTCACTCCATGCTATCATTTTTCATAAAAATAAGAACATAAATTAAAATAAGACATGACTTAAAGGTCTTAGTTACCAGGTCATAAAATCTCTTTAAAAAAAAAAAAGATATCCGCCTGCGGGAATACACCTTGCGTTTTACCATTTAGAACGAAAAAACACGTCCAATATACTAGATCGCTTTTCTCAATGGCTTTTATTACCCATTATAAAGCAAATATCCTGTCAAGGTCAACAATACAACAGGCTCATTTCGTGATCTGGAACCAAGCCCAGTATTCATCAAAGACTTTATAATACGTTTCGCTTGATTGAAGTTGGTAGATTACAACAATATGCTCATACATACCACATGTAAACATGGCCCTATTGATAGAGAAAAATATCGAAAAGTTAGATTCTAAATAAACCAAAAAGGAACCGCTTCAAAACGTAAGGACCTCTGATCAGGTCTCCACATTTTCGCAAGTAAAATAATCATTTGATAAAACATAGGCAAAACTAAACTTTTTTTTTTATTGTTTAGATGGTTGGACGAGCTCACAGCCCAGGTGGTGACTGGAGCCCATAGACATCTACAACGTAAATGCGCCACCCACCTTGAGATATAAGTTCTAAGGTCTCAAGTATAGTTCCAACGGGTGCCCCACCTTTCAAACCGAAACGCACTACTGCTTCACGGCAGAAATAGGCAGGGTGGTGCCTACCCGCGCGGTATCACAAGAGGTCCTACCACCAGTAAAACCATCCTGAATTTCGCTTTCTTTCTTACAGATCGATTTTGCTCTGCTGTTGACTGAGTTAAACCAGGATCGAAGACCTCACCAGAAAAGCCAAGCAGTGGTATTCAAAACTCGTCTTGTACCAGATAATTAATGGAAAACCATAGAATCCTTACATTTCGAATTGTAATGAAGATAACATTCGGTGATTTGATAATTTTCTGAGACCGAATAATTGGTTTTATTGTGCTACGCTTTCCTGTTGATGGTGAGTGAGTCGTTTCTGATGATCTGATTATATGATACTAGATGATGACCGAGCTCTGCTCGTTTTTTTTTTGATAACGCCATCTTGTTGTGTCTTTAAAGCGGTTAGTTGCCCTCAATTAAGAAAAATATTATTATTATTCGCCAATAGATGTCGGGAATAGTCATAAAGTTCATTATCGATAAAGTTGATTATTGAAAACACGAACAAAACAACATTTTCTGAAAATAAATCGTAGCGAGATCGATTTATCGCCCCCGAAATCCCCTGCATACTAAATTTAATGAAAATTGTTGGAGCCGTTTCCGAGATTCAGATTATATATCTATATATTAATACGTGAAGCAAAAACTTTGTATCCCTTTTTACGAAAATTGCGCGGACGGAGTATGAAATTTTCCACACTTATAGCGAATATAGAGAAGAAGTGCACAATGCTAATATTTTTTTAAAATAATGCATAAAAGATACATGAAATCAATAAAGAAAACATTACACACACTACATACCATGTATTTGACGCACACACGCATGCATACTATTTATTGTCAAACTTTTGTTCTTGACGTCTGTTGTCAAACTGAGAATAGATTAAATATTGTTTGTCTTTGTTAATATTTTTTAACGTGTAGTCTTGGCGAAATTTATGATTATAGAAATATAAAATATAACCATAATAGTGTACAAACTTACAATCCCAATTAGTTATAGTCGAATTTCGACTACTGCGGGGCCTCTAGTATATATGAATATACAAGAATTGCTCGTTTAAAGGTATAAGATTTTGTAATCGTTGGTTAGTTAGGAAATAACAGAGTCATTATTAATCGACGTGTATAGGCTTATTAGGATGTATCAGTTTAATCGACATTTTTGCAACTTTATAGGAGAGCCATTTAAAGTTTATAATTTGGAAAAAATATCATAACAAAAAAAAAACTTCTGTTATTAGAACGGATTAAACTTAATTGACTTTTACTGGTGGTAGGACCTCTTGTGAGTCCGCACGGGTAGGTACCACCGCCCTGCCTATTTCTGCCGTGAAGCAGTATAGTGCGTTTCGGTTTGAAGGGTGGGGCAGCCGTTGTAACTATACTGAGACCTTAGAACTTATATCTGAAGGTGGGTGGCGTATTTATGCGTAGATGTCTATGGGCTCCAGTAACCGCTTAACACCAGGTGGGCTGTGAGCTCGTACAACCATCTTAGGACTAAAAAAAATTAAGTTTAATGAAAAACATCGAACTGTTGATGCTAATCTATCTATCTATCAATCTATCTATCTATCAATCTATCTATCTATATAAAAATGAATTGCTGTTCGTTAGTCTCGCTAAAACTCGAGAACGGCTGGACCGATTTGGCTAATTTTGGTCTTGAATTATTTGTGGAAGTCCAGGGAAGGTTTAAAAGGATAGGAAGGAAGGGAAGGTTTAGATAAATATGAAAATGCTCGGAATTAAATAAAAATAGCAATTTTGTTTTTCCTTTGATATGTCCCCCATCGGACGGATTCCTTTTGTTTTAAGTTTATTTTATACAAAAGTTTAGGTCTTTTATTTATCGATTGAGGCACTACGAAGTCTGCCGGGTCAGCTAGTACCAAATAAAATGTCGCGTACTTAGCAAAATGGCGCTTAAACCGTTAATACCCTTTCACCCCTCGATATTGTTCATCATTTTCAATCTTCAGTGCAGTTCTTTATAAGTATAGTTAATGCTCGTCAAACTATTTCTTCAAACGTCCACCAACATCGGCACAGCCTCTGAGAGCATTCCAGTACAAAAACTATAATTTTCCTCAATTAATTAAGTCATAAGCCGTCAATTTCTCACGAGTATATTTGCAGCGTACGAATGTGCATCGCGTAACTAATTTGTTTTCATCAAAATGACTTCAATTACCGGGACAAATGACTAAGTCCCGTCACAAATTTCTGACGACGACTGCATTCCAAGAACAATGTTTTTTTATTGCTTTGATGGCTCACGGCCCACCTAATGTTGACTAGTTACTGGAGTCCACAGACAACAACAACGTAAATACCGCCTCCCACCTCGAGACATGAGCTGTAACAGTTTTCACAGTACTAGAGGTCCCGCAGTAGTCGAAATTCGACTATAATTAATTGGAATTGTAAGTTTGTACACTATTTTATGATTGTATTTTATACTTCTATAATCACAAATTTCGTCAAGACTACACTATAAAAAATATTAACAAAGACAAACCATATTCTATTCTCAATTTGACAACAGATGTCAAGAACAAAAGTTTGACAATAAATAGTATGCATGCGTGTGTGCGTCAAATACATGGTATGTAGTGTGTGTAATGTTTTCTTTATTGATTTAATGTATTTTTAATGCATTATTTTAAAAAAATATTAGCATTGTGCACTTCTTCTCTATATTCTCTACTAGCGACCCGCCCTCGCTTCGCTTCGGAAACATTAAAACACACATGAAACAAAAAAAAAAAAAAAAAAAGTAGCCTAAAGTAGTTCATCAGGGACAATGTCGGCTTCTAATGGAAAAAGAATTTTTCAAATCGGTCCAGTAGTTTCGGAGCCTATTCGAAACAAACAAACAAACAAATCTTTCCTCTTTATAATATTAGTATAGATAAGTGTGGAAAATATCATATTCCTCCGTCCGCGCAATTTTCGTAAAAAGGGATACAAAGTTTTTGCTTCACGTATTAATATATAGACAACGGCTGCCCCACCCTTCGAAACGAAACGCATTACTTCGTCACGGCATAAATAAGCAGGGTGGTGGCCTTTTTTTTTTGGGCAGAGGGCCGAACCTCATTGGAGGTGTCCGCGCCTAGGGGGTTCGCGGGGTATGTCAGTATTGACGATCTGTAGATTTTAGAATCAAGGGTGGTGATACCTACCCGTGCGAACCTACAAGACGTTCTACCACTCAAATTCAAATTCAAATTCATTTATTTCAACTTGGATGTCATCATAGCACACTTGTTGAATGTCAAAATATAAATGAAAATGTTAACTCTACCACCGGTTCCAAAAAAAGCCACAGTCCTGAGAAGAACCGGCGAAACAAATTCAGCGGGCATTTTTTTTTTTTCTCAAAAATTTTCTTTTTTTTTAAATAAGTAAAAATATTTACAGTATACGAAAAAACAAGTCAAAAAATACAATTACTATAAAATTAAATAAAATGAACTGTAATAAATTTCATTACATGACAATACTACACATGTATCGTCTTCTCGCATTAAAACTGTATAATCTCAAAACTTACTAATTTTACAGGAGAGTGTTTTTATTTCTTATTTTTTACCAGTTACATTACCTGTCTTTTAAAGTAAGATAAAATGATATATTCATTTTGTTAATAGTAGTCAAAACATAGGTAAACTAAAAAGAAAAAAAAACTAAAACTACGCTCTTTTGACAGTATTTATGACAAAAAAACTGGTGATACCAATAAATGATTCCGCATATTAACTCTATTTCGAATATTTTTGGAAATTGGACACTTTTAATGCGAACAGACAATATTATATGGTATCGAAATCACTCCACCCCGTCTAGGAATAAAGCCGCAAAAATGTAAACAAAAAAAAAACTATACAATAATTATTCGTCAAAAGAATTTGCAATAGAACAATCGTGTTCGTCTTAATTGCTTTCAATAAAAATCAATTTATCTCGTACATCTAATGTACACGCTACTTCATTTTCGCTAATTGTCATTGTCGGTTTCAAGATACCATTATACGATTATGTATACGAATAATCGATCATAAAAGTATTGTTTAACAATTTAATAAATAAAAGATATCAATCAATAATAATATCATCAATAGTAATAAAACCATTGTATCCTCATCGGTCCTTGATGCGTGCGCGGATTTTCAAGTTATACGACCAACCTTTTTTTTTTTCTACCTGAGCTGATAGCCTTGAGAGGCTATTTCAGCGTAACCTTAACTAGTAGGTGAGCTCACGGGGCTCAAACCTGACGACGTTGCTAACACGAACCCTAGCAAGAGCCGTGCTTCGCAGAATCTACCACCGGATCGAATACGTGATCCACTGAGAAGATCCGGCGAGAAACTCAGTGGGCTGTGTCTGTGGGTTAATTTAGTCGTCGCAAGTGACGGGTTCGACGAGAAAGATGACCGGTGCTTTTAGGTACTTCAAGCACCGGTCATCGTTGCTTGAAGTACCTAAAAGCACCGTTAGCTTTCCATTCTGTCCGCAGGATCGGGAATGTAGTTACCGGCGGCAATGATGAGAGGGTTCTCGTGTCGTGCCGCTTTATCGAAGTGGCGCATCGATGCCGACCGTAGATACTTACTGATGGACTCTAGGTCCAGGTCATCGTGCAGGTCGACGTTCCTGACGAACCACGGGGCTCCGACGGCTATCTTGCAAAAACGGGATAGAATAACTTGTAGTGGTTTTAAGTTAGTAGGATCAACCCTCGTATTGTGGATGTCGCTAATTACATACCCGATCCGATGCGTGACACAGGGCAACGCAAAGCTGCCGTCGTCCAAAACATGTCTGGTCGGATCCCCCGCATCCTCTCTCGGTGCTTTTAAGCTCGTTAAGCACCGGTCACCGTCCTCATTGAACTCGTCGATTACGACGAAGAGTTCACGAACTAGCATAGAACCCTCTTCAGACAGAAGCTTCTCGCCGGATCTTCTCACTGGATCGCAATTCCGATCCGGTGATTCTGCGAAGCACTCCTCTCAGGTTGAGCCCGTGAGCTCATCTACCAGTGTGTAGCTGTAACAGCATCTTAGGGTACAAGCGAAGAGGAAGAAAAATTTGTGGAAATTACTTTAAAAACTTAAGTGACATACTTAGATACAGATCAAAGTAATGGAAGTGTGTTAAAAAATACGCAATCATAAGATTATTATTTGACTATATCTGATGCACGGGGCCGACGACCTTAACCATTACGCATATAATAAATTTAGAATTACCGAATTACGATGTTGTTCCTTCACCGTGGAAGTCATTCGTGAACTTTTATTAAGTATTATACGTATTTAATTAGAAATATTGGTACCTGCCTGCGGAATTCGAACACTGGCACAGTCGCATCGCTTGATACGAACGCACCGGTCGCCTTATCCTTTAGGCCATGACAACTTAAAACTTACGAAACTACCGTATTCCGAATCCAGGTCCAATAAGCTTTGCATTAGAAGCCTTCAGCTCTAACACTAGGAACCAACAGGCTTAGGGACCCCGGTAACCGTACTCGTCGAACTCGACAAAGAGTTCGACGTGCAACCTAACCTATGCTCGCTGAGTTTTTCGCCGGATCTTCTCAGCGGTTGCGATTCCGATCCGGTAGTAGATTCATTCACGAAGCAGCTGCTTTTGAGTTGTTAGGTCTCCTTCGGAGGCGCTCGGGCAGCTGTTAGCAAATCCCACCCCTCTTGGCTGAGCCTTTGCTCGCCCACCTGTCCTGGTAAAACTGGCCTCCAGGCCAACAGTAAACCATCAATCCTAAAAAAAATATCCGAATATCCTGGCTACGATCCTAGGAACCGATTAAGAGGACTTACTGGTACGTACCGCTCTCCTGCTTAACTCCACCACAAAGGTATCATGTATCAATACCATACTAAATAGTGCTATAGTGCCTGTAAGCCCCGTTGACCGTTGAACCTGTCATTCTTAGGTAATAAAAAACCTGTCTGTATCGATATTTAATCGATTAGATCAAATCGATCGATTGCTTCGTGCAGCGCAACATGCGCACTTAGCTTTAACCTATTGTCGACAATTGATTTCAATTTGCGAATAGATTCAACTTTATTGAAGGAATAAGCCCGTGGTCCGCGACCACGATAATTGATTCGAAATCTGTGAAATATAAACCCAATAATCACGGGCATCTCCCTCTCGGGTTGGGTCATGTCTAATATTAAATCGAGTTGTTATTATATATCGTGTGACTCCTTGATGTTTCCTGAGCGCTATGATCGATCCTCAAATGGAGGAGAATCCAGTGGTAGATAGATTGTGCATTGTTGATACTTACCACTACCTGAAGGGGTAGACACCTTTGCCTTATTACTAAGTGGAGAAAGACTGTTTAGTTCTTCTATTACATATTTGTTTTGCACAAATCTTCGATGCTGTGCTTCGAGGTTGATATATCCTACCTACCTATTCGCTGGTAGTCTAAGGGGCTATTCCAGCATCCCGCGGACTGGAAGGTGAACTTACGGGCTCAAACTGAGAAAATTTTGCTAACACTATCTATGACTAGAGCAGTGCTTCGCAAAATCAACTACCGGACCGGAATCGCGACCCACACAGAAGATCCGGTGAGAAACTCCATGGATTGTGTCTATGGGTTGATTTGTTTGTTGAAGTCTTCGTTGTGGTCGACAATTTCGACAAAGACGGTGACCGGCGCTTGGGAAGCCTAAAGGCACGGATAGTGAATCCGCGGGATCCGACAAAACATGTTTCGGACGACGACGGTTTTGCGATGTCCCGTAGCCTGGGTCAGATGTGAAGGTTCAGATTGAGTAGAGGCTGCACTGAATCGCGTTAACGTCGTCAATTGCTCTCACCTGGAGTCCGGGGAAATTGAAAGGACCCATCATGTTGTTACTAGCATCGTAATACCAGCTACCAGGATTTCATAGCGTCTAACTAAAGCCGCAGTATTTATTTAACCGGTTTTTCGCCAGAGCTATCGTATCCTACTTTGGGATTATTTTTTGGCTTTGGTTGTGCTCATAGCAACGAACATAGGTTTGGTCTTTTGATGAAAAAACACCAAGCTCCAAGACCCCAAATATCAGTTGACGATGCGACTTGAGAACTTCTATACAACTATGATTTTAATTTTGTGAAGACGTAATATATAATGGCGTTCATTTTTGTTCGTGATTGACAATCTATTGGCCACGTAGTTTTTATTGGTAAAACTGTACGGAAAGACTTAGTCTTAGGAGTTAGATAATCAGTACTTAATGCCGTATGATCCACGGGGAATGCTCTGTGGAAATTGTCCACAATCATTCCATAGTCTTAACACTGCACTTTTGTTGCCTAGGCAGCTTCAATCTTTCTACTAATTGAAACGAATGCACTGGCACTCCCGACGTGTGTTATCCCTTCGTCATAAGCGACGGGTTCGACGAGAACGATGACCGGTAACTCCCAAACACGAACCGGTCAGGAAATAACCAAAATAAGACCCCTCAGTGTTTCCGCAGCACAACGTATCGACCATCGATCGATATAATACCACTAAGATCAAGGGCACTAGCATTGCCGATCTCCTCAAATGCCTATAAGCAAGCAGTGTATTTTGGGTCATCTTCTTTTTCGTCGCTTTCTTCATCACTAAAGGCCGCGTCCTTGAAACTTGACCGCGTCCTGTCTCGCGAGTGGTTCCCACCTCGGCCGGTCCTCGGCTTCACGTAGGGCGGTTGTGGCTGGCGACCCAGTTATGGTGGTTATATGGCAACACCGGCGGCTAGGTGATCAGCCGCGGGGTCTCTTTCCTTTTCTACCTTTGACTCATACCACTATAAAAACTCAGTTTGTATACAGAACCTGTATGCAAAACATAAAAAGTACAAGACGATCCCGAACGTCTTGACCCGGCCAAGTGGACCCAATTCCCGACATCCACACGACGCTCCGTACCACGCTATTGGCCAACGAATTAATGACAATATTGCGTACTTATTCAATTGACCATCTCCGCGGCATCAATTTAGCAACAGACCCCTCAGTCAGTGCGCATGCGGACTTGGCGATCTAAAATTCGAAAGATTAAAAAAAAATATTCGAAATTTCGAAAAACGAATTCTGTTCCCGCGCTTTTCAATGTCAGTTGGGGCAAATTAAGATGGTGGATTAAGTTGTTTTCGATTATGTATTCGAAAGACGCCGATGGCCGCATTATGGCTGTTTTAATGTGGATATTTGCCAATACGGCTTCACTGTAATAAAAAAAATATTAAGACTTGGACTTCAGTTTGTGTCGTGTGTTGCTAAGGACTCGATTGAGACAAGGTGAGGTTATAGGATATTGGAAAACGCCGCGTTATCTATGTAATTTTATCGAATATTAAAAATGCAAATAAACTGGGCAATGCGTACAAAAAAAAAACACGATTTTATGGTGTGTGGAATTTATTTTGTATTCTAGTAACACTAATTATGGATGCGACATCTCTATTTGATTGTATTATATGACTATATTGTTGTTAATAATACTATTTCTATATTCTTTGTTAAATATATATAGTATACGACCGCTTCGGATATCTGTTCTTCTCTGATATATGTGTTACACCCTTAATACAAGATACAATTATCGCTGGAAGCTCTTGAGTATCGAACATTGAACTAATTAACATACTTTATTGATTAGTGGGGTGAACAAACTCACGACCCAATTGGCGTTAAGCGGTTACTGGAGCTCATGGACATCAACAATGTGAATATTACCACAAATCTTAAGAGGCTGCAATAAGAAAACCACCCGCATTGTAATGATTACTCGTGTGAACGGCGCGCCTAAGTTACCTCTTTTTTTTATTGCTTAAATGGGTGGACGATCTCACAGCCCACCTGGTGTTAAGTGGTTACCGGAGTCCATAGACATCTACAACGTAAATGCGCCACCCACCTAAAGATGGATACATAAGTTCTAAGTTCCAGTATAGTTAAAATGGCTGCCCCACCCTTCCAACCGAAACGCATTATTGCTTCACGTCATTATCTAGTTACATTTTAATTCGTCGGATTTATACATACCGCGCACATGTAAATTTCTGCATAAGGAGCATTGGTGAAAAATTGAAGAGGCAGACATGTTTGAATAAAAAATTGCCCATTGAGTTTCTCGCTGGATCTTCTCAGCGGGTCGCGGTTCCGATCCGGTGGTAGATCCTGCGAAGCACTACTTTTTTATGAATGAGGGATTATTGATGGCTGAGAGGCCTTTTCAGTTTTACCAGGTGGGCGAGCAAAGCCTCCGCCAGGCGGGTGGGATTTGCTAACAGCTTCCCAAGCGCCTCCAAAGAAGACCTAACAACTTAAGAGCAACTGCTTCGCGAATGAGCACTACTCTTGTTAAGGCTAGTGTTAGCAAATTCTATCAGGTTGAGCCCGTGAGCTCACCTACCCGTCCGGCGTAGCTGCAATAACCCCTTAGGCTGTCAGCGAATAGCCTGGGGGGAAAAAACATTGTTATAATATTTTAATTTCGGTAAAGTTCACAGATAATGTATGATACTTTTTTTTTTATTTCGGCCCTGTCACGTGTCTGTTACGTATGAAACCTTTATAATGTGACTAGCTTTTGCCCGCGACTTCGTCCGAGTGGTTCACAAATAATACTTTATTTTAGAACAAATTTGATTAGCATAAAAAACGTTATAGTGAGCCATCCTTAACATATAGACATATGCTGTCGTGGACTTTTTTTTAGATCTTTTAAATTCTGTCATACATTCTTTATTGGCGCTCCGCTTGTATTGGTCTTAGCGTGATTTTATATACCCTATAGCCTTCCTCAATAAATGGACTATCTAACACTGAAATATTTTTTTAGATCGGACCATTAGCTCCCGAGATTAGCGCGTTCAAACAAACAAACTCTTCAGCTTTATAATATTAGTATAGATTAGAGCTTTACGTTGGCCGCAACGCAAATACTTCTCTCGCAAAAAAAAAACAATATTATCCATTATCCATACTAAATAACTAAAAGCGTATCGAATCCAAGATATAGATTAAATTAATAGGCGCTTATAATACGGAATACAAAAATGTTTGTTTATTTAAATAAATCAAGTTTATAATATTTTATCGTACCAATAAAACTGTATTTAATTTAACTTTCCTCCTCCTTCTTGCGTCGATAACCCTCAATGCTGAGGGTCGTGGCCTTGTGAGGCTTTCTTGGGAAAATACACGTGGTGGGCTCCTGCGTCCTTTACACGGCAGTGCTTTTGGGAGAGATTTAGTTCTTCAAGGCCGCTGAAGCCTTATTGGGTCCGGCTAATTAACCGTCGCCCGATATTTGGTGTTGACTGTTTTACGGTGGAAAGATCGAACTCCAACTCAATCCTCCCCTTTCCTCATCCTGGGACTGGCATTGGCAGAGTTAATTTACCTTTAGAAATACTTTAATATTTGTGCAATGATTTATAGGGAAGACGCTCAGAGCATAGAGTACTTCGAAAAAGCGTTAGTTCTAACTTAAAGCCAGGTTTGAATGTTTTTTTACCCCAATCTAGGAAGTTTTACGAGTCTCACACGTGAATGAGGAACTTTTACCAATGTATTTAGTTTAAAAACTAGAAAAACGGGCTTTAATAGCAGACGGAATTAATGTTTAATTTCATATTCATTACTGATGGCAGAACCTCTTGTGAGTCCGCACGGGTAGGTACCACCACCGTCACCACCCTGCCTATTTCAACCGTGAAGCATTAACGCGTTTCGGTTTGATGGGTGGGGCAGCCGTTGTAACTATACTGAGATCTTAGAACTTATATCTCAAGATGGGTGGCGCATTTACGTTGTAGATGTCTATGGGCTCCGGTAACCACGTAATACCTGCTGGACTGTGAGCTCGTCCACCCATATATGCAATATTTTTTTTATATCCTGTCGATAATGGTCAAATTATTGGAGCGAAGTTACAAGATCATTGTTTTGTTATCGGTCCTAGACGCGTGTGCGAATTTTCAAATTAATCTGACGTCTTGCAGTCATTGAAAATGATGTTCATACTTTCCTTTACACACATAAATATTAACTAGATGATGATTTTTTTTATAACGCCATCTTGTTGTGTCTTTAAAGCGGTTAGTTGGTCTCAATTAAGAAAAATAGTATTATTATTCGCCAATAGATGTCGGGAAGAGTTGATTGTAGAAAACACGAATAAAACAACATTTTCTGAAAATAAATCGTAGCTAGATCGAGTTATCGCCCCCGAAATCCCCTGCATGCTAAGTTTTATGAAAATCGTTGGAGCCGTTTCCGAGATTCGTACATCGGGCGTCTTTTGTCTATCGAACCACGGACGCTTAGAATCGATGTATAGTCACCGAAATTAGATGAGCGGTTAATTCATTCCTGCGCATTTGTGAGCGAGTGAGTACGTGTGAGTTTCAGTTCATTTAGCAATCAGCCCTACGACGGTCATTAGTTACTTAGGCCAATTGTGTCGGATCAGCGGCATACGTACGTACGTCCAATTGCGCGTCGCGACGGTCCCAAGGTCCAACAACAATGAGTCGGTACGAAATTGTTTTTTTTTTTTTTTTTTTTTTTTTATTGCTTAGATGGTTGGACGAGCTCACAGCCCACCTGATGTTAAGTGGTTACTGGAGCCCATAGACATCCACAACGTAGACGCGCCACCCACCTTGAGATATAAGTTCTAAGGTCTCAAGTACAGTTACAACGGCTGCCCCACCCTTCAAACCGAAACGCATTACTGCTTCACGGCAGAAATAAGCAGGGCGGTGGTACCTATCCGCGCGGACTCACAAGTGGTCCTACCACCAGTAATTACGCAAATTATAATTTTGCGGGTTTGATTTTTATTACACGATGTTATTCCTTCACCGTGGAAGTCAATCGTGAACATTTGTTGAGTACATATTTCATTAGAAAAATTGGTACCCGCCTGCGGGATTCGAACACCGGCGGTAGGCAGCGGCTTGGCTCTGCCCCTGGCATTGCTGAAGTCCATGGGCGGCGGTAACCATTCACCATCAGGTGGGCCGTATGCTCGTCTGCCTACAAGGGCAATAAAAAGTTCCTGACCAATGTAATGGTACTTTTATTTTCTTACTGGTGGTAGAGAGAGAGAGAAAGAGAGAGGCTCCTCTAAACTCTTAACACCAAGTAGGGCGTGAAATCTTCCACCGATCGAAGCATTCAATAAAAATGTAGCGGAACCATATAAAGTACGCATCCCCCGGTAAGGCCACCCGTCGGGGTTGGGGGGCGGGGAACGATGCGCCAAATGCGTCACTTTACCCCCCGGTTACACCGGTCGAGTTCTGTCACATCCGAAATTTGAATGCGAATTGTTGAACAATATCAGATCTTAGTCAGGTCTATTCCTGACTATTACATTGATGGGTGGACGAGCTTACAGCCCACCTTATGTTAAGTGGTTACCGGAGCCCATAGACATTTACAACGTAAATGCCACCACCCACCTTGAGATTTTTGTTCTAAGGCCTCAGTATAGTTACAACGGCTGCCCCACCCTTCAAACCGAAACGCATTACTGCTTCACGGCAGAAATAGGTAGGGCGGTGGTACCTACCCGTGCGGACTCAAAAAACGTCCTACCACCACTAATCGCTAAATAAAAATATTCGTACTAAATAATTTACGTAATTGATTACAGGAGCCGTAGTGCCAGTGAGCCGCTGCCGAAGGAGGCCGCACTCATAAAGCCCGGACCAGAATCGACAATATCGGTTCAAAAACGATCAACTGTACCCCATGGAGACCATTCTTAATAGCCAACGAAATTATCTCATCGGAAACCGCTTCACAAGCAAGATATTCCCCGGCCTGGTACCTCACATCCAGTACCACCTCTGTCGCTCCAACGCCAACATGCTATGGAAAATCGAAAACGAGCTACTTCAAAGCCATCGTCAACGGGAAACGACCGGCATCAAGAAACTATACAACTCATTCTTCGTTCTATTTTAACCGAACACTATAGATACACGTTTTCATAATCGCTTCATCATTCATTCATTAACTCGTTCAGTGACTTTTAAGTGAAGGCGCTATGGCCCGATTGTGATGGAATATACGGAATATAGAGACTTTACAATGCATGACGTACGTAAAGAGGAGTACGGCTGGGAATCTACAGTTAGACTCATGGTCGGGAGGGAGGACGAATTGGGCATGTACCTGGAGGAGAGCAGGGAGGGCAGGAAGCGGAAGTGGCAGCCCGAGAAAATGAGGCGAGACGGCAGCGAAGATAAAGATCAGAAGAAGGTGCCTCCGAAGAAGATCATGGGTGAGTTCTTTGATGTTGCAATCTATTTGGGTTCATTGTTTTGTATGTAACAGCGGATACTAATTAAATTATCATATATAAAGATAATATAATACAGATGCTATAAAATTCAACAAAAGACTTCAATTAATTCAAATAAGAACATCATCAATCCTATCAAAGTTAATTAAACATGCATTGTTAAGGCTAACTTAAAATTTAAAGAGAAGCCCCAGCTTTAAAAAAAAGAATCAAAATCGCTTTACGTACAGAAGAGGTAAGGGTGCTTTTTTAGATTCGATTCAATTCTCTCTAGGTCTCTCTATGTTTTCATGTTGTTTTTCTTGAATATGCCCATACCAATAGAAGTGTGGACATAGTCGCCTTCACTACCGAGCGAAAGAACGCGGTTTTGAATGCTAGACCAGGAGATGGTCGCACATGGGAATTTTTAAAAGGAAAACGAAGTCGACGTGTATGTGTATGTCCATATTAATTCTTCCACTTCCACGGGGTTCGCCAGAATTTTAACTTATTCATTGCAAAATGATTATAACAAAAAAAAACATTTTTTTACCTGCCTATGCTGATAGCCTTGAGGAGCTCTTTCAGCTTCATCCAAAGGTCAGCTCACGGGGCTCAAACCGGGAGTGTTGCTAACACTGGCCCTAGCAAGGACAGTGCTTTGCAGAATCTACCACCAGATCGGAAACGCGACCCACTGAGAAGATCCGGCAAGAAACTCAGTGGGCTGTGTCTATGGTTTAATTTTGAATGAGGTTTAATGAGGACGGTGACTGGTGCTTGAGGTATCTAAAAGCATCGTTAACGGATCGGGAGAATCAGTAATGACGTGGTTAGAGCGACGTCGACTACTTACCATTCGGTCCACAGGATCGGGTATGTAAAAAAATCATAGTATCGCAAGCGATCACACCGAAATCGAATTCACACGGAAAACTTTACAATTACCCTTGTAGTTTCCATTGAACATGGAACCCTTTGAACCTAATTCGCACCATTCCGTAGCGACTTGCGACGTCCATCTAAAAACGAGCCACTTATCGAGTAATTATCACCGAAAGATTGTTTCTCGTTTGACACCTAACGTCACTTGTTTATTTATAATACGTACCACAATCGCTCTCGTACGATTTGACATAGATTAGTTGCAGGCGCAGAAGCGTCACAATAAGAATATAAGTGAAATTGAGGGTAGGGCACACACACACTGCCGGGAAGCAGTAATGCGTCCATTTTTAAGAGGGTAGGACAGACGTTGCCTTTTAGAATTGAGTCTTATATCTCATGTCTCAAGGTGGTATTTACGATGTATATGGGTTCTGGTAACTTATGTTGAGTTGGGCAGGTGGGCTGGTGAGCCCGTTCGCTAATGTATACAATAAAAAAATTATCATGATTAGAACAAGAATTTTCTTGACATTTGACATTGAACACCGGAAGTCATTCGTTTTTTTTTTTTTTTTTTTTTTTTCATATAACTTTAACGAAGCTTTAACTTTTTAAATTTAAAAAAAAACTCTGTGTTTTTTTTTTAATTTAATCAAAACCCCGAGATCAGTAATTACTTCAGTGCACCACGTAGTCAAATTGTTAAAATTACTTTTACAGTTAAATCTCGGGTTCTTTATTGCCATTATATTATTTACTGATGTTTAGAATACTGACAGTTTTCTTGGTCGCGCGCCAAATTGTTAAATTTTATTCGTCGTCATTTTAATCTGAATGGAATCTAGAAAAATCTGGAATTATATTATATGATTACTATTAAAAAAAGGACGCGATAAAATCGTAAAAGTAGTTTTAATTTAAAATGTTCAATGATAGAAAAAACAGTGTTGATTTTGATCGACTGAAGTGAATCGTAATCAGGGTTCACCTGGAGGAAGTAAAAAAATATAGTTTTATTTATTTTTACAATTATTTTTGTGTTGCTTTATATCAGCCTTTCTCAAAGTGGGCGATAACGCCCCCTCATGTGCGCTGCAGGCTTAAAGGGGGGCGGTAAGAGATCCAGAAAAAAATGGTGGCGTTGCGTAGAGGCTTGGAAGACAATTTGTAATTTCATCTAGGGCAACTCGTAGACACCGACTGAGCTCTCGCTATAGTGGTTTTAAGTAGGTGAAAAAATGGGGGCGCTAAAAAAATAATTTATTCTCAAAGTGGGCAGTAGACAAAATAAGTTTGGGAACCCCTGCTTTATATCAATAAAAGCCTTCTCAGCGAAGGCCCGCTGTGGGAGATGACAAACGAAAAAAACAAAGACACATCTAGACTTTTAATCTCTTTCGTTATTCCTCTATGAAATAATTCATTACAATAATAGTTGATATCGATACGTCGCGCCGCAATCACGTTGCCTTTGTCTTTCACCACTTGTTTGTTGTTTTGAAAACAAATCTTATCAATAGAAAATGTGGTCATAAATAAAAAAAAAATAAAAAAACTTGTGTCAATATCGCTCGTGTCAACTTTGACATGTGTCAAACGTATAAAGTAAATACGCCGTATTGGTGTGTGTGTGTGTGTTTTGTGCGTGATGTTACTTCTGGAAGAGCATTCTTTTTAAATATAGAAACAATGATGATAGCTCTATCGAATTTGGAATTCTTCAATATATAGCTAACCGACGTATCCTTCGATAATGCATTAGAATTATGTGATTTGAACAGTCAGTCGTCGTCGACTATAATCTTGCGCGGCTTGCTTTTAACAGTTCTGTTACTTGATAGTTTTCTGATGCAATACGTTGTGTATATCGTTGTTGTCAAACCAAAATCTGCTGTGTGCACTTTTTGACCTTTTCATATAGTTCACAGCCCTTTACGTACCGTATAAAAAAACTGTTATATGTACCTATCGTGATGTATGAAATGTGATGTATGAAACATTCCTTATAATCTATGTTAACCTACCTAATGTAATCTATACTAATAATATAATATTATAAAGAGGAAAGATTTGTTTGTTTGTTTGTATTGAATAGGCTCCGAAACTACTAAACCGATTTGAAAAATTCTTTCACTGTTTGGAACCTACACTATTCCCGAGTGACATAGGCTATAATATTTTTTGAAAAAAATTACTAATATTCCAAAAATGTAACCCACGGTGTAAAAAAAATTACCTAAAATATACTTTACATCGCGTGCCCTGCGAAAACTATTGACGATAGAATAAAATAATGTACTACGACTTTGTAGAACAATTATTATTTATAAAAAGTGTCGCAAGCTAAAAGTAAATGTGCAATAACAATATTTAAATAAATTAACTAAATCTGATATCGAAGTTGTAATAAAATATTGCATCACGACCCGCGATTATAAACTTTGAAGAATGGAATTAGAGATCATTATTGCTTTGGAAACCAACGATAGTCCGAATAATACTCTCCTTTATTCGATAGACACTTAGTTTATATAGGATTACATTAGGTAGGTTAACATAGATTATAAGGAATGTTTCATACATCACACTATATAGATTTAATATTTATCTATAGCTTTCATTTGATATAGTTCTTAAAAATTCACTTTCATATAAAATTTTATACGAAAATGTTTTTACTCGTTGATTCAAAATAGAGCTTTTGCACATAGCAGATTTTGGTTTGACAGCGACAAATATGACTGATGAATCCTAGTCACGAACTAGAGGAATTTCTACAGCCTTTTAACTCTGCAAAATTCACGCGAATGTTGTTTGAAGACGAATATTTGATGTTTCTGTTGAGATCCTCGAAAGAGGACGAGAAGGAGCGTTCTTAGTCATACTTTTTAGGGCTCGACGAGCGAATTAATCCACTGAGCTTAGAGTTAGCCCACTGAGTTTCTCGCCGGATCTTCTCAGTGGGTCGCGTTTCCGATCCGATGGTAGATTCTGCGAAGCGCTGCTCTTGCTAGGGTCAGTGTTAGCAACACTTCTGGTTTGAGTCCCGTGAGCTCGCCTACATGTTAGGGTGAGGCTAAAATAGCTTCTCAAGGCTATCAGCATAGGTAGGTTAAAAAAACAGTCATACGAAAATATCGTACATTGATAGTATTATGCAAGAATCCTTTGCTAAAGATCAGACAGTTCGAAGCATCAACTCAATCAGGTAAATAAAGAGTGAACAAGTGGAACACAAACCAATGTATAACATCCCTAAATTTTATTTTTTATTTTTTATTGCTTAGATGGATGAACGAGCTCACAGCCCACCTGGTGTTAAGTGGTTACTGGAGCCCATAGACATCTACAACGTAAATGCGCCACCCACCTTGAGCTATAAGTTCTAAGGTCTCAGTATAGTTACAACGGCTACCCCACCCTTCGAACCGAAACGCATTACTGCTTCACGGCGGAAATAGGCGGGGTGGTGGTACCTACCCGTGCGGACTCCCAAGAGGTCCTACCACCAGTGATTACGCAAATTATAATTTTGCGGGTTTGATTTTTATTACACGATGTTATTCCTTCACCGTGGAAGTCAATCGTGAACATTTGTTGAGTACGTATTTCATTAGAAAAATTTGTACCCGCCAGCGAGATTCGAACACCGGTGCATCGCTACACACGATTGCACCGGACGACTTATCCTTTAGGCCACGACGACTTCAAAAATAGAAAACCGATTTTAAAATTAAAATCATCATTTTTTGCCCTATTAATTCTGTTCATATCAGACCACGGTTATAAAATTCTTGTATCGCCATAGCTTCTGATAAGCGTGTGCAAATTTTTAAGTTCTACTTTGGTTTTTTTTTTTTTAATTATGATACTTTGATAGGTTCCATTATATAGATCGGGTCAAACTAACAAAAAAAAACGTTATAAACGATATTTCTGAAGATTATAAGATTTTGGCGTTATCTATGACCTATAATTTCGCGTCTTCACAATCTAGTGTCACATGTCAATTCTGTCAAGTATCATTCGGCTCCGAGTTGGAATCTTAGGTGTGTCCTGAACGTTGTGATAAGTCCTTTACTAATAACAAAATATTACGAGAGGAAGCGGCTTGGCTATGCTCATGTCCACAAGCCATGTCCTGAAGTCGTCGTGGCCTAACGGATAAGACGTCCGGTGCATTCGTATGTAGCGATGCACCGGTGTTCGAATCCCGCAGGCGGGTACCAATTTTTCTAATGAAATACGTACTTAACAAATGTTCACGATTGACTTCCACGGTGAAGGAATAACATCGTGTAATAAAAATCAAACCCGCAAAATTATAATTTGCGTAATCACTGGTGGTAGGACCTCTTGTGAGTCCGCACGGGTAGATACCACCACCCCGCCTATTTCTGCCGTGAAGCAGTAATGCGTTTCGGTTTGAAGAGTAGGGCAGCTGCTGTAACTATACTGAGACCTTAGAACTTATAGCTCAAGGTGGGTGGCGCATTTACGTTGTAGATATCTATGGGCTCCAGTAACCACTTAACACCAGGTGGGCTGTGATGAGTGACCCATCTAAGCAAAAAAAAAAGGCGGCCCGTTTGACCTAAAAAAAACCCAAATAATACCGATGAGAAAAAACGCAGCATAGTTAGAAAAAAAGAAGTACTTGGACATGGTGTTCCACTACAAGCCGCATTCATAGTCCTGGTATTCTTTATCTCTCGTAACCTCTCAAGCACCGGTCAATGTTCTCGTCGATTACAACGAAGAAGTCGACGAGCGAACTAACCCATAGACAGAACGCCCCACTGAGTTTCTCGTCGGATCTTCTCAGTGGGTCGCGTTTCCGATCCGGTGGTAGATTCTGCGAAGCACTGCTCTTACTAGGGCTAGTGTTAGTAAATTCTCTCAGGTTGATCCCGTGAGCTAACCTAACCGTCCGAGCGTAGCTGGAATAGACCCCTGTACTACCAACGAATACGTAGGTTTTTTTATTTATCTCGTGTTTCTTTAAGGATCATCACGAGACGTGTCTATTAGTTCCTTAGACTAAACCCAATCGTTAGCATTATTGAACACACTTCGTATTACTCTATGTTATAATATTTATCTATATATTAATACGTGAAGCAAAGACTTTGTATCCCTTTTTACGAAAATTGCGCGGACGGAGGAGTATGAAATTTTCCACACTTACAGAGAATATAGAGAAGAATTAAATAATGCATAAAAGATACATTAAATTAATAAAGAATAGATTACACACACTACATACCGTGTATTTGACGCACACACGCATGCACACTATTTATTGTCAAACTTTTGTTCTTGACGTCTGTGGTCAAATTGAGAATAGATTAAATATTGTTTGTCTTTGTTAATATTTTTTATAGTGTAGTTTTGGCGAAATTTGTGATTATAGAAGTATAAAATACAATCATAATAGTGTACAAACTTACAATTCCAATTATAGTCGAATTTCGACTACTGCGGGACCTCTAGTTCTCATAAAATCGGTATTCGTTTTAAAAGTATCTTAAGTCAGATTCTGTACCTTAGAAATTGACGGATATTAATTAAGCCCAAACTCGCTTGATACTGATGGATGGCCACGGAAAGATAGAGTAGTTATTTGATAGATTTAATACTCTTAAAGTAACCGAAGCTTCAATGTGAACCAAAAAAGATATTAAAACGGTGCAGAAAAAAATATTCTAAAATGACTCTTAGGTGTATCTGACCCAAAATCAGTTTTGGCTGTTTGATTGTATGCGCAATTTGTTATCGGCTTTAATTTTTATCTCATTGAATGAGTTCACGGCACATTTGCTAGTATAAAGCAGCAGACAAAAAAATCGGTGGGTAGGCAGCAGATTGGCTCTGGCCCTGGCATTGCTGATGTCCATGGGCGACGGTAACCACTCACCATCAGATGGGCCGTATGATCGTCTGCCTACAAGGGCAATAAAAAAGAACAGCATATCGATCCATTTGAGATCTTAGAACTTATATCTCAAGGTGGGTGGCGCATTTGCGTCGTAGATGTCTATATGGGCTCCAGTAACCACTTAACACCAGGTGGGCTGTGAGCTCGTCTAGTTGGGTACTAAGCAATAATAAAAAAATTGGTCAATTTAAATGACTCTGTCACATGACTCAACAAGGTTTATGATTACAATTATTTTGTAATTTATATAACACGAATTATTTATATTGATTATTAGCATGTACGAAGTAATCGTGAATAAATCAAATATGTAGCCTATTCAGAAATTTGTAATGTAATCATTTTAATAAAATTTTAATAAAGCGTATTTAAGTATAATGATAACAATAATTGTTGCGGTAATCACACGATAAATATATCTACGTAATGCCTTCGTTACATACACGCTTCTCTTTAGAGCAGTGATTCTCAACCTTTTTTTTTTGTTGCGGCACATATTTAACGATTTCAAAATTTGGCGGCACACAAAAAAAAAAAGATAAAAATAATTATTTACTTATTACAACACACTGCATAAATAGTTTATCAAAAAATTTTAATACACGAAATAAACTAAAATATACTATAATTACTTTTTTTGTGCATTTAAATATTCATGTTTAAAATATTTTTCTTTTAAAATGATATAATTTAATAATATTAACATTATTATATATTCGCAAATTTTGGCGGCACACTTTTGAAATTTGACGGCACACAAAAGTGCCGCGGAACAGTGGTTGAGAATCACTGCTTTAGCCCAGATAAGCCTGAAACTAAAATTTTCTGAAAATTTTGAAAAAAGTTACATTATTTAGTTTACTAGATCTTATGCAACATAAAAAAAATTATGAAAAAAAAATTAAGTGTAAGGCTTTCAGGGAGCCGTCCTATATGTAGGACAGTAGGATAATAAGAGGAAATAAAAGCCATTTATGACAAAACAGAATGTAATCAAAAAGTGTAGTTTATTAGATAACTATTGATTATATTACCCATTGTTATATGTAATTTACTAGATTAACACTATTTATGAATGATATGTTTCAAAACACTTGACACACACTCCAACATCACATTTCTTGCAACGTGTCAAACATTTTTTGTGACATTGACGACAGTGTGTTTGCTTCGATTGAGGAATAACCAGATGATTCATTTGGTCTTTACGACTATCAGCATGTTCATGATGGGAGGGTCGGCTAGGCCCTCTTTTGGCATTTTTTCTGTTTGATTCAATCAAAGCAATTGCTACCCTTCTGCGAAAGCCAAGATGATCCAGTTTTCCATGATTTATTTTATATAACTGCCATGCATTATGTTCGGCAAGATCAATCATGTGTGTGAGCAACGGCATGTACCATTTCTTACCTCGTATACCAATTCGGTAATGTGAAATATTTTCATCAGACCGATCCACTCCTCCCATATATTTGTTATAGATGGACACCATATGTGGTTCTTCTATGACAATGTTTCTCTTTTCACTTTGTGAGAAGCGTTTGGCAGATTGTTTAGGATTTATTCCTACAGCATTAGAAGCAATACTGAATATATTATTGTCATGCCATTTAGCAATAATGAACGTGTTGTCATGTGTCGTTCTGTAATCGACAGCACCACGTTCCTTTTTTTTCAGTAACTTCGATGTAATCAGAGGACAACTAGATGTCCTGTTTTCTCGAACTGTCCCAGTGCAACGAAGGCCTTTCTTTGTTATCTCTTCCAGCAAGGGCGTCCCAGTAAAAAAATTATCAAAAGCTACGTGGTAAGGAAGGTCGAAGCCACGTGAAATCAGCACATCGCAAAAAGTGAGAACAACGCTTGCACCCAGCCCCAATTCTTTATATATTGGATTGCACATAGTTGTAGCACCTTGGTATGGTTCCATCCATAAAACATACCCTAACCGTGTAGCACCAACCCAAGCTTTGAACCCGTACCTAATAGGTTTACCTTTTATGTGCTGTTTGCAGCCATGTCTACCATAGTAGGGGATCATGGCCTCATCTACACCGTAATGCTCTTCAAGAGGAGAAAACTCTAAGAACTTTTTATTTAGAAGTGTAACTAGGGGGCGTACTTTTGTGTATTTGTCTTGCAAATCCAGATTATCATTGACATGAAGGTGGCGAAAAATAAAGTCAAATCTATCCCTAGTCATAGCCGAGCTGATCAATTCATTCTTTGTATCAGGGGAGTTTTCCCAATACATTCTTCTACGGGGGAGCCATGAATAACCACTAACCAACAATATGCCGATGAAACATTTCATATCTTCAGTGGTTATGTCTCCAGGCAAATTCTTTTTGACAGCATATTTATTGCTCTCTGACACCAACAACGAAATAACATCTTCATCTAAGAAGTTTTCAAACCACTCAATTGGGCGCTTATCTTGGCAAGCGCCTTGAACATCTGGCCAATTCACGGGATTTTTTGCCAAGTCCCGTTTTCTCCATGCGTAGGTACGCCTACGTTTAGTTCGACCTGTAGAATCAGAAGGTTCTTCTTCTGTATCACTCACCATAATCTGCCCTTGAATCATTACTTCAGCCGGTTGAAGCAGAATGTTTCGTGGCAAATTATTCAAAGTTACATTATCTTCTTCACCCGAATCTTCGTCAGTGAGACAGTCAGGATCAACAGGAGGAGGTAGAATACATATCAGTCGTTCTCTATAATCTTCTTCATTATCAGAAACATTTTCTAAAGCATCTAAAATTTCATGCGCAGCTAACGGTCTGTAAAGAAAAAGTTGTATTATTGTACTAAAATCATGTATATTATCCTACTGTCCTATATATAGTACGCTAGTATTTGTAACAAGTTATACGTAATTTATTTATATTATTTTGCTAGAATATTTATTTAGTACAAAAGTTAAGGTTATCAACTAGATATTAACACAGAAAAAAACAACTCACGAGTAAAATATAACTTTTTATACATACCTGTCATTTGCCATGTCTGCAACGCACTTTTATTACACACTTTTATGGTAAAATATAAGGTAAAAACTGTTAAAATAACTGTCTTTTTATTTTTTCTAATAAAGCTGACACGTTTCTTACTGCAAATCATAAGACTAAATAATCTTAGATAAAGAGGGTATTCTGATTTTTTTTTTATTTCTACTGTCCTAAATATAGGACAGTAGGCTTATCTGGGTTAGAGTGTATGTGTGTATTTAGTATTAGTACAATAGAAAGAAAGAAACAAATCATTTATTCGCTAAGCATACCCAGTGAAAATGAGTTATTACATAAGTTAAAAGCAGCGTGTATGCTTTGTCATTATTTGACATGCGAATTTTAGTGCAGTGCAGGATATTATGATATTATATAATTTACCTTTTATTCATCCTTAATTCAAGAAATAATTTGAAAAAAAAAAGCAATTTATTTTGAATGTCGTCCCTAAGAAAATCATTCATGTGATAATAATTTTCACTAATAAGATTATTTTTTAGTTTTTTCTTAAAATGAAAATCGTCTAGGTCTCTTAATTTCTTTGGTAGTTTATATCTTAACGCTCATACCTATTATAGCATACTATATTAGTCTTAGAACTTATAGACCTTATAGACTTATAGACCTTAGAACTTATAACTCAAGGTGGGTGGCGCATTTACGTTGTAGATGTCTATGGGCTCCAGTGAGCACTTGACACCAGGTGGGCTGTGAGCTCGTACATCCATCTAAGCCATAAAAAAAAAAGCTGTAGTATTACAAGCAAGCTTACTTTAATCTCAAATTCCACCACATCGTGCTTGTCCAATGTCAAATCGATGCCTCCAATGAACACTAGGTACTCTAACTCAAAATTTTGAAATTTTCGTTTTTCACGCAAATCGCTTCACTATTTTAAAAGTATTACAATTAATCATTATTGATGGGGTTCGAAGCAAGAGTAAATCAGCTAGTCACACAAGAAAAAACCATAAATATACCTGCAATAATAAAGACTAGAGGTCCCGCAGTAGTCGAAATTCGATTATAATTAATTGGAATTCTAAGTTTGTACACTATAATGATTGTATTTTATACTTATATAATCACAAATTTCGCCAAGGCTTCACTATAAAAAATATTAACAAAGACAAACAATATTTAATCTATTCTCAATTTGACAACAGACGTCAAGAATAAAAGTTTGACAATAAATAGTATGCATGCGTGTGTGCGTCAAATACATGGCATGTAGTGTGTGTAATGTCTTCTTTATTGATTTAATGTATCTTTTATGCATTATTTAAAAAAAATAATTGCATTGTGCACTTCTTCTCTGTATTCTCTATAAGTGTGGAAAATTTCATACTCCTCCGTCCGCGCAATTTTCGTAAAAAAGGATACAAAGTTTTTGCTTCACGTATTAATATATAGATTTTATCAACTTTTTTCGTTTAAACGCTCCTCCTTGTAAATCTACAAGCTTGGAGTTAGCGTAGTGTTCATTGGAGGCCCCCTACTCTGAACGGGTTCTGACCCCGGACGGAGATCGGACGTCGGGTGTAAGAGTGCAGGGGAGTCGTTTAGTGGGTGGGCCCTAAAATCCTTGGGCCCGCGGTCTGCTCACAACACCATGCAGATCGTTGAGTCTCAAATACCCCGCGCGCCCCTTTTGCGCGGGGACCTCGTAACAGGTTCGGCCCTCTACCCGAAAAAAAAAAAAAAGTGTTCATTGAAGGCATCGAAATTATGTTAAAGTTTCCATCTCTATTTTAAACACACATCACTAGCAGTCGGTCAATCGGTGTCAATACACTTCAAATTAACAATATTGGCGACGAGAGCTCGCCGATTCGCTTATACCTATCGTAAGATAAGCACGCCTAACCTAAATTTATGATATGATTTCCTAATTATTACTTTTTCCCTCTAATTAATGCCTCGAAATTACGTCTTAACAACAGACACCAGGCAGGTCGACGGCACCAATTCGAATGACCTCAACACAAGTCACTCAACACGTATGGACTATTGTATTTATGGTCTCTCAACCCTATCGCCACTATCGATGGCTAGCCGCCCACTACAAAACGCCGCCAGTACTTTTTTTTTATTGCTTAGATGGGTGGACGAGCTCACAGTCCACCTGGTGTTAAGTGGTTACTGGAGCCCATAGACATCTACAACGTAAATGCGCCACCCACCTTGAGATATATGTTCTTAGGTCTCAGTATAGTTACAACAGCTACCCCACCCTTCAAACCGAAACGCATTACTGCTTCACGGCAGAAATAGGCAGGGTGGTGGTACCTACCCGCGCGGCCTCACAAGAGGTCCTACCACCATACACGATGAGTGACTAGTCATTGGCTGAAAAACGCCTTATGTACACCTCATGGATGATGTGCTCAATTTCGGCACAGTCCTACGTTTCCCGTAAAACACTTTGCAGCTAGGCTTGCTGTAGTGGGAGGGTGATGGGAGAGATGTGCTCCGCACTAAACGCTTCCCTCTCCCCCCTTTGCCTTTTCATGAGTTCTGTCTCATGGGAGGTTCGTACGTAAGTTGTTGAGCGACAGGAGGTTTTCGTCGGTTCGACTATGACATACCCCGCCCGCCGTCCCCAGTGGAGGGTGGGAGTCCGGCGATTTCCTCCTGACCAAAAAAAAAAGACCTACTGTAGCGAAAAGGGTTAAAAAAGGTTAACCATGCAACCTAAAATCGAATCCGGCCACACAATGGTAAACAGGAACAACTATATTGAACAATGACGACAAAATTATGAGAGGCTAATTTATTTCTACACAAAAGGACGCTACATCCTTGCCCAAACAAAAGAACCCACTGAGTTTCTCGCTGGATCTTCTCAGTGGGTCGCGTTTCCGATCCGGTCTGCGAAGCACTGCTCTTGCTAGGGCCAGTGCTAGCAACACTCGCGGTTTGAGCCCCGTGAGCTCACCTGCTAGTTCGGTGAATCTAGAATAACCCCTTGAGGTTACTAGAATAGGTGGGAAAAAAATTATTACTTTAGTGTGCGATTTAAATCGTATCTTCAGTAAATTAATATACATATTTCATTAAATCCTACATTCAACCTCTTTCTTTAAGAAAATAATATTAGTAAACTTTTTCATCTTATCTGAAAACGAAACAAATTTTTTTAATTTTTATTGCTTAGGTGGGTGGACGGGTTCGAGCTCAAAGCCCACCCGGTGTTAAGTGGTTACTGGAGCCCATAGACATTTACGACGTAAATGCGCCACCCACCTTAAAAATAAATGCAGACAAATAATTATTTTCTTGAAATTCGGAAACTAAATCACGCCCGTTTAATATCAACTTACGAATTATGTTACCATAATATGTTACGTCTCGTAACTATACGTTAATTGGTATTTCGTGGATTTCAAGTCAGACGTGGACGGTCTAAAGCATTAGAGAACCAACGCAATAAGTAACAATGAATTGAAAAAGATACAAAATATCTATAAAAAAGATAAATCTATTTATTTGGTGGTAGGAACTCGCGTGAGTCCGCATGGATAGGTACCACCACCACGACTATTTCTGCCGTGAAGCAGTAATTGACAATTTACCAAGCTCATGCTATGGCCGTTTCAAGCGAACTATTGTTGTGTAAATAGTGATTCGAACCTATTTATTCAACTTTCCATAAAGACTACGCATACGAATATTCACAGTTGGTCAGGTTTCAACGTATAAAACAATTACCTTTGAAAGGGTTCCGCCTTTGCCAATAAGTAAATAAAAAATGGCTTCTTCTTGCATACCGATGATCATGCTTACGTCATAATATAATTGTTACCCTATTATCGTAGTAACCATGCCTCAAATTGATTGTGGGCGTGTCGCAAGTCGTGAAAAATTATTTATGAATCTTGTTTCGATCCTCGGAAATTTACATTAAATAAGTTTAGGTATGTACATGTCAGTATATAAGTTTCCCGTAGGAATGAGTGGATTTTTCGGTATCAATACTTATGTCACGCCAATTTTTTTTCTTCCTATGCTGGTAACAGTAATCAGCCGAATAGGTGAGCTCACGGGGCTCTAACTTGACGAATTTTCTGACGCCTGACCTAGCAAGAGCAGTGCTTCGCAGAGTCTACCACCGGATCAGAAACGCGACCCACTGAGAAGATCCGGCGAGAAACTCAGTGGGTTGTGCTACACGATTAATTTGCTCGCCGAACCCTTCGTCGCAAGCGACAGATTCGACGAGAACGGTTGCTAGACACACAGATGAATTAACACTATCACTTCAAAAAAATTATGTGAATTCGTTGCTTGTTTTCGACTTGAAAGAATAACAATCAAAACACAAACAAACGCACTCTCTCATTAAAATATCAATAATTATTCTCAGCGGTTTTTCATAGTTATGAAAATTATCTAGTTAGTCGGAATGTCGCACACGACGTCTTAAAGTCGGTGAAAATTACATTCTAAGATTCCATTTAATAAATAACAAGCAAATATTAAGCGCTATTAAAAAAAATTACCAAATCTTCCCTTGACTTTTATCTAAGAACATAACCTATATTAATCTAGACGTTTATTTGTGTACCGGCCAAGATTTTAATGAAGTAACTACGAGATAATAATAAACAAGCAATTGTGTATTTAAAATGACTGCAATAAAACAAGTATACAGAGTGTGTCCGTGTATTATAAAGTGTTCAAAAGCGGAATCTAACGAACGGACGTCTACTTTAATAATTAAAAGTGATGGTACCGAATCTGGAAACTTCTAAAAGCGAAGCTCAAGTGTAAAGATAAAACGTTCAAAATTTGAGAACAACGCCATCTGTTATCGGTCGTGCTAAAACTTTAAAAAAGTCGCAGTGTTATCGGTATTGTGCCAATAGAAATCGGAGTTTTCGAGATGGTCGAAGATACAGTGTCACAGCACGCCGACAGGATGTCAGCTGCGGCAGTTCTCCAGTTCGCAGCGAGAGAAGCCAGAGAAGGCAGAAGGTTGACGGAATTTGGAGCTCACGCGTTTACAAACCTCAATTACAATACTTATGGTATATTTAATAATTAATTAATTGTATTTAATATAATTCTTTTTTAAGATGATAGTTATTACTGGAAATATTTGCCACGCAATTCGCATTTAAAGGGCCAGAATATACTCGCTAATGTTAAGTACATTGTTTCGCTGCACAATTAGTTGAAAAAGTGGTATTTTTAGATGATTTTTCGACATTGACATGTAAAATTTTAATCGTCGTGGCTTAAAGGATAAGGCGTCCGTTGCATTCGTATCTAGCGATGCAATGTTGTTCGAATCTCGCAGGCGGGTACCATTTTTTGTAATGAAATACGTGCTCAACGAATGTTCACGATTGACTTCCACGGTGAAGGAATAACATCGTGTAATAAAAATCAAACCCGCAAAATTATAATTTGCGTAATTACTGGTAGTAGGACCTCTTGTGAGTCCGCGCGGGTAGGGACCACCACCCTGCCTATTTCTGCTGTGAAGCAGTAATGCGTTTCGGTTTTAAGGGCGGGGCAGCCGTTGTAACTAAACTTGAGACCTTAGAAAGTATATCTCAAGGTGGGTGGCGCATTTACGTCGTAGATGCCTATGGGCTCCAGTAACCACTTAACACCAGGTGGGCTGTGAGGTCGTCCACTACTCTTAAGCAGTAAAAAAAAACATCCGATGCTAATGGTATCTAAACACTGTCGAATAAAACCCTTTGTCATTGGCATACTTTATGTCTGCTGGTAGTATATTTATGCTAAGTTAGGGACCAAAGTCCACTTAAGCACCGGGTAACCCTAAAAAGCTCGGGATCCGACAGCCACAATGCGTGGATTTAGTTAACTTACTTAGTACTTTGTGATTGCGAGGGCCTAGTAATGAAAATAATTCCGACCAATATCCGAAGTTCGATAAGTGAACTCGCCCATAGAAACAGCCCATTGAGTTTCTCGCCGGATCTTGTCAGTAGGTCGTGATTCCGATTCGCGAAACACCTGCTCTTGAGTTTTTAGGTCTCCTTTGGAGGCGTTGGGGCAGCTGTTAGAAAATCCCACCTCTCTCGGCTGAGCTTTTGCTCGCCCACCTGGTGAAACTGGAAAGGCCTCCGGGCTACCAGTAAACCTTCATTCATAATTTCTGCGAAACACTGCTCTTACTCATCATCATCATCATCATCAGCCTGTATCTATCCACTGCTGGATGTAGGCCTCTCCCATAGTCCGCCACAATGAACGATCCTCCGCCTTCCGCATCCAATCTCTCTCAGCATATCGCCGCAAGTCATCGGTCCAACGGGCAGGGGGACGCCCAACGCTGCGCTTACCGGTACGCGGTCTCCAGTCCAGAACGTCTGCTCCATCGGCCATCGGTTCTGCGACACGTATGTCCAGCCCATTGCCATTTCAGCTTGCTAATCTTTAGGGCTATGTCGGTTACTTTGGTTCTTTGACGGATTTCCTCATTTCTAAGTCGATCCATCAAAGAAACTCCGAGCATACACCTTTCCATATATTTCCATACAGCTGTTAGCAAATTAAATTCCTCAGGTTGAGCCCGTGAGCTCACCTACATGTCCCGGTCCGGGCGTAGCTAGAATAGCCCCGTAAGCTTCCAGCGAATAGGTAGGGAAAAAAGAAAATAATGAGCATCTTAGGCCTCGGCCATCCGGCTTATGTTTCCGATTCCCAGAGCTATTATATCGAATTTATTGACCAGAATTTAGTTTGAACCAGTTATATTTGTCGCTACTCTGATTGGGGTCAGAGTACGACGATGATAACTTGTTTGAACTCCTTACATTGATTGCGAAACAGGCACACGTGCCACATATCAACTGTGCGTGTAAACATTATTTTGTTATATCAGATTCGGTCATTATAACTTTAAATTCCCCCGGCCAAACTCAGCTTGCTCAGAATTTTTTTTTGTGGTAGTTCAGATTGATTTATGGAGAGCAGACTGGACGACCATTGTCAGGGCACTGACCGGATGGCACTAGTTTCATGAATCGGTAGACCGTCTTTTAAACTTTAGGGATCTATCACTGTTTTTTTTCCTGCCTAAGCTGATAGCCTTGAGAGGCTATTTCAGCGTAACCTTAACTAGTAGGTGAGCTAACGGGGCTCAAACCTGACAACGTTGCTAACACGAACCCTAGCAAGAGCAGTGCTTCGCAGAATCTACCGCCGGATCGGAAACGCGACCTACTGAGAAGATCCGGCGAGAAACTCAGTGGGCTGTGTCTATGGGTTAATTCGCTCGTCGAGCCCTTCCTCGCAAGCGACGGATTCGACGAGGACGGTGACCGGTGCTTGTGGTACCTAAAACCACCGCTAATGGATCGGGATGATCCGTAATGACGTGTTTTGGGCGACGTCGAACTATCACTAAGACATTAAACATGATAAGAATTTCATCAAGAAACGACACAGGATGTAAGGTTCACTCACGAAAACTGGTTGCAGTATGGCCTTCGAAGACAGCGATCCTATGGCCCATTTGATGATCAGATTTTACCGTTGCTCGTAATCAACAGTAATACCAGGTTCACAACTGAGAACTGAGCCGTTGTATGTATTCTTTTTCGAATTTCGGTACTCGTACAGAAACCTCGCACTGGATGAGGGTATTTTAATAATAATAATAATAATAAACATTTATACCAAACATAAATTTACAAAAAATTAAACAAAAAAAAAAGTGCAATTCACACGTGGTAGAAGTGAAACCTTCCAAAATTAAAATACAATTATCCTAAACGTCTTAAGTATATGTAAAATTTTGTCATTAGTAAATAATTGTAAGGTAGCGCCCTCTGTGAATTGATATTTTAATTTCACGTATAATCCTAAATTAAAATTCACTACAAGAGCTTTTATACACACGTTAGTATTAAAAAATCTCACAGATGGCGCTGTATTAAATAGTATGTATATTTCTGTCTCATCCTTTGCTGGCTTCATCCTACACATTTTTGTATTTGTGTCTCTTACCTGTCGTTTTTTCCGTTGCATCCGGTTTGAAATCACAACGATTCTAAAGAAGTTTTCACTTCAATAACGAGGCTTGAAAATGGTTACCAACTCAGCAATGCCTAACAGTATCGAGACAATCGTTACTGGGGCGCTGATCTTCCGCCGGCACCCGCGGAGTGACGTGCACACCAGCATCAGACCGACCAATCATTATCTGAGCTTAGAATGCAACAATAACTGCAACAACAACAATATAAACAATGAAATACATACCTATATTAAATTATAAAAAATTACAATTGCAATGCACAGTTACAGCACGGAATAGATAAAATTTATATTTTCGAATTTTATTTGCGTATTCAGAAGATATACTTTTAAATTTCTTTTAAAAGAACTTAGTGTTCTCTGGTCCCGGACAGGTGGAGGAATATTGGAATATAATCACTACATAGTATAAATCAAAGTCGCTTTCTCTGTCCCTATATCTGTCCCTATGTATGCTTGAATCTTTAAAACTACGCAACGGATTTTGATGCGGTTTTTTTTAATAGATAGAATGATTGAAGAGGAAGGTTTATATGTTTAATAAGATCCATTAAATAGAGGAGAAATCAATAATAAATTACAGTTTCCGAAGCGAAGCGAGGGCAGGTTGCTAGTATAATAATACTTAAGAATGTAAGGCTGATGGATAATGAAGTTGACGGAATATAAAAAAATCCTAAGATTATAGACGAACTAGCATCCGAACTAGTGATTCTCGAAGTTTCTAAAACCATTAAAAACAATCACATTGGGCAATTAAAACATGACGTCGAACGAAGTCTCAGATATTTTACTTCATAACCCAATGATGACCTGTAAAGGCCATTGTTATCTGAAATATATAAATGTGACGGTTTCACTTGTCTCTCGGACTTTATACTCCGCGCGTAATCTATTATCGTTTGAACGAACGTTTTATAGTGAAACTGCAATGTATCTTCAGTATTTTTAACCGACTTCAAAAGAATCATCAATATCGATTCACCCAGTCAAAAGTTATGAGGTAACAAACATAAAAAAAACATACAGTCGAATTGAGAACCTCCTCCTTTTTTGAAGTTAGTTAATTGTTCGAGATGATACCGGCATCTTGTTTTTACCATCGCACCGCCCGCCACCGGAGTAGAGTTCATCCATACTACCTGGAGCCACTGCGGTCATCCACAGTGCTTTTCCAGAGGTCTTTTTTGCCACGTACCATCCGGCTATGGAATGAGCTCCCCTCCACGGTGTTTCCCGAGCGCTATGACATGTCCTTCTTCAAACGAGGCTTGTGGAGAGTATTAAGCGGTAGGCAGCGGCTTGGCTCTGCCCCTCGCATTGCTGAAGTCCATGGGCGACGGTAACCACTCACCATCAGGTGGGCCGTATGCTCGTCTGCCTACAAGGGTAATAAAAAAATAAAAATAAAAAAAAAACTTACTAAGATTTACATTAAGACACAAAAGAAGGCAAAGTTAGGCAATCTATTCGCCTTAATAACAATAATCGAAATAATTACTCCAGTGCGCCGGATAACGTTCTGGATATCGTAAAAGTTAACCTAATTTTGTATGCAATTGGAACAGCGCCCCTAGCGGCAAACGTACGCAAACGATCCCATTCCATACAAATATGAGTTAACTTTTACGCTATCGAGAACGTTAAAAAACTCGCACTAAGCATACAGCAATACACTGTGAGAATAAATGATATATAAAAAAAAAACTCACCACGACCTCTTATCTCAAATGTGACCCTCATTGTCTCCGGCAACCGATAAAGACCACAACTAAACCTTGATCAATTCTTATACAGTCATTTTTATTAGTAAAAATTAAATCAACATTCTTCACTAATCGCCTCTTATTAGTAATATACAAGCCATTCTGAATGTCTTATTATCAAAAAGGTTCATCCAATGTCATGCGAGAAAAACACGATAATAGCACCCATGTTATTTTGAACTTCATTTCTGAAGCGTTAAAAGTAATATTGCATTGGTCTGGGTTTTTTTTTAAGTAGGTACCTTTTGTTTTTTTTTCCATTCGACTTTAAACAAACAATGCTTTTAAAATGATAAAAATTTTATATTGCATAAGATTTTTTTTTGTAATTATGAAAGTAATTTGACTATTAGGTTTTCATGTCCAAAAATCTGAACCGATTTTGACGAATTTTGGTATGGAACTTATTTAAGACCTGGGAAAGAATATAGGCTGCTTAGTATGGGTTCCGCTCATGAGATATAAAGTATAGTTTAATACAGAAAATGATACAAATATTGTAAGAAAAACTAAAACTGAATTCAACAAAAGACTGGACTATAAAGGGTATCACGGAGAATACTGGACAGATATTGATAAAATTTAAATGGGAACCACACCAGAAGCACTAAATAGTTTTAAAATAAAAAAAACATCAAAATCTGTTGACCTAGAAAAAAGCTTTGTTATAATAGACATTTCATTGCACCTACCACTATTTACTCTGCACTACCTTTGGTGACTGGTAGAGAATGCCTTAGGCATTAAGTCCGCCACTGTAAATCTTACATGAAGTGTAATAAATAAATAGAACAGTCGAAATGAGAACCTCCCACTTGTTTTAGGTCTGTTATTAAAACAGTAACTACTGTGTATTGTTTGTCTACTTAAACATAGACAAAGACTACACTGGTAAGCTAGTATTGGTCAGTTCACAACTTGATTTGTAGTGGCTTGATAGTATCAATGCTTAAACCAGGTATTCCCAATTACACACACCATACCCGTAACCAACCGCAATAAACCTTATTATAATCTATACTAATATATCTACAGTGGTTTTTACGGATGTTCCGTTATAACTACTGAACCGTGCATCCGATTGACTTGAAACTTGGTATCCATGTAAAAAATACATGTACTTTTTTTTTTTTTTTTTTTTTTTTTTTTTTTTTTTTTTTTTTTTTTTTTTTTTTTTTTTTTTTTTTTTTTTTTTTTTTTTTTCCTACCTAAGCTGATAGCCCTAGCGGCTATTTCAGCGTAGCCTTAACTTTAGTAGGTGAGCTCACGGGGCTCAAACCTGACGATGTTGCTAACACGAACCCTAGCAAGAGTCGTGCTTCGCAGAATCTACCACCGGATCGGAAACGCGACCCACTGAGAAGATCCGGCGAGAAACTCAGTGGGCTGTGTCTGAGAGTTAATTTACTCGTCGAGCCCTTCGTCGCAAGCGACGGGTTCGACGAGAACGGTGACCGGTGCTTGAATTACCTAAAAGCACCGTTAGTGGATCGGGCGGGTCCGAGATGACGTGTTTTGGGCGACGTCGACTGCTTTCCATTCTGTCCGCAGGATCGGGAATGTAGTTACCGGCGGCCACGATGAGAGGGTTCTCGTGTCGTGCCGCTTTATCGAAGTGGCGCATGGACGCCGACTGCAGATACTTACTGATGGACTCTAAGTCCAGGTCGTCATGGAGGTCGACGTTCCTGACGAACCACGGGGCTCCGACGGCTATCCTGCAAAAACGGGATTGAATAATTTGGAATGACTTTAAGTGAGTGCGGGCCGCGTGAGCGAACACTACACTTGCATAGGTCATGACGGGGCGTATGCAAGTTTTGTAGAGTGTCACCTTATTTCTAAGGGACATTTTACTTCGCCTACATATCATCGGGTAGAGACGTCCTAGAATGAAGGCGGCACGGTCGCGTACCGTCTTGATGTGGGGGCGGAATGTCATCCTACTGTCGAGGGTGACGCCTAAATATTTGACCTTCGGGGCCCACGGTATGGGCTGGTCGAACATCGTGATTGGGCGAACGGCGGGGGCGCGGTTATTGACGCGCCTAGTCGGGAGGGGGATGCTCAGCGTGGTGTTCGGAGGGCGACCCCTTTTGAAGAGCACCGCTGTGCTTTTCGTGGGGTTAATGTCGATGCGCCACTTCCGGAACCACTGTCCCATGGTGGTAGCCGCGGTCTGAAGTCGTCGATGAAGCAACGCCTTCTTCCTACACGAGTAGTAGATGGCGGTGTCATCGGCGAAGAGCGCCAGATGGGTCTCCGGAGACCGGGGTATATCGTTGATATACAAACTAAATAGTAACGGGGAGAGAGCGGAGCCTTGCGGGACTCCGGCTGTGACGTGACGGGGCCGGGAACGCGTTCCCTCGACTCGATATCGGAACGAACGGTTCGACAAGTAGTCTCGTATGATGAGCACGAGTCTGTCTGGCACTCCCATGTTATACAGTTTGTATATCAAACACATGTACTTAATGGATAGGCTAATATTTATATGAGCGTTGGACTCCCTACACCAGTTGCGGGGGCGTTAATGATGAGAATCTTTGTGGGGGTGAGAAATAATAATGTTAATTTTAAATGCCCAGCGAAGCGGACGGGTACAGCTAGTCTTATTATTATAAATTGGTAAATGTAATTTATATAAAAATTGGAAAAGAAATCTGAGATAGCATTTTTAAAGTAAATTTGAATATGAGCGTCTGGAGTAACTTATCAGTTCATTTTGGAAAATAAGTCTTTTGCCGAAAATAGTTTTGGAATCCTGGCTCTAAACGTAATCATTCGTCAGCTGGACCTTTGAGACACACGTAATTTACGACCATACAAAAATAAGGGAGATTTTAAAACGCAAACAATTCGCCATTTCCATTTCAACACAACGTAGGTTGATCTAGAAATTTCTAAAAATAAAACTGTCAATTCCAGTGTAATTGAGATCTATCGTGAGGTCATGAACGACATGACATTTGATCCGAATCAGAACGTAGGCTAAGCTCTCCAATTACGGTAAATAAAAAAAGCTAGGATCGTCCGGGAATATTTTATTTGTAACCAATTTAACTTTTACTGGTGGTAGGACCACTTGTGAGTCCGCGCGGATAGGTACCACCACCCCGCCTATTTCTGCCGTGAAGCAGTCATGCGTTTCGGTTTGAAGGGTGTGGCAGCCGTTGTAACCATACTGGGCTCTTGTTACTTATATCTCAAGGTGGGTGGCGCATTTACGTTGTAGATGTCTGTGGGCTCCAGTAACCACTTAACACCAAACGGCTGTGAGCCGCGTGAATAAAAAAAAATATCACTGTAATTGTCGTTCTTATTGTCCACAGCTGCCCTAAGCGAGATAGGCGGGAGCGGCACAAGCTCCTCATCCTCGCATTTGTCTCCGGCATGGCAAGTCAACGAACTCGATCTGGACTTGCCCGTCGAACTATCAATGAAGTTAGTACTGACTTGTTATTGGGGCACAGTTCAGCCCACGCTTAGGCCAATAAGGGCGAAGCGGCTTCGAGAACTGTTGGAGCATTATACGCAATATTTGTCAATCCAATATTCGTAGACAATTGGGGGGATACGAAAAGGTAGATCTTGCTTGTTATTTTAGCACAGTTGAGTTCACGCCTAGGCTAATAAGGGCGAAGCGGCTTAGAGAACTGTTGGAGCATCATACGCAATATTTGTGATACCCAATATTCATAGACAGTTTGGGGATACGAAAAGGTAGATCTTGCTTGTTATTTTAGCACAGTTGAGCCCACGCCTAGGCCAATAAGGAGGAAGCGGCTTCGAGAACTGTTAAAGCACCATACGCAATATTTGTGATACCCAATATTCATAGACAGTTTGGAGATACGAAAAGGTAGATCTTGCTTGTTATTTTAGCACAGTTGAGCCCACGCCTAGGCCAATAAGGAGGAAGCGGCTTCGAGAACTGTTAGAGCACCATACTACGTATTTGTGATACCCAATATTCATAGACAGTTTAGGGATACGAAAAGGTAGATCTTGCTTGTTATCTTAGCACAGTTGAGCTCACGCCACAGCCAATAAGGGGGAAGCGGCTTCAAGAACTGTTAAAGCACCATACGCAATATTTGTGATACCCAATATTCGTAGACAGTTTGGGGATACGACAAGGTAGACCTTCCACAGAGCGCGCGGTTCGTTAAACCGACGATCTATGGACCTCGAATATGTGCAAGTTTTTCTCGTAAATTTCCTTGAGGCGAATTAAGTTTTTGCCGTATTATTATCCATCTCTGATAGTTACCACCGCAGGGGTATGAAAAAACGATGAGAGTAATATTATTGTGGACTGATTTTGAGTGCAGAAGCTTGTGAGGCGTGTGAGTTGCACACCGATATAACGTTTATATAGTTATTAAAAGTTGAATATCAGTTTAGCTACCCGTGAAGCTGAAACGCTTAGAGACCTATAAAGTACCGCTATCCCACCTATTTCTGCTGGTACGCATTCACGCGTTTTGATTAGAATCACGCGAGAAAAAAGCTGTCTTACAATAAAATTAAAACAACCTCAGTCGCCATCTATTTTTAAAGATCATAAACTTATCTGCTAGCGACACCTGTGATTGACAACCTGAACTATTTGAACAGCGAAGCGCTGTTGTCGCTTCCATCGTTGGCGGTGTTCAAACAGGAGGCTCCGTCCCCGACGGGCGCGGTGCTCTCGCCCCCCCGCCGCCACTGGCCCGTCCCCCGACGGAACGACGATCGGCAGGTAGGTACAGCGACTACATTCAAAGATAATATAAGCCGCGCCAATAAAGAAACGAATCGAAAATGGTGTCTATGTACCTGCACTGACAGATGGTCAGTGCAGGTACAACAAATAGGGTCAACAAATAAAAAGAAAGATAGAAAGAAAAAGTTGTTTGTTGTAAAAAAAATATAAAAAAACAAATGAAAATGTACTTTACTTTGGTGCCCTGGCAGAGGCAAAAAAACAACGAAATAACGAATGCAATAAATAACAACAGAATTTGAGAGAAAACAGAGCGTGTCGAGACATTGTGAGAACAAAGTCAGAACTGATATTTCTTATAGCTTAGAGTGAGAGCGCAGGATCGCCGCTGCTATTTTAGATCCACTTAACATCAGGTGGGCTGTGAGCTCGTCCACTCATCTAAGCAATAAAAAAAATCGTCTTGACAATGACAATACCAACCGCATTGAATGTTAAATTTGACAGATGACAAGCATGGTTGTCGACGGAGCCCGTGACGGCATGGACGAGTGCCAGCAGTCGCCTTCCCACAACGGAAACGCTATGCAGCATGGTAATATGGAGTTTTTAATTTTTCAAGCCATTTATGAGGAAATGTTCGAGATGATACCGGCATCTCGTTTTTACCATCGCGCCGCCCGCCACCGGAGTAGAGTTCATCCATACTACCTGGAGCCACTGCGGTCATCCACAGTGCGTTTCCAGAGATCTTTTTTGCCACGTACCATCCGGCTATGGAATGAGCTCCCCTCCACGGTGTTTCCCGAGCGCTATGACATGTCCTTCTTTAAACGAGGCTTGTGGAGAGTATTAAGTGGTAGGCAGCGGCTTGGCTCTGCCCCTGGCATTGCTGAAGTCCATGGGCGAAGGTAACCACTCACCATCAATCAGGTGGGCCGTATGCTCGACTGCCTGCCTACAAGGGCAATAAAAAAAATTTTTTTTTTTTAATCCCAAGGTTCCTTCTGCTAAATTAAATTAATTATCGGCAGCGCCATCTATGAACCGTTCCCATGAAATACGATTTTGTTCTCAGGAAGTCCCGACGCCTTGCAGTGCCAACAGCAGATGCCGCCGAGCGCCGTCATGCCAATGAACGGTTACCATTCACCAAACGAACACGAGAATAAAAGTGAGTTTTTTTTTAATTATTGATTTTTCAATCAACATTATGGGGGCATTAGGGGCTGGAGATGGAGAAACATAATCGAACGAGTATGTGAACTCACGGGCCTCAAACCTGATGACGTTGCTAACACGAACCCTAGCAAGAGCAGTCCTTCGCAGAATCTACCACCGGATCGGAAACGCGACCCACTGAGAAGATCCGGCGAGAAACTCAGTGGGCTGTGTCTGTGGGTACTTGATGATACCACGCGGTCTACCTTACAAGGTCTAGTCTCGGTTGTATTCTACAACGGATACTATACGACTGGTGGTAGGAGGTCTTGTGGGTCCTTGCGGGTAGGTACCGCACTGCCTATTTCTGCCGTGAAGCAGTAATGCGTTTCAGTTTGAAGGATGGGGCAGCCGTTGTACTGTTACGAGTGACACCTTAGAACTCATGTGAGGCATGAGTTGGGAGGTGGGTGGCATTTCCATTGTAGATGGACATCGAGAGTATTAAGCGGTAGGCAGCGGCTTGACTCTGCCCCTGGCATTGCTGAAGTCCATGGGCGACGGTAACCACTCACCATCAGGTGGGCAGTAAGCTCGTCCAGACATCTAAGCAATTTGTACATTTGTGGGTTTGGTCCCACGATGCGATTCGTTCATCGTCCTACTAAGCCCAGCCGACTCTGCCCACAGACGCTGGTCTGCTGATCTGCTCCCCGGTGGGCTCGCTGGAGGGCTACCTGCACTCTCCACCACACCTGCAGCCGCGCTCCGACTCCAGCTTCAAGGATGACACCAGGTAAATAGACGTTCTCTTTCTCCTTCGGTTAATTTTAGTATGACAAACGGCTTTTAGATGCCATTGTTGCTAACGTCTAGTATACAGGGTCTGTCGTAATTAGTGGATAAGCCGTTAACCTGGGTAGTCTGGATGTCTAACCCTAAGAAAATCTACTTTGTATGTCAGTCAGGGTTGCCAACACTGCGAAAGTTTTCAATACTTTTTGCGTTTTTTCTAGAATCTTCTATCGTGACTAGTAATTTGGCCATAATTTTTACAAATTAAGATATTTTAGTGTCCTTTTTTGTATTTTACTCGGAAATAATTGTACTATTTAATCATATTACTATTTTAGGCATCATACATTCTAAGCTTATGAATATTAGAGTTAGAAGCTATGTTTATTTTTGTTTTTCACTTTTAGCCTAGTTATAACAGGCTCAGAACGTAACACCAGTAATACAGTGCTTCCAATGTCCTAGTCACATCTTCCAGAAACCTCTAGAAAGTTCTGACGGTATTCTGACTCGCCCACAGGTTCCAGTACGTTCTGGCCGCAGCGACTTCGATAGCAACCAAACAGAACGAGGAAACCCTGACCTACCTCAACCAAGGCCAGTCCTACGAGATCAAGCTCAAGAAGCTCGGAGACTTGTCACATTACAAAGGAAAGCTGCTGAAAGTGAGTATTCTGAGGAGTTGGCCAGGTGCCCATGATCCTGCTTTGACATAAGATCCCGTTATAAAACATTTGTGTGGTGTTCCATGAGTCCGCATGGGTAGCTACCATCACCCTGCCTATTTCTGACGTGAAGCAGTAATGGGTTTCGGTTTGAAGGGCGCGACAGCCGTTGTAACTATACTGAGACCTTAGAACTCGTTGGGTAGGTGGCGACATTTACGTTGTAGATGTTTATGGGCTCCAGTAACCGCTTAACACCAGATGAGCTGTGAGCTCGTCCACCCATCTAAGCAATTAGAAAAAAATAAAAATAAAAGTTCAGTAGACTATATGTGGATTTTTCAACTTTTATACAATGCAATCTTCAATCATGTAAATGTCGTTAGCGCAGTTTTTTTATTGCTTAGATAAGTGGACGAGCTCACAGCCCACCTGGTGTTAAGTGGTTATAGACATTACAACCCAAATGTCGTCACCCTCCCTGAGACATAAGTTCTAAGGTCTCAGTGTAGTTACAACGGCTGCCCCACCCTTCAAACCGATACGCATTACTGCTTCACGGCAAAATTGGGCAGGGTGGTGGTACCTACCCGTGCGGACTCACGCAAGATCCTACCACCAGTGCAAGTTTTTACTCGATTTCTTCTCTGCTATGATGTATCTATTGGATCTGGAACCTCAATTGAACGAGTGAATGTTCTGTAGTGCCGTCGCTTTATTCTCAGAGTGTCATCAAGATATGCTTCCACGAACGCCGCTTGCAGTACATGGAAAGGGAGCAGATAGCGCAGTGGCACGCCGAGAGACCGGGGGAGAGGATCGTAGAAGTGAGTGTCGTGGGTGTATACACGTATATTCCAAGTGGAATGGGTGCATATACTTGGAGTTTCTCTATCGATGGTGGCACGATGCAACAAGTGGCGTTGCTTAACTTCAAGTTGCGTAGCCTTGCCACACGTGGCGTGGCTTTTCAGCATGTTGCGCAGATTTGCCACACTTGCGTAGCCTTGCCACACGTGGCGTAGCTTTTTAACATGTTGCACAGATTTCCCACACGTGGCGTAGCCTTGCAACATGTTGCGTGGCTTTTCAACATGTGGCGTAGATTTTCCAGACGTGTCGTGGCTTTTCTACAAGTTGCGTAGATTTACCACACGTTACATCATAACCTTGCAACACGTGACGTACTATGTGCCGACGCAAACTCTTCTTCTCTTACTTTATTTAAAAATTAAAAAAATATTTAAAAAATTGTAATTTCCTGCCACCAGGTGGACGTGCCTCTGTCGTACGGAATTATAAAAGTGGAACAATCCACAGCACTGAACGCGCTCCACGTCTACTGGGACGCCACCAAGGAAGTGGGTGTTTATATAAAGGTAAACTAATTTACCGTTACTTTTTTATTTCTTTATTGTTTTATTTTGATTTAGAGAGATGGACTTTATTATTTTTTAATATTATTTATAAAAACAGATAAATAATCTTGTAATAAAAATCAAACCCGCAAAATTCTAATTTGCGTAATTGCTGGTGTTAGGACCACTTGTGAGTCCGCGCGGGTTGGTACCACCACCTCGCCTACTTTTGCCGTGAAGCAGTAATGCGTTTCGGTTTGAAGGGTTGGGCAAACGTTGTAACTCTACTGAGACCTTAGAACTCGTATCTCAAGGTGGGTGGCGGTATTTACGTTGTAGACGTCTATGGGCTGCGGTATTCACGTAGCACCAGTTGGGCTGTGAGGTCGTTCACCCATGTATGCAATTAAAAAAAAAAAACTTCAGAGTTCCAATCCCGCTCCCTGACCAGCTGGTCTTGTCCGACAGGTGAACTGCATCTCAACGGAATTCACAGCCAAGAAGCACGGCGGCGAGAAGGGAGTCCCATTCCGTATACAGGTCGAGACTTATCTCGCGAGCGACGAGAACAATCGTCTGAACGCCGCCGCCTGCCAGATCAAGGTACAGATACACTTTTTTTTGTTCCTACCTATGCTGATAGCCTTGAGAGGCTATTTCAGCTTCTCCTTGACGTGTAGGTGAGCTCACGGGGCTCTAACCTGAAGATGCTGCCTAACACTAGCACTAGAAAGAGCAGTGTGTCGAAGAATCTACCACCGGATCAGAAACGCGACCCACTGAGAAGATCCGGCGAGAAATTCAGTGCGAGAGATACACAAGACACGGGTAATTCAGTGAGAAACTTAGACTAGCGCCATCTGTTATTGTGGGGCGTTACTAACCGGTATTGTCATTACTTCCCTTTTTAAGTACGGCAATTGGCTTCTTGCCATTATTATCAGTTTCAAGTTTGTAAAAAATATGATTAATTATTTTACTTATTTTAATTAATTTTACTTAATTTTGTAATATGATGTATTTGTTTTGCAAAAAGGTATTCAAATTGAAAGGCGCCGATCGCAAACACAAACAGGACAGGGAGAAGGTGCTGCGCAGACCGAGGGCCGATCTGGACAAGTACCAGCCCGCCTGCGAGGCCACTGTGCTGACCACGGTAAATTATATTAACCGACCGATCGATATTCGACCTTAATCACAGAGAGAGGAAGGCTGAAAATCGTTATTTTTCAAAACCAAAAATAAAACTAGTTTTTCACATTTTCCTAGTGAAAATAGAAAAAAACAATACTAATTTGTCAACAATCCTAAACATGAGTTTATTAAAATGCCTTGTCTATCTTATTTTGTCTATTTAACGCCATACATTAAAGTTAATTTTCAATTGTAATATCAAAAGAAATCTATGTAATTTGAAAATTTGCTAACACACCACAAACTGATGATGGTACAAGAATTTTATTAATTTAACCAAATACCCCGACCCGGGTATTACAGAGAAAAATATTCTCCGGATGTTCCATTATAACTGCTGAACCATGCATCCGATTGACTTGAAACTTGGTATCCATGAAAAAAATACTTATACTTCATGGATAGGCTTATATTTATACGAGTGTTGGACTCCCTAATAATAATGACAATAAATAATAACGTTAATTTTGAATGCCCAGCGAGCGGGCGAGTACGTCTAGTACTTTATAAATTGGTTGGCTATTTAATCTATCAACCTATATTAAGTTCATATGTTTGAACGGTCAAATCTATCAACCTATATTACCTATACATATATAATAATAAATAATAATAATAATAATAAAATCATTTATTGCCTTTCACATTAAATAAAACTAATACAAATAAAAGAAAAGAAAAAAGAGAGAAAAAGGCAAAAGGAGGTGGCTTTTTTTTAATGCCTTTTAGGCAGACGAGCATACGGCCCACCTGATGGTGAGTGGTTACCGTCGCCCATGGACTTCAGCAATGCCAGGGGCAGAGCCAAGCCGCTGCCTACCTAAAGCTGTTCAAAGTCAATAAATCGAACAGCACTGATTTTCAGTCACTCCCGTTTCCCCTTGGTTCATTGCGGGAATGAAGGCTAGGTACGTGTATACAGACTTATAACATGGTAAAAATTAGTATAAAAAAAAAGAAAAAAAAACAAAACAAAAATCAAATTAAATGGTGAATCCGAATACAAAGCATACATGAGTCGTCTATTATCAAAGGTGGCAATCTGTGCATTTGGACAAAATTTTTTTATTGATATGTCAATACAGATTGATTTGAATATAATCGTCTCCTTCAAAGAATATGGTTCAAAACCTGCATTAAATAAAGGTTAATACTTAACCTGTTATTTATCTAAGATGTCGTTCAGAAGAGTTTTGTGACTGCCAATGGAATACAAAGTCAATAATTCGTTTTTCTGATTTACCAATAATTGTCCAAAAGTCACATTGCCGGCTTTGATAATAGTCGACTCACATAAGCACACACAGTAATAACAACCTGTGGGCAGTCTACAACGAAACAACAAAGAATATAAAATAAAATAAAATAAAGCACGATAATACTATTACTATTACTGGCAAGCAGAATATCATTTACATTATTAAAAATAATTTTAATAAAAGATAATTTTCACAAGCAAGGTTTAAACTAGTTACTGTAAATACAATAATTTAAATTAGTTTTTGTGAGTGTGTATATGTTTGAATGGTGAACTGATGTACCAACAGTTGTCACACGACGCGCTGATGCCGCCGCCCTCGCTGGTCACCACCTCGCCGTCCTACTCGCCAGAGCTGTGGTGAGTACTTACACAATATAAAATTACAAGAACTGGGCAGATTTTATTTTGAAACCGACTTCAAAAATGTATGAGCTTCTCGCTTTTTACTGGTGGTAGGACCTCTTATGAGTCCGCACGAGTAGGTACCACCACCCTAACTATTTCTGCCGTAAAGCAGTAATGCGTTTCGGTTTGAAGAGTGGAGCAGCCGTTGTAACCATACTGAGACCTTAGTACTCATATATCTCAAGGTGTGTGGCGCATTTACATTGTAGATGTCTATGGGCTCCAGTAACCACTTAACACCAGGTGGGCTGTAAGCTCGTCCACCCATCTAAGCAATAAAAAAAAACTATAAAACCACCGAGACTGACGGACAGACTGAAAATGAGGTTCAAAGTTTCCGTTGCATACAACCAAACCTACCAACATTTATATACTAGGTGTTAGGAGACCGCTTCCGGAAACGAAGACAGACGATAGTACTAATGATACCTTTGATGACGGGAGGTAAAAAAAAATTATCCTGATTTTTAAAAAAAAACATATTTTTAAAACAGTAGTTTAGCGGTAGGCAGCGGCTCGACTCTGCCCCTAGCATTGCTGAAGTCCATGGGCGACGGTAACCACTCACCATCAGGTGGGCCGTATGCTCGTCTGCCTACAAGGGCAATAAAAAAAATAAAAATAAAACATTTTATTATCATTATTTACGCTCCATCATGTTAGTACAACTAAATGAAATGATAGTTTCATAAAAAATACATTACTTTACTTTTTTTTAAAAACCAGCAATGAAACACAAAATCATAAACAGCTGATGCTCGGGTCAACGAACGCCGGGGCGCGGCGTTTCTTTGAAAAGTCTATACATATAATTATGTACACACAATACGTTTGTAATTCTACACTTGTATATTTCTTCTTTTTATAACTATGTTGGCGAGGAAGAGGAGGCAAGCAGTGGTGTACAAAGAAATGATTGTTTTATTTTTTCCTTTCAAATTATATTTGAAATAACGGCCGTGACGATATACCTACATGTTGTTTTTTTTTCTTGGTAGTATTGTGCGCATTCACAATTTCTCAATTCAATTTCTTGCGATGCCATTGTTGCCAGTTTTGAGTTTAGAAAAATTACTTCAGGTCAGTCATTAAATAAATAGATATAAAACTGTTTTGAAAAAAATATATACCTATGAAGTGAAATAAGTTGGAAGTTCATTAATTTGAGATTTTTAATCAGTTCGGATGAAATTAAATGAAATTGGTTGATAAAATATCAGTAAAATGTAGGATATTTAGTGAGAGTTCAATGACTGAGACTTTTTGGAAGAACCCGAAAAGAAACGTTCGGCGAGTTTCTTTCATTTTCCCACACTTTTTTTTTTTACTTTCACCGATGCTAAACGTCTCGTTAACCTCCATTATCACACGATTAAACGTATAGAAACACTTAAATAAAACAAACAAAAAGAAACATCTCTCACAACATCACTTCTCGCGCTCCCAAAAAAAAACCTTAACTATATTTAGACACAAGGATGTAAGCGCGGCACAAATAAAACCGCTTATTACCGGCAACCGAAAACTAAATATAGACCGCACAATTTACCCAATAATACGCCCGTATGTCCAATGAGATCTGGTTCATTTTAATATCTGTTAGGGCTGTGACAACAATAACTGCTATTTTTTATTAATCTATTGTATAGTTCAATTTTGAATAACACATATTTTTAATAATAAATAGTTAATATGAATTTTAATCAAATCGATCAAAAACTATAGCATCCTACATAATAATATGATATGACATAAGATTGTATTTTAAGATAAAGTCAATGGAAAATTAACAATTAGGAATTGAAAAAGCCAGACTCAGACAATACTTTCGAATCAAACATTTACTATTAAACGCGTATACGATATACTATCATGAACCCAGAACACTCTGATAATAAAAATTAAACTTTCAGATCATTTCTGTTAATTTCTGACGCTACCAAAATAGTTTTTTTATAATTAATTACACTGGTATTATAGCACGGGCAAATACCACAACCCTGTTTCCGCCGCGAAAGTTGCGTTGCTGTTCTAAAGAAATAGATTGTCGTCGAAACAAGTGAACCTGATTAAACTACCTTCGGATATGGTCTATTCCTTTGTAATGTCTATGAAGCCACCAATAGACAAGTGTAAATTTCATAATATTTCCCGTATTTACTTATAGACAAAAGAGCTCATCTACACTACCGCGAGCGATTGTCCTACTCTAGTTTATGCATTAGTGGCTTTTTTTATTTTCCTTGTGGGCAGATGAGCATACGGCCTACCTGATGGTGGGTGGTTACCGTCGCTCATGGACTTCAGCAATGCTAGGGGCAAAGCCAAGCCGCTGCTTACCGTTTACCTCATTTCGGATCCTCCCGATCCACTAACGGTGCTTTTAGGTACCTCAAGCACCGGTCAACGTTCTCGTCGAACCCGTCGCTTGCGACGAAGGGCTCGGCGAGTAAACTAACCCACAGACACAGCCCACTGAGTTTCTCGCCGGATCCTCTCAGTGGGTTGCGTTTCCGATCCGGTGATAGATTCTGCGAAGCACGGCTCTTGCTAGGGTTCGTGTTAGCAACCACGTCAGCTTTAAGCCCCGCGAGCTCACCTACTAGTTCGGTGAATCTAGAATAACCCCTCGAGGTTACTAGAATAAGTAGGAAAAAAAAATGACCCGTTTACTTATAGGGTAGTCCAATACGGTTCTTCGCAATTGGCTCTTATTACTACATGTTAATTGTTAGTCTCTTGTGAATCAATCGTTTAGCATATCTCTTTGTTAAGTAGACATGCCTTGCAGTTTCATCCGCGTCACATTGGAATTTCGATATAATATTGCCTAGGTTATGTCATTACCAAGTTGCAAACTATATTTTTGCGTAAGTTCATCTGAGTCTGTTTTCGGATTTTTACTCGGTTGAGTAATAAAGACAAAAACGTAGAAGCTTTCGCATTTATATCATAGTATGGGTATCTTAAAATTTTAAAGAAATGAATGGCCATGGTCTGAACTTCTAAAAGTTAGGTAGTCCAATACGGTTCTTCGCAATTGGCTCTTATGTGTTAATTGTTAGTCTCTTGTGAATCAATCGTTTAGCATATCTCTTTGTTAAGTAGACATGCCTTGCAGTTTCATCCGCGTCACATTTGGAATTTCGATATAATATTGCCTTTTTTTTTTTTTTTTTCTCGGGCCGGGGGCCGAACCTCCTACGAGGTCCCCGCGCCTAGGGGGCGCGCGGGGTATGTGAGACTCAACGATCTGCAGGTGTTGAGAGCAGATCGCGGGCCCAAGGATTTTAGGGCCCACCCACTAAACGACTCCCCTGCACTCTTACACCCGACGTCCGATCTCCGTCCGGGGTCAGAACCCGTTCAGAGTAGGGGGGTTCCCGCGGTCAACACTACAACCAGACACGCGGCGCCATCCCGAGGACGCCCGACCGACGGGTCGTCGAGGCGATAGTCGACGACCAACGACGTCGGTCTCCGCGGTACGGCGGCCCTACCAGGCCGCCCGGGCGGTGCCGCTGGTGTTCCGGGATACCCCGCTGGGTCAGAACCAGCCTGCCGGGTCGGAACGCGATACACCGCCGACCGGGTTGCTCTTCAACAGTATGTTCGGCGACGACAGCGACGACGAAAATGCGGACCGCATCGCAGTCCGCAGCCGCCGACGCGCCGTCCCGTCCTCCTGGTGCCAGCGCGCTAGAGTGACGGTAGCGTGCGGCGCAGCCTCAACCCCCTTAGGTCGCCCCGTGACCATCACCGGGAGGAGACTGCCTCCTCATAGGGGCTGGAGCTGGACAAACGCCCTCCTCCGAACCCCGGCTGGACGGCGGCGGCACGGCGCCGAGAGGGAAGAAGAGCTCTCCCTCTCCCGTTCCGCCGCCTCCTTCTGCGAGATGGTGGACTCGCAGAAGTCGAGCATCGCCTGCCAGGACTCGTCGCTGCCGAGCATCGTAGCCACGACGGTTGGAAGCGGTCCGGTCCTATTTTTGCAACGAGGACGCGGCGCTGCTCCGCGAAAGCGGTGCAGTACGCGAGCGTGTGCTCCGCCGTGTCCTCGTTGCAGCCACTGCAGTGGTGGCACTTCGGCGTCGGCTCCCTCCGGGCGACGAGGTGCAGGTAGCGACCGAAACAGCCGTGTCCCGTGAGCACCTGCGTCGCTCGGAAGGTGAATCGCGACCGAGGCGCGATTCACCGATATAATATTGCCTAGGTCATGTCCTCTACCAAGTTGCAAACTATATTTTTGTGTAAATTCAACTGAGTCCGTTCCCGGATTGTTACTCGGTTGAGTAATAAAGACACAAACGTAGAAGCTTTCGTATTTATATCATAGTATGGGTATCTTAAAATTTCAAATAAATGTATGGCCATGGTCTGAACTTCTAAAGGTTAAAAAATCGATTTTACGATTATTATTATTATCGGAAAGGGAATCTTTTCTTAGCACTTATTATTATTATTATAGTATTGACGGTCGGTAGCTTTGAACTTACAATAATGTGAAAGATACCATTCTCGGAGCCTGATTACGTTTGATCGAAATTTGTTACCGAAACAAAAATAAACTTTTTAAATTGTATTTTGTTGATTCAAATGCTATTACATTATAATATTATATTATACAAATTAAATTATATTACAAATACAGCTTAACTTTTATACTATACAAATACAACTCAACTCCAGTGCTGTATATTGAAATCCGATTCATCGTATTTCGGATAAGAAAAGCTGTTGTTTTTTTAATCCCTCAGATAATAGGTAGGCAGGTAGGTAGGAGAGCTCTCAAATAGCTGTGTTAATAAAGTACTTAATAATTAATATCATGTGTGAAAATTAAGCCATTTAATAAAAAAAAAGTATGCTCTTAGAACATCTCATACATACTCATATAATATGATACCTAATATCTATACTAATATATAAATCTACAGTAGTTTTTACGGATGTTCCATTATAACTACTGAACTCTGCATCCGATTGACTTGAAACTTGGTATCCATGTAGAAAATACATGTACTTAATGGATAGGCTAATATTTATATGAGTGTTGGACTTCCTACACCAGTTTCGGGGACGTTAATGATGAGAATCTTTGTGGGGGTGAGAAATAATAATGTAAATTTTAAATGCCCAGCGAAGCGGACGGTTACGGCTAGTATTTTATATTTTTAATATATATATTTTAACGAACTCTTACAACAGTACACCAGATGCAAATCTATCGTTATGTACATAAACAAAAGGCACGTATGTACATAATATAATAATTTCGTAATATTAATAACGAGCTCTATTCATATTATTTAAATTTGTTGGCACTTCGGCGTCGGCTCCCTCCGGGCGACGAGGTGCAGGTAGCGACCGAAACAGCCGTGTCCCGTGAGCACCTGCGTCGCTCGGAAGGTGAATCGCGACCGAGGCGCGATTCACCGATTCTCAGATTCATATCAAAACGTTAATACAATATGTATTAACGTTTTGATATGAATCTGAGAAGTTTTGAAAGAAACAAATCGTTTGAATTCAACAAATCGACTCATATAAAAACACGACATCCTTTTCATTCAATGAATTCGAATAGGGGGAGTGTCGTTGTGGCCCCATTTTCGTGTGTCGAGCTCTTCTATATATAGATTTCGTGGTCGACGCGTACAAACGTTTGATCCTGTTTGATGCAGTTACAATACTAGTTTACAAAACTGAATTCGGTTCGGTTTGCTTCTTCATTATCTTACTAGCGGCCCGCTCCGGCTCCGCTCGGGTCTTTAACAAAAACTTCAACGATATTTGACGTTGTTTTATTGTTTTAAAATAAAAGAAGACTTATTGTGGCATAACTACAATAGTTAGACATATGCTGTCGCGACACTTTTTGTAAATAATAATGTGTTCTACAAAGTCGTAATACATTATTTTATTCTATCATCAATAGTTTTCGCAGGGCACGCGATGTAAATAATATTTTAAGTAAATTTTTTACACCTTGGGTTACATTATTGGAGTTTTAGTAAGGATCTCCATTATTTTTTTTCAAAATAGATTATACCCTAAGTCACTCGGGAATATAGTAGCTTCCAAACAGTGAAAGATTTTTTCTAATCGGTTCAGTAGTTTCGTAGCCTATTCAATACAAACAATCAAATATTTCCTCTTTATAATATTAGTATAGAAGTATAGATATCGGCAGTCGTGCATATCGAACCGGATCAGCAATTTAGTCAGAACTGATGAACTCGATGAACTGGTGGTAGGACCTCTTGAGAGTCCGCGCGGGTAGGTACCACCACCCTGCTTATTTCTGCCGTGAAGCAGTAATGCGTTTCGGTTTGAAGGGTGGGGCAGCCGTTGTAACTATACCTGAGACCTTAGAACTTATGTCTCAAGGTGGGTAGCGCAGTTGCGTTGTAAATGTCTATGGGCTCCAGTGACCACTTAACACCAGGTGGGCTGTGAGCTCGTCTACCCATCAAAGCAATAAAAAAATAAAAATAAAAAAAACAGTAATGAACTAAAATTTAAAAACGACTAAAAATTAAATCCTATTCGATCGTAATAACATATTTTCTTCTGGAATTTTCCCAGCACACCTTACTGTATTCGAAACGTCTTTATCATTTACAAAACTAACCTCAAGTGTACGACAGACTGTTGCGACATACAAAATGCCATTGTATAAATATGATTACGCAATCAGCAGTGCTTCGTTCATCTCATTGTTCGTCAGCGAGCCATACTGTCACTCTAGTTAGTATAAAGGATTCGTCCTTGCTAAAGGTCGACGGCATTAAACATTAAATTAGCATCACATCGTTTTGGTTGTTCACGCGATACGTAGTCGATTAACTTGACCTGTGGACAAACCACAATAACTAACTTTTTTATGTTTGAGAGATTACTGGTGGCTCGGAGGCCTTTCCAGTTTTACCAGGGCAGGTGGGCGAGCAAGGGCTCAGCCAGGAGGAGACAATAATCAACTACTACCCACTTCTGTGTATAATATGAAATTCCGTAAATTTTTAAGGAAAAATACTGATAAGATTGTAATTTTATCACTACGGACGTAACTCACGGTTCGGGTATTTAATTGCTGATTTATTACCGGCGTGAGGTTTGTCAATTGTCATAATTTTTAAAAATGGTTAGAACAATCTCATAGGCGTTAGCGAAATTGAAACAAAACCTTAAAAAATGAAACGTCTAAGTGTATAAAAACCCTAATTCCACTCTTTACATACATATATTTACCTAAAAGTCATAAATTACAGGTCACTAAATAGCCCACGTCATTTTTAAAGTCCGATGAGCGATGATTAACTGCATTTTTAATTACGTTAATAGATCTATCATTTGATCTAAAAACTGAACAAAAAAATTAAGATAATAATACTATGTATACACATGTAACCTACTTACTAAATTCAACTTAGTAATTTTAAATTTACTATCAATTATCGAAATTGAGCCGATAATTTTAAAGTTATTAGGACATCACCGTAACCCAAATAAATCGCATTCACGTGTGTTTTATCTGTTCGCTATCTGCTTTTACGGCACAGAACGATTTGTGACAATATCCATGGTTACACAAGAAACCACAAAAAATAATAATGGAAAACGACAAATCCTCGACTAGAATGACCGACACCTAGATTATCATTAAATTTGAAATAACAGTTTTATAGCATTTAAGATGAACCGCTTTTTAAACTAAGGTACATATTATTTACGCTCAATCAATTTACTGGTGGTAGGACCTCTTGATAGTTCGCGCGGGTAGGTACCACCACCCTGCCTATTTCTGCCGTAAACCAGTAATGCGTTTCGGTTTGAAGGTTGGGGCAGCCGTTGTCACTATACTTGAGACCTTGGAACTTATATCTCAAGGTGGGTGGCGCATTTACGTTGTAGCTATGTCTATGGGCTCCAGTAACCACTTAACACCAGGTGGGCTGTGAGCTTGTCCACCCATGTAACCAATAAATAATAAAAAAAAACGCGCAAAAACAAACTTTAAGCGGGCCACATAAACGAAGAAACTTCGACGAAAAACCGAATAAAATTCTATGCGTCACATATTTAATGTATGTTTGAATAATTTTAATATCGTGATTAGTCGCAGCGCAGATAAGACCTAAAATATGCGTGAAGCAATTGTTTATTTATAAAATATCAGGCACGTCATATTCCGTGGAGGCACGTTTTTTTATGTTAACCGAGGTCTGGGTCAGACGTTCGTAAAGATTTTTAGTTAAATTAATGGTATTTCTTCCTTCAATTCGTCACCAAAATAAGTATGAGTATAAAAGTAATATATTTCAAATGTCGATAGTAAATATTTAAGGTTATTAAATATGTAGAAATTGAAGAAGAATTTGTAATGCTATAAAACTTATTTCATTCGTATTATCCTGTCCAATAATATATTTTTTATAATCTAGACAATCATTTTAAATTCGTGTTCTATATGTTTCTGTACTGTCAGGAATAAAATAATAGTCTTGTTGCTAAAATTCAACCTATATAAGACCCATAAGCGATTTGCCAACTCCAGTTTATTAAGAAGATCCGGTTTCTTGTTATTTCAACGAATTGGTACTCAATTGGCCCAAACTGCATACGACAATTACTGTATCCGGTTCGTTGCTGATCCTCGCCTAACTCACTCAATTAGGAGCGGTATCGAGCGGCTTTCGACTAAAAATATATCATACAACATTCATACTGACGCGTGAATAGGTTTTTTTAGTTTGTATTACTATCGTTACAAAAACCGATAAAGTAAAATGTATGTCGCATCACTAAAGCAAAGATATACCGCTCGATGCTCCGACGCGAGCTGGCCGCGACCTCTGCAAACCGGCCTCAACCGGTTTTCATCCAATCAACGAATGCGCCTCCCTCTAGCAACCAATCAGTGTTCACGTCAGCCAGTCGTTCTCGTTTCGTTGGTCTTTCAATACGTTGTTCTCTGCATCTATTGTAGTTGTTGATAAACCTATCGTGTCTTGCTCGCCGCAATTAACGATCTCGTGCCAAATTTCATAGTCCGTGTTGCACTAACGCGCATTCTTATTGTGAAAAATAATGTTGGACAAGTAAAGGACTAGAAGTTAGTGCGTTGTTACTGTGATTTATCAATTATTTCGGTGAAACTCGAACAAATGGTTGTAGAAGTAGGTTGCCGGCTAGCTATGGTGATTGAGTGCAAGCGGGAATACCGTGTGGGCTCCGGCGCATTCATCTTCTTCAACCTGACGAGACAAGACTACAGCTGACGAGTAATATGCTCGTTTTCGAGCAGAGAATTCGATTGCGCAATATAGGCCGCGGAGTTGTGCTCAACGCTAGGCTCGTTCACGGCGTGGAAGCGCGCGGTTGGCGGATGAAATTCGGTCTTCTGAAGGCTGACATCGAGATAGAAGCCGACGAGGAAACCTACAGGGAATTGGCGCGTCGTCTCGCCTCCGCCAACGTCCACGTTAGGCCGGCGCGTCGCAGTGCGCTGTAATTATCTAGTTTATACCGCTTTTTCTGGTACCTAAGTCACGGTTTTCGTTTTTTCGCGTCATTGCTTGGCTATTATGCATCTCTATAAAACATTTTGTCTCAACTTCCGTAAAAGTTCGATTCTGCAATCGCAATATTTTTGAGAAATGAAATACCTACTGGCATTAGGTGGTTGTACACTAACATAATGTTGTTAATTTACATAATTTAAAACTTCTCAGTACTTAATTCACTTGAATATCATTTGAAGTTCACAGGGCTAGAACTAAAAGCTGATCAATTCGAAATGTTGGATATCAGTTTAAGATTTGTTTACAAATAAACTTGGTAAGATGAAAAATATTCAGAGTCAAATGTACATACAGACTGATTTACCAATTGTTAATAATTGTAAATAGAAACAAATTCATTTTAATTTAAAATGTATTCTCACAATCTTTTACAATTGAATACACCTTCATTTCAACACAATGCCTAAAATTAAATAGTGTCAATTTAAATTTCTGGTTACGTCCTGTACTCATTAACAAAACACATCCCAGTTGTTAGCTAAATTGATTGCTAAATACACAGATAGAGAAAACTTCTCAGCCATGAACCAATTTAAGCATTTACTTGCGTAAATACTCTTTTCAGTGTAGGCACCACTATCCTAGAAGCATATATACTGAAACCAATGGCCACCACCACCAGCCACCATTCATCAAACTTGACTTCGAAGTCTTGTGAAAAGTCCCCCATCACCCTTTTCACTGGAATAAATAACCACTTTGCTGCAGAAATAGACAGGACTTTGATTACTCATTTTAAGGCTGCCATTTCACACAAATTAAGCAGTGCTATTTAGTTGTTGGTATGTGAAGGTCCTCATAATTCTAACTTAATTGTTAATTTTAACTTAATTAATAATAACTCATTATTGTAGACATGATGCAATCAACTTGAGTACATACTACATACTGTAAAGAACTAATTTTCACAATTTGATTCTATTAAAGCTCATTAAATTCAAGACTAAATGATAATTGCACTTGTTAATAAGGGTGTATCATGAAATAAATGAAAATGTGCATATGATAAACATAAAAATACGAATAATTCTTGAAAGGATGAATATATATCAAATAATGGACGAACAAGTGAATAGATCACTCAATGTAAATCCTGTAAACCAGCTTAGCGACATGAGGTTGGACTCTTAATTGTATTGTAAAGATATTTTTCCAACTTTAAACTGAAACACCTGAATCCTTCACAACATAATTAGACACGGTAATGGTACTTATGATGCGGGCATACAAGATGCCTGACCCCCAGAAAAAATGTAATGATTCATAAGTCAAGATTCCCCTACAATTTTTGATAGCATGTTTCAGATACCTCATTTTTTAGGGTGCTTCAAATACATGTTTCTCTAGTTTTCATTTTCAAATTGTAATTTATTAACTTTTTTATATAATTGTTCCAGTGTGACACCTAAATCTGCCTCGAGCCCTATCACTACCAAGCCGATTTCTCAACCAGGTAAATATCATTGACTAGTTTAGTTTTGGGGGTAAATTTTGTTCTTTTTCATTCAGTTTCCGGCACCTGTGATACCGGAACAGAATCCTAATTCATTGGCCTATTTTTGTTTCTGCATTTGTTCTTATTTGACTAATATCCTCATATTCAATAAATATATATATTTTTTTAAAGTACTTACTTCTCAATAAGGTTTTTGTTCACTATATTTTCATAATAAACATAATAATATACATCTTATTTATATCTCTAAACGAGCAATTCTTGTATATAATATTATTATATAATCTGAATCTCGGAAACGGCTCCAACGATTTTCATAAAATTTTGTATACAGGGGATTTCGGGGACGATAAATTGATCTCGCTACGATTTATTTTCAGAAAATGTTGTTTTATTCGTGTTTTTAATAATCAACTCTTCCCGACATCTATTGGCGAATAGTAATACTATTTTCCTTAATTGAGGGCAACTAACCGCTTTAAAGAAACAACAAGATGGCGTTATCAAAAAAAAAAAAACGAGCAAAGCGAGCTCGGTCATCATCTAGTGCATGCATAAACGGCATATTATCTTGTGTAAATGAAATAAAATGATGTTTTTTTTGTACACAAAGGTAAACAAGAATACTGTCTGCTTGATGCTAGGTGTTCACCGTCGCTCATGGACGTCGATGACGCCAGGAGTAGAGCCTCTACCAATAAATACTTCTTTCAAACCTTAATTGATGAAGACCATATCGTAGCACTCGGCAAGTACTGTGAAGGGGATATCATTTCACAGTTTGATGGTACGTGTGCGAAAAAAAAATAAAAATTCTTCACATTGGTGGTACATGAATAAAGGGAGAGAAAGTGGTAGATTAATAAAACTGTAGGGCTTTTTTTTCCAATTCGTTTATGGGCATTGTTATGCAGAAATTCGTTGAGAATAAAATTGTTTATAAGGGTCAACGAGTCATTTTATTACAAGATATACAGGGGACTACACAATTACCAGAAAGACTTAAATAGAACTGTTGATTAAATTTTATTTGGGTTAATTTATTAAAAAATTATTACATATCAAAAAACTGGTGGTAGGACCTTTGGGGGTCCGCACGGGTAGGTACCACCACCCCGCCTATTTCCGCCGTGAAGCAGTAATGCGTTTCGGTTCGAAGGGTGGGGTAGCCGTTGTAACTATACTGAGACCTTAGAACTTATATCTCTAGGTGGGTGGCGCATTTACGTTGTAGATGTCTATAGGCTCCAGTAACCACTTAACACCAGGTGGGCTGTGAGCTCGTCCATCCACCTAAGCAATAAAAAATGAAAATTATATTTATTAAACATCAGTACCATTTGTGAGTTTGGCATCATAGATAATACACATAAATTAGTTATCAGCAACTCAAGCACTCAACATAAATGTTTACGGGCGTCGGCCACTAGATGGCTTCGCTTCGATTAGTTTCTCATTGCTCCTGTAGATGGCAGTAACATATTACCTATATTTTATTTTTAATGAAGGATTTTGTAAATTTTTAGAAACCACAAATTGATAAAATTTAATCAATTTGTCTCTTGAAACTAATCGAAGCGAAGCCATCTAGCGGCCGACGCCCGCAAAACTTTTTGTTGGGTGCTTAAGCTCTAACTAATTTGTGTGTATTATGGTTATTTCACATGAGTAAATAGGAGTACAGAGACAAAGTTTCGAACAGCCGCGCCACGGTACGTCACTACAAGCATGATGCGCGTGTGTGCGTGAGCACTGGCGGTTCGTCACGTACGGAACGAAACCTGTTTATACTGGTTCGGCCAGTGCCAAAACAAAGGGCTCGCTCACCGCTAGCTGTGCGTCGCGTCGCGCGTGCTTAAATTTCGAATTTGAATTTATTAGAAAAAGTGTAAATATGGTCTATTGTACTGTTTGCATAAACAACTATCGAAAAAATAAAAACCTATCTTTTTTAATTATCCCAAAAACTTCACTAGGTAAGTAGTAGTTATAATTATTTTTTACTTAGATACCTCATATTATGATACGTTTCTGCCTCAATTTCGAAAGAAGCTCATATAGGTAGGTACCTACGCGTCCATTGGCCCGCGACAGACACACCGCACGCAAAACAAAAAATCGCTAATCCTGATTATCTTAGTGACAGGATAACGGATCAAACTGCTTAAAACATTTAATTGTCATCAATCCTTAATAAGTATGCCAAATTTCGAGTTAATCCGACGTTTTGAAGGGGGTCAAAATCATGTTCAAAGATTCCGTTACATACCAACATACGTATGAAGCTAATAAAAGCGTATTAAAAATACAAAACATAATAAAATCTTTTGCGTGCGGTGCGTCCGACGCGGGTATTCTTTAGTTATTGAATGATTACCTCAGTTTATAAATTGAAAATACTATTCATGGTTTTATTATTATTTCAGACGACAAAACGGTTACAAGCTGTCGGGCGAGAAGATCTCCTTTCCAAATTTGTAAATGATAAAATAAGTCAACAAAACAGAATCCGTGAAGATCACTTTAAAAAATCCTGTATTAAGTTTTCTAAAAATGAACTGTAAAATATTTATTCAGCAATGCTTTTCCTACACTCAACTTGCCGACAAATTACGGAGCCTATTCGAGTTTGAGCCAGTGTGAGAATGTATTTCTACTACATCTAATGTGATATTTTCAAGCCAATAGTTATCTTGGGAAATATGAGAAAGACTTTTTTCAGCCATTACAATGACTTTAATGAAAGCAGTATAGTATAGAATGTTTTTTTAAAAATACCTCCTGACAATTTCATCGCATTTTTTGAATTGCTTGAGAAAAAAATTCGAGAATATTTTGATCTACAAAATAAATATTTTAATATGTATTGGTAAAACATACACAAGATTGTAAATTGGATATGCCATGCAAGTGCTTTCCCATTGATTATATTTAAAAAACTTTATATTAGATTTAGAATTTATCTTTCGATTAAGAGGTATAACAAATTTATTAAAAAAACAAAAATTACAAAAAAAAAAACTATTTAGATTAAGCAATTTGTTAAAAAAAAATATACATAAAAAAGCTGAAAAACGTTTTGTGTATTTATTTTAATCCTCCTGTGCCAACCCTACCAAAATAGCTAACAATTTTGATCGCTCTTTAGAAGCTTGGTCTCTGTATGTTTATTATTTACCCATGCGGTTATATCTTTCTGTTACAGCCATCGTTGGTACTACTAATCAAATGAAGCCGCTGTATTGTCAAGAGTAAGTTCTTTATTACATATGTATATCTTTACATAAGAAGGCAAAAATAAAATAGTCAAGCACTCTTCTCCGTGGGTAAAAAATATTCCAAGTCGGAAAGTGAGCAAACAGGTCTTTTAACTTGTTATTTTGAATGTAGTTTCACCACTGGGAAAGAACCATAAAAAACGTGGCCTTGCTATCATAAGTATGCATCCCTAAGTTATTCTGACAGGATATTAACTTATTGAAGCACAGTGTCAAATAATAGTCTACTAGCCCACTGAGTTTCTTCCCGGATCTTCTCAGGCGATTGCGTTTCCGATACGGTGGTAGATTCTGCGAAGCACGACTCTTGCTAGGGTTCGTGTGAGCAACAAAGTCAGGTTTGAACCCAGTGAGCTCACCTACTTGCCCCGTGATGCTAATTATGGTCTCTCAAGACCATCAGCTTAGGTAGGAGAAAAAAAAAGACTGAAATCTCAGTTGCATTAGTGCACTTCATATATCCTGCCTTTGAGATTATTATTACAGCAGGTAACATACTGCAAAGTTTGTACTGTTTCTGAAAGTCTTCAATCATTTCAACATTTCTATTGCAAAAAGGAATTGGTAAATTTAACACAGACACAAAACTATATGTATTGTTAAGCAGCATAAATTTAAATATTAATATAAAATCATTTCATTTCATTTCATCTCAGTTGATTAATGTCTCAAATTAATCATCTTCATTTCATTTAATTTCACTCTATGCTATCATTTTGCATAAAAATAAGAATATAAATTAAAATAAGACTAATGACTTAAAGTTCTTAGTTACCAGGTCATAAATTCCAAAAAAAAATTGCTTAAATAGCACCTGGTGTACAAACTCGTCACTGGTCAATATTATTAAACATGGAGAAAGAAAATGGATTGATAAATGATAGCGTGTGAAATTCTAACAGTGCTGGTGAGATGAAGGTGAGCAGCCCAACCTGCCACTCCCCAGGAGCTATCCTGCCTGATCTACCACAGCCTGCTGAGGAACCAGACAAGGTATTTTGTAATACTAATTCAGGAATGACTGGTGGTAGGACCTCTTGTGAGTCCGCACGGGTAGGTACCACCGCCCGCCTATTTCTGCCGTGAAGCAATAGTGCGTTTCGGTTCGAAGGGTGGGGCAGCCGTTGTAACTATACTGAGACCTTAGAGCTTATATCTCAAGGTGGGTGGCGCATTTACATTGTAGATGTCTATGGGCTCCAGTAACCACTTAACACTAGGTGGGCTGTGAGCTCGTCCACCCATCTAATCAATAAATAAAAAATAAAAAAACCATAACGGGACTGTCACAGAGCTTCATGCAACTTTTGGTTACTATTATATTTTTTTTAAATCGCCGTCATTAGTAAAAAAAAAGGCTTGGATGGAGTGTGTGAATGATGATACGACAGAGAGAGAGGAGTGAGTGTTGAGATGACGGCTGATAGAAGAGAATGGAAGAGAAAAATTAGCTGTGTCGACCCCACCTAGTGGGATAAGGTGGAGAAAAAGAAGAAGAAGAAACCGTCATCAGTAAATTACTGATTAGATGAAAGCTATTGTCTTTGTCAGACAAATATCTAGGTTCTTTTCTTTGCAGAACTTTGGATTATCAAAAGATGCCACCTCCGCCGAGACTCAGGTGTGGTTGTCCCGACAACGGTTCATGCAACACGCCGCCACGTTCGCGAACTTTTCCGGGGCTGATCTGCTGAGGTGAATCAATGTTCTTGATTGTAAATACTAACTGATATGATATAAAAAAGAAATGGTGCGTTTGGAACTTGGTGCACTTGAAAGAAGTGACAGATAGGCAGCGGCTTGGCTCTGCCTCTGTCATTGCTGATGTCCATAAGAAAACAACCTCTTCGCCATTTATATAATATATTTTTAAATTATATATAGAAAAATAAATATATACATTTTTTATATCGTTCATTAAAAATAAAATATTAAATCAAACATAAGAATCTTCTAACTGTCTAAGAATCTTTCAGTAATTATAATATAATTAAAATTATGAAGTCATAAAAATTTTAATACCTTTTAATTAATTTGGTATCAAGTCGAGGCAAAGCATTAGTTTACTTTCCCGGGATAAAACGTAACTGTCACTCTCCTGACTGAATATTATCACTTTAAAACAATCATGTCTGTCCCTTACGACGTGAAATAAATACAAACAAACAAATTATATAGATAGTAAATATATGTCACAATATTTTTCTTTGCAATCTGTAAATAAACACTACTTTCATTCTCAGACTATCCCGTGATGACATTATCCAGATCGTCGGACTGGCTGATGGCATACGTCTGTTCAACGCACTTCACGCCAAGTAAGTATGAACTATACATGTATTTTATATACCTACTAACTTTAACTTAAGGGAGCTATTATAACATGACGAGCTGTATAGGCAAGTTGATGGGCCTGAGACATTTTGCTAGCATCTGTCTCACACTCACACAAGAGAGTGCTTTGATGCATCTACATACTGTTCGAAATCACCACCCACTAAGAAGATGAAGGGTTGTCCCTATGGGTTATAAATATCACATAAATTCCTATATCATAAATACAAAGACACCCACTATGAAGATCTGGTGTTATATCGTGAAACTTCCAATGTCATAAATACGAATACTCCAAGTGTGAGATTTTTAATTATTAATTAAAAGAATTGATTAGACGTTGAACATGAACAAAAATATATCATCAAAACTTGTTGTTAGTAAAGGTGTACTCTTCATTCATTCATTCATGTCTAATTAGTTAAGTAGAGTTACTGTATTCTCCACAACACTATATATCCGCAGACGCATCTCGCCGCGCCTCACCCTGTACGTGTGCCCGCCCTCCTCCGACGTGCACTGCGCGCTCTACCTGCACGCGTGTCGCGCGCACGAGCTGGTGCACAAGCTGAACGCGCTGCAGGGAGCCGGCAGCAAGGTAATGTCGACATTTAAACGGTAGGCAGTGGCTTGGCTCTGCCCCTGGCATTGCTGAAGTCCATGGGCGGCGGTAACCACTCACCATCAGGTGGGCCGTATGCTCGTCTGCCCACAAGGGCAATAAAAAAAAATACACTGCGCGCTCTAGCTGCACACGAGCCAAAATTAAAAACACGTCTCTAAGCCATTAACTAACGAACAAAGTCCAGTAATTATGCCCTAAACACGTAATTGCGGATCCTCCTGATCCACTAACGGTGCTTTTAGGTACCCCAAGTACCGGTTACCGTCCTCGCTGAACCCGTTGCTTGCAACGAAGGGCTCGACAAGTAAACTAACCCATAGACACAGCCCACTGGTTTCTCGCCGGATCTTGTCAGTGGGTCGCGTTTCTGATCCAATGGTAGATACTGTGAAAAACTGCTCTTGCTAGGGTCAGTATTAGCAACACTCCCAGTTTGACCGCTCAGGTTACTAGAATAAGATAAGAAAAAAAACGTAACGATTGATTTATTTTATTTGCAGGATTGCGAAACCGTATTGGTGTCCGGTCCGAACGGCGCTCGCGTCCGCCTCACCGACGAGCTGGTGCGACATCTGCCAGACAACTCGACTTATCGCCTCAAGAGACTCGAAGACTGCAATGCTCTGCTCCTAAGCGCCACCACCGGCAACTGACAAACCAAGATGAACTGTCTGTGTTTGGGAGTGGACCATACAACATTATTCAATTGTCATCGGTTCACGATTCGTCTGCAATCCTGATCATCATCAGTGTGTAATGCGTAAGAACACGATAAAAAACAAACGTGTGGCACTCGGGAACTGCCGCGGTAAAGCTATTGCATAGCATTTTTTATCAACTTATGCAATTATAATTAGACAATGATAATTTAATATTAAAACAATAATAAAACAAACCACGCTATATTAAACATTAATAAAACCAAAATCTAGACTGTCCCCTTCACACTCATAAGCTAGATCGCGCGAGAGAGAGATGGGCAGACTTTCATGATGCGCATGTAGTGTGACGTCACGCCACGCGCTTATTCACAAACACTACACAAGCGCAACGTGTGAATGTGTTGAACGTGAGCTACATGGTAGGCGGAGTGAGGGGTGTAAGGTTTTTTTCGTTACGGATTTTCATGATTCGGTCGCCGCGCTCAAGGCCCGCGATAAAAGCTATGCAATAGCTTAAAAAAAAGAAAGGATTGTGTGGTTTTATGAAAGCACGGTAAAAGTGAAACTTTTTTTCACATTATAGACATATAACTGACAAACAACATTTACATTAAACACTGACAAAAACAAAAACAAAATAGCGTGGAGCACTGGTACAAATGAGTTATAGTCTATACACTACACGGTCAGCTGCTGCGAACTATAGGCGCCGCCATATTGGCCTTGGCTGCTCTGACGAGCGCCTTTCACTGTATCCCTACTCCGCGGCTGACCGTCACGCGACATGCAACACACAGACGAAAAAATTTGAGACGATGTAATAAAAGTTTCACTTTAATAACTGTGTTAAGTAATTAAGACGCCGGTACTTTTAATATCATTAATAATGGCTGAAGACTACCATTCTGCGTCTTATCTTCCACTCTCAGCTTACGGTTTGATGGCAGGAAAGCCTGTTTTATAAAACAATTATGATTTCGATTAAGAGGGATGTGTGGCAGCTTATAGTGTCTACAGACAGACCTATGAGAACACGTGGTTGGACCTGATTTGGACTGCACGTCTATCAGATTCGACAATCAAGTCTGCGTACACATTGTGTAAGCCATTGATGATACAAGTTCTAAGCAATTAAGTTTATTATCTTGGGACTTTACAAACGATTTGTTCTAGTTGGAACATTTTAATGAGTGTGTGATGATGGATAGTGAACATTTAAAGTGGGACGGGTTGTCTACAGTTAGAATGATCACTAAAAAGGGGCCAGTACATATACAATTGTGTCTTATATTTCACACTAATTCTTCACCACATATTTTTACTAAAAAAATTATGTTATACTCTTATATATTTGTGCAGCTGAGAATATTTTAATTAGTTTTGTGTTTAGAATTTGAAGGTATTATTGTATGTTGATTATAATCCATACATGAGTCGTCTATTATCAAAGGTGGCAATCTGTGCATTTGGACAAAAAAAAATTATTGATATGTCAATACAGATTGATTTGAATATAATCATCTCCTTCAAAGAATACGGTTCAAAACCTGCATTAAATAAAGGTTAATACTTAACCTGTTATTTATCTAAGATGTCGTTCAGAAGAGTTTTGTGACTGCCAATGGAATACAAAGTCAATAATTCGTTTTTCTGATTTACCAATCATTGTCCAAAAGTCAGATTGCCGGCTTTGATAATAGTCGACTCACATGTTTGATGTTTTATAACAAAAATATTCTCATCTGCGTAAAGTTTAGTTTTAAGATTTAATATTGTGCAATTTATTATTATTATTATTATTAGGTTATAAAAATGCGTTGTCATACAATCTGTTTTTAAGGCAGACCATAAAACTATTCGTTATTTAGAGAAATAATTATTATTTGTTAAGCGTCTGAACCTTTATCGGACGTAGGTGAAAGCCATGGTATATCATATAATTTATAAGTTCTTATAAAGATTTAAATGTAAAATAAGTCTTAGTAAATTAAGCATCATAGAAATTTTTATTTTTTTTATAGAGAATGAGAAGAAGTCTTTGTAAAGACATTAAATATAGATCTATAGTCGGATTTTTAATTAGACGAAGCCAGGTGACAGTAGCTAATGTCACTTTGTGAAATAATGTTGCTATATTTAAAGTAATAGTGATGCGTTCAGTTCTCGTTCAATCACATGAATGAACAATGAGTGTGAAGAGTTAATCATTAATTTCAAAGTATAAAAGAATATTATTTATATTTTACAATAAAATTGTATTAAAGTGCTCCAATATATGTTACTAGTAGTATGTAACTACAATCAGTTTTTTTATTTTCATTACCTACCTATAATTGTTATATTTTATACGTCTATAATTTCAACTATATGATGTATTAGAAATAGGACAGTCTTACAAGCTTCCTCGCAATGTTTTTCTTAATGTTTAAAACACTCGGTATTCAGTACAGGTAGATACTATAGGAACATAATATTTCGTCGAAAACTCGTTGGTATGTACAAAGCACGCCTAAAATTCGAACCCCGTACTCGATATCGGCAATTCGACACACCAACTATTCACTAGACAATCGAGGCAATTTCATTAATTCAGGAGTTTTTTCAATCGTTCACTTTGTCACAACACTATTTTATTTCATCAAAAACTGACAACACAGTAAACGTCAGTTGACTTCGTCTAATAAAAAATCCGACTATATCTTATATTATTTTGTAATTTCTCTACATATTGAGATACTTGTTGCTTCCTTGAACAACGTAAAATTTGTGAGGACAAAAATATATATTCAATAAAACTCACAAATTGAGATGATTTCTAAATATATCTTGAATGCCTAAAATTTTGGTTAAAAAATATTTTTTAAGTTTGGTAGCTATAACCTGACGTTGTTATTTTATTTAGTTTGCATGTTTTTTAACTATAAAGGTTTATGTTCAAAGAATACACTATAAAAAAATGTTTTTGGCAAATCTAAAATTTCAATATAGTGTTTCGGTAACTAATTTAATTGGTTGGTATTTTAATGGTCGAAGCATTGTTCCTATGCATATTTCACTGTAGTGCTCCCTGTTAGAACAGATATGTTATCGGTTTGGGACAATTTATTCATTTGTTAGTTGATGGCTTGTTCGTTCCATTGACTGTATGTATTGTATATTATTTATCAATGTTCCAAGTTCCGACACTACAAAGCTCCATGTAACAAACATAATAATATCGACGCTTGAAAGGCAAACGTGACTAAGCGACAATGCTTGAACTTTACAGTAGACTAATTTAAAGTTGAAATACCTGAAAACTAATTTTATTTTAACGAATCTAGCTGTAGTAGAATCTAGCTAGTAGCTGTAGGATTGAAATGATTTTAATAGACCTAGAAATATATATATTTTTGCGCATCGAATATGGTTATTGCCTATCATTTATGTACAAAGCAGCTATTGTCGCTTTCATGTTTGCCTTTCAAGCGTCGATATGTAGATCGTATCATTATCGTTATCATCTGAACCAGAGTGCTAAAGATTATTTTCTTGCCACCACCACCAAGAAAACAGATTTTCAAAGATATATATAGAATATTGTAAATTATATTAGACGGAAATTTTTTATTTGAAAAAAAAAAACATATATTCTGTAGTTTAATAATTTCAAACACTTTAGTTTTCAAAGTGTGAATTAAACATATTTTTAGCACTAGTCGTAAGGTATGTTAGTATATACAGAGGTGCCTTGAGAAGTGCCTCAAACGCGCGCTTGTTGCGATTCGGAGTATTATGAATATTTAATTTTAGGTTATTCTAAGTATTTTGGAGCACTAACAAATTTCCTGTCACAACTCGGCAGAAAATATTCATAAAAATGTTTTTTTTTTGTGAATCAAACCTCTCATAAATCAATTGCAAATAAAATTGTAAATAATAATCTTAAATGTTTTTGTACTTTCTAGAAAACATTAAGTAAGTAGGTTTGATTATTATAATAATGTTGTAAGGAAATAAAAATTCGTTTTTTCTGTAATTCTTTTGCCGAGCTGTGTTTGCAAATAGGAATTTGTTTTGATGTTGAAAAATTAGACATGTTATTCTCTTGAATTAAGTTTTTTTGTTATCGTTGCATGTATTAGTTGTAGTCATTATATTGTTTGTGTAATCGATTAATAAACAAGTTTATAAACATATGAATTTTATTTAACCATAGTTCCCAAGGCTTTCACTTTATGGCAAAGCCACGGACCACGTCAACAAAAGCAATTATGCATTGTAGACAAGCAATATAGAATTGGTGGCTAATTTTGCGATAACCCTGCGTTCATCCGCAGTGCGTTTCCAGACCTTTTTGCCATGCTTTGAAACGGTTGAAATTTGTGTCTGAATTAAATGTCTGGTGTATGTAAATGTATACCAGTTGTGTGAGTAGTAGCCTAGTGTCCGGAGAAATCTAGTCCGTACGGCACTTTTTTCCCTACTTATGCTGATAGCCTTGAGAGGCTATTTCAGTTTCGCTCTAGCATGTAGATGAGCTCTCGAGGCTCAAATCGGAGTGTTGTTAACATTGGCCTTAGCAAGAGCCGTGCTTCGCAGAATCTACCACCGGATCGGAAACGCGACCCACTGGGAAGATCCGGCGAGAAACTCAGTAGGAGTACGGCACGAGGTGCGCTCCAGTGTACACGGTTGGTCCTTGTCAATTTCATGTTCGGTTTAACGGTTTATTATTTGAGAAATAATACAAAGTTTTACTGGTGGTAGGACCTCTTGTGAGTCCGCGGGGGTAGGTACCACCACCCTGCCTATTTCTGTCGTGAAGCAGTAATGCGTTTTGGTTTGAAGGGTGGGGCAGCCTTTGTAACTATACTGAGATCTTAGAACTTATATCTCAAGGTGGGTGGCGCATTTACGTTGTAGATGTCCATGGGCTCCAGTAACCACTTAACACCAGGTGGGCTGTGGGCTCGTCCACCCATCTAAGCAATAAAAAAAAAAGTGCTTGTTTTGTGTTGCTAAACTATCAAGTAACGAACGTCTAGGAAGCTCAGTCTATTATTAGCATCCAGTTTAGAAATTAATTTTCAGTCGGAAAGTTTTCGATTCATTAAAACAAAACATGCGTGTATAAAATTTTATTTAAATATTCATAGAAGGCACTTTTTACATCGGACTTATAATACTGCTCCAATGATATTTTGTGATGAAAATAAAAACAATTATGATGTAACAATTCTGGCTGTTTTATTGAATAAATAAAAGTAACCTAGTGTTGCTATACTAAACAAAACAAATTACCTTAAAATATTTAAAAAAATCTGGCAATATTAGACATGATTGGTTAAAATACAAGGAATGTGTACATAAATGTATTAAAAAATTACAAGAATTAATTTTGATCAATCTAAAATAAAATACTTTTTCTTAAAGTATTTATTTACAAAAAAAAAAACTACAAACACTGGGTTAAAAAAAATAGAAAATTTAAGGACTTAAATTATACCCAGTGTATTTATTATACTAAAAAGTATTCAAATAAAAATAATATAAAATGTATGAAGTATTTAACTAATATGAATTAGCAGTAAGTAAGTATATTATTTTGACGCCACTAAGAGCCTATTACATACACTACTTAATGTGAAGTAAACATGATTTATATTTAACTTTGTAAATATGTTTTTTCCGTTGATATTTTAAAATATTACAGTGTGAAGATATTCCTTATTTTTATTCAGAATGATTTATTAACATCAAGACCTCAGTGTGTCAAATTAAAATATGTTAGTATGAATTATTAAGTGATAGTTAATATTTGTATATCAGGTTTTTTTTTCTCCGTGCTTAAAAAAAGCTACTTTTAATATAACGATTCTTCTGTGCCTTACGCTGGTCTCCAACAATCTTGTTAGTTTTTGTACAAGAAAATTATTAACAATAAAAAATGGAATGAGAATAAAAATGCTAAAATAATTTGGTCCATAAGACAAATCTTCATAAAAATATTAATTTATTCATAAAAATTGTGACTTTCCCTTATTATTATTAAGAAATTCACTAAAAAAAGGTCTAAAAATATGAATAGTTATTATAGAATTTATAAAAGTTTATTTTCATGGAAAAGTAGTTGACGATAAAAAAAAACTGAAAATATGTTTTTTTTTTTATGTTAAGAATCATGCATGCAAGTTTTAATTAAGTCTTCTTGAACAAACACGTGAGTAATCCTGAGAGACATTGAGGATTACCTTGGCTTGCTAATCAAAGTAACTTAAGATTAACAAAAAATATACATATTTCAAAATAAAATTTAAGTATTCACGAACTATGAGTGATGGATGCGGCTTACATTTTCTGACAAATATGTGATATGATATGCGTGTGTCATCATTTGTAAAGTCCAATTAGGCCGAAACCAAGAATCTAAAACAATACTTGGAAGCTTATGATATGTTTAATCGAATCAACAAGTCACACAGCCCTTTCGCATACTATATTTTTAAAAATGGCAACACAGCACCGCTGTCGGTCTGGCCATTAAACGTGGCAACACTCAAAGAAAACAATGTACAGAAAAGTTTGCTTTCAGTAAATAATTGAAACAAATTTTATGGGTTATTTCTGTAATGAGTTTTTTTTTTAAATTAGCCAACGATTAAACCATAAGATCCATTACAATTAATTGATAAGAGATGTTAATTTATATAAATTATGAGTTACTTTTTCTTGTTTCAATAATCATATGTCAATATAAACACTCAAAAAGATATTAATTACCAATAAAACATGTAAAAACATTTCTTTTTACTCTTTGTTAAGTTATGTGTACACCTTTATTTCGGTATTATGTAAACTTTAAACAATAGCAGATTATAATGCCTTTAGTATCCATCTACCAAAAGGGTTGTCCGGCAAATTCTTTATATTGTATTTTAAGTGCAAAACTAGATTTTTTTTAATAATATTAATGCTGTAACTGGTGTAACTGTTTAGACTCCGGACCAAGTATTTATTATTATTTTCAATAAACAAACATAGTTACAAGTACCAATTATAAATAATAGTTCTCATAAGGCCGGCATTTATTAAAAATTGTTCTTAAAGATTAAAAAGCATGAAAAACATGCAAAATCTAAATCAATTGGTAATGAATATTTTTTGAAGCGTTTTTATCAGTGAGTGGATCGTCCTAATTCAATTGTATTGCCGTAATGCAGACGCCGGTGCGGTCTCGACGTAGTTGGCTGGCAGCATGCCCGCCATGCCGGTGCGTACCACCTGACCCATCATCCAGCCCTCGTCTATAGCACTTACATTCATTATGAGGTCGCCTTCACGGAACGACACCTTTAAATAGACATTTTTAAAAGGTTATTTTTAATTGTGTTACTGGTGGTAGTAGGACCTCTTGTGAGTCCGCACGTGTAGGTACCACCACCTTGCCTATTTCTGCCGTGAAGCAGTAATGCGTTTCGGTTTGAAGGGTGGGGCAGCCGTTGTAACTAAACTTGGGACCTTAGAACTTATATCTCAAGTTGGGTGGCGCATTTACGTTGTAGATGTCTATGGGCTCCAGTAACCACTTAACACCATGTGGGCTGTGACTACGTGCAAACACCCAAGCAATAAAAAAAAAATTTTTTTTGGGCCTATTCGCAGTTGTCTCCAGTTGTAGATGCTTTTGTCTCACACAGTATTTCAGAAGTATGTGTTTCTTTTTCTTACCCTTTTCTAACATTATATGAGGTCAGAGCACTCTTATCATGCTGCATACATATTTGACATAAGTATTATGGCCTGCATAGGTTATATCTCCAAGCAACATGCTTTTTCTGCACCAAAAGCATGTCAATATTTTATTTAAAAAAAAATCATATACTAGTCATAAATATAGGACCTTTTATTACACTGGATAAGTAGAATTGGGGATCTCAAAACATTTTATTTCCGAGTGGATATTAGAATTCGTGGACATCATGGTACGAATGGTATCTATCACCCACCCAGAGACACAAGATAAAACTCTGCAAAGTGAAACTCCTTTGAAATCTATACGATTGTTATACCCACATGTGGATAACAGTGGTTTTTTTTTTTCCTACCTGAGCCTTGAGCTGAGAGCCTTGAGAGGCTATAGCGTAACCCTAACGTTTGTAGGTGAGCTCACGGGGCTCAAACCTGATGACGTTGCTAACACGAACCCAAGCAAGAGCCGTGCTTCGCAGAATCTACCACCGGATCGGAAACGCGACCCACTGAGAAGATCCAGCGAGAAACTCAGTGGGCTGTGTCTGGGAGTTAATTTACTCGTCGAGCCCTTCGTCGCAAGCGACGGGTTCGACGAGAACGGTGACCGGTGCTTGAAGTACCTAGAAGCACCGTTAGTGGATCGGGAGGATCCGAGATGATAACAGTGGATAGGGGCAATAAAGCATTTATAGAGAAGACTATTAAGAAGATACTGCTGCTACAGATTAGGCAGTACAGACTACAGAGAACACCCAGTGGTGAGGTCTGTATTGTTTGACTCATTAAATTAAAAAAATAAAGCTGTGATATTACAACGGTGCTTTTCAGCTTCCTATTTCCAAGGGTATAATGGAAAATGTTCTTTATTAGTAAAAAAAAACTTACCTCATCACTGTCGTTGGCTTCGTAATCATACATTGCTATGTACACTTGCTGAAAATAAAATATATATTATATTACATTATGTGATTACATTATTATATTATTTTACATACTCTTGATGTTAATTTTTTTTTTTTAGGTTCACACATCTGGATGAAATCTGCACACATAAACATTGAACTTATTTACATAAAATAATACATTATAGAATTCACCCTTTTGGGTGTGAACACATCTTGCTTAAGAGCGTTTGTGCTTAAGATGTAAATATCGTTAACTAATATTAAATTAAGCCAAAGAAAACAAAAAAAAAAGAAAACAAAAAACTGCATATACAAACTTACAAAAAAAAATAAAAAAAGAGGGAAATTAATGTTCAATATATTGAGGAGTGAAAGGTTTAAGTGACATTTCGGTGAATGCAAAACATTTATCTTTATAATTAAAGGTCCGTTTTATTGGGTAATAGCATCAACAATTCAATGTTTTTTAATTGAACTTCTTATAAGTTTACTCCATTCAAATAGCTAAATAAGTTTTTTTTTGTTGTTATGATATTTATTCCAAATGTTAAACTTTAATTGGCGCTTTAGTTGCAAAAAGTCCGCTTAAACCAAATATCCTTTCACCGCTTGACATAATATATATTTTTTTAATATCTACAATCAGAATCCTGTGCTTTCAGTGGATGCTTTGAAATTAACATAACATAAGGTTGATATATTTTTTTCAACTGTAGATTGGAATTGATATGAAAATGCAATAGGTCTAATTAGGTTATGTTATCAATACTCCAGACTAGTTTTTTTTAGATCCTGCCTATGCTGATAGCCTTGAGAGGCTATTTCAGCTTCGCCCTAATGTGTGTAGGTGAGCTCACGGGGCTCAAACCGGAGTGTTGCTAACACTGACCCTATCAAGAGCCGTGCTTCGCAGAATCTACCACCGGATCGGAAGCCCGACCCACTGAGAAGATCCGGCGAGAAACTCAGTGGGCTAGTCCAGACTAGTTGATGAGCAGTGCAATGGACATCACGGCGAAATGACGTTGGACACTTTGAGACGTGAGGTCGCATCTTCAGTATTACACCGTTACGTTCGCAAATCAGGCAACGCCTGGGAGATTCTAGTTTTTTATCCAGTGACAGTAACTCACTAGTTAGCGGGTTTTTAGTAAAAAAACGACAATGCATATTTATAAACGATTAGTTTCTTAAATTGGTCTATAATTTTCTCATTTATTTGGTTTATCAATCAATGTCTATGACATATATAGAACAGACGAGGCTGTATGGGGTTAGATCCCCTTGCCTTTCCTAATAAGGAAAAATTGTACCAAAAAAAATGTCTATGGCATATTAGTGGGTGTATATTTTGTGTTGTTTTACCGGATTCTGTGAGCTAGCCGGTCTCTGCACTTCATTGGCCAACGGATCCAGATCGGTTACGCGACCGATCTGCCTTGACTGCTGATGTTGTGTTTGATGACTGCTACCTGTAAACATTTTTGTTTAATCATTATTTTTCAGAAATTCTTTTTTAAATTTTCCAACGGTGATTCTAAAACATAATCAGGCCTGTTTATACCACGTTTAAGAGGTTTATGGGTATCTATAACGTAAATGCGCCACCCAAGTTGAGATATAAGTTCTAAGATCTCAGTATAGTTAGTTACAACGGCTGCCCCGCCCTTCAAACCGAAACGCATTATTGCTTCACGGCAGAAATAGGCAGGGCGGTGGTACCTACCCGCGCGGACTCACAAGAGGTCCTACCACCAGTAATTACGCAAATTATAATTTTGCGGGTTTTATTTTTATTACACGATGTTATTCCTTCACCGTGGAAGTCAATCGTGAACATTTGTTGAGTACGTATTTCATTAGGAAAATTGGTACCCGCCTGAGATTCGAACACCGGTGCATCGCTCAACACGAATGCACCGGACGTCTTATCCTTTAGGCCACGACGAGAATAAAAATATTTTCGTTAAATTTTTTATATGAAGATGATTTTTTAAGAATAAATAATACGGTAGTTAAAAGGCTGTGAAGGTCAAAAAGTAAAAATCTCAAGATGTGCACATAGCTGATTTTGGTTTGACAACGACGATATATAATGAGATACACAAACCTCTTTGCTTTCCATCGTTTGTGCTGTTATAGATGACGGTGGCGGAGGCCCTTTGCGTATTCGGAGGAGCCCTAGGCCCGTCGCTCAACGGATCGTAATCCTGAATCCTACCGATCTTGGGCTGACCAGAGGACCCGTAATTCTGGGCGTATTGCCCATAATATTGACCTTGGTAATCTTGGTATTGGTATCCGATATCCTCTTTGGGCTGATAGTATTGTTCTGGGTAACGATTTTGCGGGATTGTGGAATTGTGGGATGGCTGATAATGGGAAACTGGTTGGCTGTGTTGGGGTAGGGTTTGGCTGTGCTGGGGTGCATTTTGAGCGTGTTGGGGTACGTTTTGGGTGTGATGGGAAACGTTCTGAGCGTGCTGGGTGTTTTGGGGGTAATGGGGCAGACTCTGTCCGTGCTGCGACATACTTTGGTTGTTCGATAGATTCTGGTTGTGATTGGGTAGAGGTTGGGTGTAGTGTTGTTGGCTATGCCCGGAATGGGTCTGGTGTTGGGTGGTCGGGATCTGGTAGTGGTTTTTGGGGGGTAGGTTTGGAGGTGGCACGTTAGGCTGTAGCATTTCGTTCGCGTAATTGTCTATCTGCTGATGGTAATTATCCGGCGGCGGCACATCTATAAAGGAAGCGTGATTGACAAACGACACATATTAGATACAATGGCACATACACGATACATAAGTGTTGATCAGGGAAATATTTAGATACTGAGAGGAACTTATTCTCTTTCCTTTAACAAAAATTAACTACAATCATTTAATCATTTTAGTGCTGAGCTTATTTTCACATTTTTACCGAAATTGCCATAGAATTTTGAATAAAAAAATAAGAAAACCTTATGAAAATTTTTAACTTAAAAAAGAAAATGCAAAAATTATACGTGCGCACGCTTACAGGTCGATATCTAATACCTGTTAATCAAACTGCGCAATGATCGATATTTCGACGCTCCGCACTTCACACGAATCAGTACAGAGTCGATTTATCGACGGTGCGCGCTCAAACGGTTAAAAAAGTGCAACTAAAATATTTTCCTGATCAAACCAACGGTGGAACGGTTAAGGACATGTGATAATAAAACATACGGACACACGAATGGCTTCATCACCGATCAAAGCAAAACACCATTGGAACGATGCTTCTGTCTACCCTCAAAACGTGCGTTACATGTATGATGATTGTGCGGACGGTAACGATACAATATTTATACAGGGTGCTTCTTTGTTTACGTACTATAGAGACATTTCGATGGTGTAACAAAAGTCCTTGATGCTTCATGCTATCGAGCGAGAAGCACTCGGATTTATTTAAATCTATGCCTAGACATAAATTCCAAAGCTCTCCCGCACCAGTAGCCTGTTAGCCGAGTCCTATACAAGACATTGACAATGATAACGCGCAAGCTAAACTTGAAACCAAAACACCCGGTTTGCACCTACCCACTATTTCTCCGTTTTCGTTGATCTGCCTCTGCCTCTCCATCTGGGCTTTCTTCTCGAGATCGCCGTGGTACGCCACGTTACTTATGATCTTCGTGTTCGCTTTGATCCTTAAGGTCTCAGGATCGTCTGCCACCTGGAGATGGAAACGAAATGGATTTATTATTATTGCTTACAGCCAACCCGGTGTTAAATGGTAACTGGAACCTATAGACATCTACGACGTAAATGCGCCACCCACCTGGAGATATGAGTTCTAAGGTCTCAAGTATAGTTCCAACGGCTTCGCCACCCTTCAAACCGAAACGCAGTATTCGCTTCACGGCAGAAATAGGTAGGGTGGTGGTGGAACGTACCCGCGCCGACTCAGAGGTCCTACCACCGAAGTTTTTGCATCGAGGCGTATATGCACTAACACCGATTTTTTCCCCCTACCTATTCGCTAGTGGCTTAGCGGGCTATTCCAGCTACATCCTGACAAGTAAGTGAGTTCACGGGTTCAACCTAAGATTAGCTAACACTAGCCCTAGCAAGAGCAGTGCTTCACAGAATCTACAAAGGGAACGGAATCGCGACCCATTGAGAAGATCGGACCAGAAACTCAGTAGGCTGTGTCTATAGTGTAATTCGGTAATGGGATAGCAACGCCGATTTTGTTTGCAGTCCTCCTGGTGGCAAGTTAGCGTTATTAATGCATCAATACCAGTCAAAGTGCTGCCTACCACTAAGGAACTTTCCTAACGGCCCTTGATAAAATTGAAATATCACTGCAGAGAAGATTCATAGAAGGGGCGAGATCTTTCTTCTTTGATAGCACTTTTGAAAGTGCGGTATCCGGAAAGAGGCATCAATTCTGAAAGTGATCGATGATATGATAGAAAAGATATCACGATGTCTCAAGCAATTTCCCAGGGCACTTAGTACCGAGCATACTCTATACAAAACAAAGATCTTCAGAGATCTTATATTCTGTACAGATCCAATTTGCGAACAAAAATCAAATCCGAAATTGGCTATGAGCGCAAACGTTACAGAATGTATAACGTATTTTATTATTTATCCAATTTGTGATTTGTCACCCCTAAAGTACCTTATTTTTATTGCTTATACGGGTGAACGAGCTCACGGCCCATTTGGTTTTGAGCAGTTATCGGAGCTCAAAGACAACAACAAGCTAAATACCGTCATCCACCATGAGACATGACTTCTTAGTCTCAATTTTTTTTACAATATCTTTATCAGTATACCTTTTTATTTATTTATTGCTTAGATAGGTGGACGAGCTCACACCACCTGGTGTTAAGTGGTTACCGGAACCCATAGACATCTACAACGTAAATGAGCCACCGACCTTGAGGTATAAGTTCTAAGGTCTCAAGTATAGTTACAACGGCTGCCCCACCCTTCAAACCGAAACGCATTACTGCTTCGCGGCAGAAATAAATACCTGTGTGAATTTCCCTTTACTCCTCTCGAAGTCGGCGTGGTACTTCACGTTGCTCTGTAGTTTCGTGTTTTCGGCGATCCGTTTCAATTCAGGTGTTTCGGCCATTGTCGTCGGTTTCGCTTTCGGTACGTGACTGCAATTTAACGTTAGAGGTTACTTTAATAAGACCTTCTTTTTTATATTTTTTTATTAGCATTCACGCGCTCCTTCTGTGGATGAATTAGGGGAGATACAGAATCTGTAAACTGCATACTTAGATGCAAAACGGGGCCACTTAAATGATTACTTGGTCTAGTGACGAACGGTATAATCGCGCGGGAACATTATACGTATTTCATTAGAAAAAAAATTGTACCCGCCTGCGGGATTCGAACAGCGGTGCATCGCTACATACGAATGCACCGGACGTCTTATCCTTTAGGCCACGACGACTTAGAACCTGTATTCGCGGCATATTTATGTAGCATATACCCCACGAATAAAGAATATTACATTTACAAACGTTAAGAATTCGGCAAACGAAAACTTCACTGGAGTAGAGCACTATACAAGCGGAGCTATATGATGTGACTTCAATACCATAATTGAGTCGACTATTATCAAAGCCGGCAATGTGACTTTTGGACAATTATTGGTAAATCAGTAAAACGAATTATTGACTTTGTATTCCATTGGCAGTCACAAAACTCTTCTGAATGACATCTTAGATAAATAACAGGTTAAGTATTAACCTTTATTTAATGCAGGTTTTGAACCGTATTCTTTGAAGGAGACGATTATATTCAAATCAATCTGTATTGACATATCAATAACATTTTTTTGTCCAAATGCACAGATTGCCACCTTTGATAATAGACGACTCATATATACATATTATATAATCTGAATCTCGGAAATGGCTCCAACGATTTTCATAAAATTTAGTATACAGGGGATTTCGGGGGCGATAAGTCGATCTAGCTACGATTTATTTTCAGAAAATGTTGTTTTATTCGTGTTTTCAATAATCAACTTTATGACTCTTCCCGACATCTATCGGCGAATAATAATACTATTTTTACTGCTTTGAAGACACAACAAGATGGCGTTATAAAAAAAAAAAGCCGAGCAAAGCTCGGTCATCATCTAGTTGTACTAATATGTTAACCACGTGTGGGCGGATACATGCGCTCTGTTGTCGATGGTGGAACGCGTAATATTAATGTGCTTAAACTTGGCTTATTTGGACTTTGGAAGCCAAGCCGTGTTCCCAGGGGCTCGGACTTGGGATACTTATGCATCTCGATCCTTTTTTTCCTTAATTCTCTGGTAGCCTAACGGGTTATTTCAACTTCACGCGAACGGATAGATGAGCTCAAGGGCTTAACCTGAGAGTTTACTAACACTAGCCCTAACAAGAGCCGTGCTTCGCAGAATCTACCACCGGATCGGAAACGCGACCCACTGAGAAGATCCGGCGAGAAACTCAGTGGGCTGTGTCTATGGGTTCGACGAGGACGGTGACCGGTGCTTGTGGTGCCTAAAAGCACCGTTAATGGATCAGGAGGATCCGTAATGACGTGCTTTGGGCGACGTCGACGGTTTACCATTCGGTCTACTGGGTCGGGTATGTAGTTTCCAGCGGTTACGATGAGAGGGTTCGATGTCGATAGGATAAAGAAACTTTTACGGTCTGTAGCAGAATTTGGCATTTAAACCGAACACGCAACCGACTCAGTTTTCTGTGGGATATTCTCTGTGGATCGCGATTTGCATCCGGTGGTAGATTTAGCGATTCAAGGGCCTTCCTAGGGTGCTTAATTCTCTCAGACTGAACCTCGTGAATCCGCCCGCTAATCACAGTGAGGCTGGCATGTACTACAAGGCCGCTAAGGCAGATGGGGAGAATAAAAACTGATTTAAAAAAAAAAAACTTTTTCTTAACATTACTATCGGTCTAGTTTTGAATAAAATGTTAATGTTATCATTACAATGGTATCTAAATCGGATAGGGAAAAATCAACCCGCTGAGTTTCTCGCCGGATCTTATCAGTGGGTCGCGATTTCGATCCGGTAGTAGATTCAGCGAAGCACTGCTCTTGCTAGGGCTAGTGTTAGCAATTCTCTTAGGTTGAACCTGTGAGTTCACCTATCAATCCGCGCGCAGTTGGAATAGCTAAGCTACCAACGATTAGGTAGGGAAGGATAATAAAAATTGTAAGTCTAAGAAAGTCGTATAATTGAGACTAATCTTGATACATTTACAAACGAGCAAGCAGTGGCCTTTGTTAGGTCTTCTTAGGAGGCGCTCGGGCAGCTGTTAGAAAATCCCACCCCTCCCTGGCTGAGCCTTGCTCGCCCACCTGTCCAGTATTCTTAGTGCGAGTTTCTTAACGTTCTCGATAGCGTAAAAGTTAAGCCAATTTTGTATGCAGTTGGAACAGCGCCCCTAGCGGCAAACGTACGCAAACGAGCCCACTCCATACAAATATGAGTTAACTTTTACGTTATAGAGAACGTTAAAAAACTCGCACTAAACACACCGGTGAAACTGGAAAGGCTTCCGGGCCACTAGTATTCAGGGACGTCTTAAATTAGGCTGGGGCCCTTGGGCACATAAGAATTTGAGGCCCTTTTGGAAAGTAAAAAAAGCGAATTAAAATAACATTTTTTTACTGAGTATGACCATTTATTATAGGTAATCAAATACAGTATGATATAATATGTCATTAATGATATTAGAATGCTGCTGGTTTTTTGGTTACTTAGTATATGGTTTACTTAGTAAATTAGGTAGGATGCGTTCGGAAATATTATTAATTAGTTCAGTAGGAATAGGCGCAGTCATCGATATAATGGCGTAGTATGCCTTATAAATAGGTACCTTCTGATAAGATTACTGATTTGTGAAAAGAGTGTAATGTGCCCGACAAAAATGTTTGAGAATAAATGTGTGAGAGAAATTGTCGGTCCTTAGGGACCCTCTGAGAATGGGGGCTCTGGGCACGGGCCCCGTGTGCCTTTATGGTAAAGACGGTATTGCTAGTATTACTTCAATCATTTAAGAAAAAAGGCAGTGGCCTGGCTCAAATGTATCGGGTAGCTTAACCAATATAGTTTGTATCATTCTAAGCGATTACGAAGCGTTTCGTGTCGCGCGAACAATAACATCATCATTTTGCGTAATGTTATCGATATTAAATGCATAAATGTAGGACGCATGCGTCGAGCATGAAGGTTCAACGGTCAAGGCGCTCGCCACATTAATATAAAGCTTCGCGTATACTCTCAAATCAAAATGAAACGATTTTGAAACGATATTGAAAATTATAATTCCCGAAAATCTATAGAGATGGCAGCACTATCACGGATACAATATATCGGATTTACAAGTTTTTGTCGTATTGATTTAACAAATCTCAAATTTTATTACTGATGGTAGTACCTCTTGAGAGTCCGCGCGGGTAGGTACCAGCACCCTGCCTATTTCTGCCGTGAAGCAGTAATGCGTTTCGGTTTGAAGGGTGGGGCAGCCGTTGTAACTATACTGAGACCTTAGAACTGATATCTCAAGTTGGGTGGCGCATTTACGTTGTAGATGTCTATGGGCTCCATTAACCACTTAACACCGGGTGGGCTGTAAGCTAGTCCACCCATCTAAGTAATAAAAAATAATATATATATTCTTTCATATATGGATTAAAACAATTAATTAATAAGTATTATTTAATATAGGAGCACACACTTAACCGAACACTCAGGAAAAAGACAAGACGGAAGTTGAGTTAAGAGCGAGATAGCTACATTTTAGATTTACGGGTATCGAATGCGTTTAGGAATCGGTTTGATATCTCACACTGTACCAAATCGTTTAGAATACCATAAAGTTGCTTAAAGAAATCGCACAAAAGTTAAAACTTAGAGTACACTAATCGTTTATTTTACGATGATAGTATGTGTCTGGCTTTAATTTCAGTTGAGACAGAGAGTGGAGCAAGATAATCCGACTATTGTATGCAATATGCAATTGTTACATTTACGATTGGTCAGCCATTTCTGTCTTGACGTTGATTGGCCGAGTATGGTGTCTCGGCACGAGTCTAAAGGGACGTGAACCTAATAGATATTTGGTCTAATATATCGATAATCGATTTAAAAAAAAAAAACATGTCTTAGTAAAATTAATAATGATATTAATTCAGGCCAAGACCTAAGTAAGAGTTAATTGGTTACTTTGTTACTGTTACTTTACAATTTTGTTATTGTCCTGCTGCCGAGAGAATGCGATATTTTTATCAGACATTTAGCGCTGCGTTATAACCTTGTAATTTATTTATAAGCTTTTTAGTCATTACTATTAGTATGGTAAATAAAAATGACGTGAACTCGACGTCATTTTAAAGTTACATAGTCCGTTCGATCACGAACAGATAATTTCAGGAACCAGACAACACTGTACATAATGAAAAATTTAATTATTGCAAATCAATAACAAAGGTTAATAACAATAGTATATCGTTTGAAATAAAATATGTGTTAAAAATATCGTATATATTTATGTATGTTACAATAATTTTAAAATAAATTTATGGTGCCTATTTTTAACCACATACTGAGATTACAATTTTAATAAGATGAACAAACAATACAGTTTTAAAATCTTGACATCATTTTGCACACTGGCAGCTGATTCACAATAATTTATCTATGTACTTACATATATTGTATAGCCAACCAGCCGTGGTTACCTCCTTATCTTTATTTAAACCAACGAAAGCAAAAAAATACAAGATTTAGTCCTTTACTTTCAATGAATTCTAATTAGAATTCAAATCACAAATGGAAAAAGAAAAACCTAACATGAAATATTATTGTTTTTACATCGATATCATTTGTTTTAAATTCACGATGAACGAATAAGTTTTTCTACATCCCAACACTATTGTCACTTACGTCAAATCAACTCCGTTGTAGTCTGTAGAATCGCGCAAAATAATGAGCTGATTACACAATTAACAGTTAATTTATAATGGAAATACAAGTTAATGCGAATTCGTACGTTGTACCTCATGCCAGTAGTGAGTTGGATCGATAAGTTGACGCGCGAAAATGGGTGAATAAATTGTTAAAAAAAAAATCCGTGTTGTGTCACAACAAAAATGAATTTCTCGAAGAGAGTGCGCACTAGAATTGTTTGGATTCCTGTAAGGAAGTATCAGAACATAGAATTGGCGGAATTTTCTGTTAATAACGAAGGTATGTGGATCAGGATCGCGGAATTAGTAAACCACGCAGGTCTAAAGCGTTATTATAAATGTAAAGATGTCAATGACGCAGGAGAATCATGCGGAGCCAAACTGTGCGTTGTTATAGACAGTGACACGAAAGAAGCTACTTTATACAAATCCGATAAACACAATCATACAAACGAAAAAACAGAGATCGCTAAAATTAAAACACCAGTAAAGGAATTCATACGAAATTTACGAGCCCAAAACTTGAATGCAAAGGACATTTACAAGAGATTAATGGAGCGGAATGATTTAAAGATTCCCACTTACAATCAAGTGGTGCTGTATATTGATGTTTTGCAACGAGAGATCAAGGATGTTGTTATCGACTTGAGAATGTTGGAGAATTGGCTACAAACACACTCTACCACACTGAAGGAGGAGCACAGAGCTTTTGTTATTTCACATCAAGTATTACACAACAAAAACACATTTTATGCTGTGATCTCAACAAAGCATCTCTTCAAATTGGCAGTCAATGCTGAAGTATATCATTTGGCTACGATGCAGAAATTAGCTTGGAGTAATCTTCCAGCTTTTGTTTTAGGGGCAACAGATAAGAAAGGAAAGTTTCATGCAATATGCATAATTTTATGTGGATCATTAAATTATTATACTTTTAAATTAATTTTTTTCAACATTAGGACAAAAGTTAAAGAATTATTTTGCAAAGAAATGAGGCCTGTTGTAATTGTATCTGATTCTGAGGCTGTTCAAGACGCTTTTGCTGATGTCTTCCAGGTGAAAACTAGAACATGTTGGAGGTATGCACAGAAACAAATCGTCAATCAATTAAAATGGTCCATAAGATCACCGAGACAACTTATGAAGGACTTGAATTTACTAAGATCCGTGACCTGCCCAAGTATCTTTGATGCAGCTTCTGAACTTTTCTTAGAGAAATACGATCATTTAACAACATTCATTGCTTATTTTAAGGAGAAATGGTTGGTCAATGACCGTAAATGGTTCTTAGGGGCAGCTCGACCATCGATACAGACCAATTTTGGATTGCTCAAGTATATAAAACAGATAAAAGATACTTATGATGAGAAATTATGTTTGAGTTTACAGCTACCACAGTTTTTGGATGTTCTTATAAATGTCATAAATGAAATATCAACAGGGTATGCTGCTGATAAAAATATATTTGTGAAAACACAAGAAGTGACAAAAAAAGACTGGATCATTGGTAATGAATGGGTCAAAGGAGCTAAAACGAACATTTTGCTTGTTGATGATAACTACACACATTATGAAGTCACAAATGGAGTGCAGATAGATGATGATGATGATGACAACAAGTGGGTCAGTTTTGATGTTTTTATCAAGAGACATTTTAGTGAGAGTCGTGTTTCAATACCGCTAAATAAACAGCTGTGGTATTTGAGTAAATGTAACTGCCCTACATTTTACAAAACATATAAATGCAAACACATTATCGGTTTATCAATGATGACATGGCCACAATTTAATGAAGACTGTATTGAGATGGAACATGATGTCAATATTTTATAATAAATTTATTTATTTATTTATTAATATAATAAGCTTTTTTCAAGTGATAAAATAACAATTTATTATTAGGGTATTCATTGAAATAAATTAAACAATTAATTTTATATTTTCCATGATTAAAAATATACCTCAATTCATTTGGTTTACTTTAGAATATAACGGTAATTAAAAAGAGCCTAACCCTTTATTACAAAATTCAAATTCAAATTCAAAATTCAAAATCATTTATTTCAACTTAGATGTCAGTATGACAACACTTGTTGAATGTCAAAATACAAATAACAATGTTAACTCTACCACCGGTTCCAAAAAAAGCCACAGTCCTGAGAAGAACCAGCGAAACAAACTCAGCGGGCTTTTTTTTTTGTTTTTTCTCAAATATTTTTTTTTTTTTTAAATGAATAAAAATATTTACAATAAAGGAAAAAACAAATCAAAAAATACAATTAAAAACATACTTTATTATAGCGATAGTGAAAGCTGATGATCGATCTATCGCCGAGTTATCGACAGCTTTCAATGTTGTCATCAAAACGATATTGGTTCGGTTGCCTCAAATTGGAAAGGTAAGAAGAATTGAATAAGTGGGTGCCGCATGAATTGAATGATCGACAGCGTGACGAACGCATTAAGGTATGCCTTGCGTTGTTAAACAGTCACAGAAATGAAACAACCGCATTGTCACTTGCAATGAAAAATGGATTCTTTTTGATAATCGTAAGCGGTCATAATGTTGGAGACACCTTGATTTAGCACCTAGGCAATGCCCCAAACGAAAATTGACACCTACAAAGGTCACGGTAAGAGTTTGGGGGTCCAGTGCCAGTATAATTCATCACAGCCTCTTACCCAAATGTGACGAGCATTACTACGGATGTGTACTGTGAGGAACTGGACCAAACGATGGAGAAGCTCACAAATTTCCGGCCAGCTTTGGTTAATCTCTCGTCCCCGCTGCTCCGACACTACAACTTTTTTTTCCTACCTAAGCTGATAGCCCTGAGAGGCTATATCAGCGTAACCTTAACTAGTAGGTGAGCTCACGGGGCTCAAACCTGACGACGTTGCTAACACGAAGCCTAGCAAGGCCACTTCAATTCTAAAGGTGCGATATAAAAAAAAAAAAATTAAATTTCTATATACTAAATAGCATCTTCATAAATAAAGACCTAATACTGGTGGTAGGACCTCTTGTGAGTCCGCGCGGGTAGGTACCACCACCTTGCCTATTTCTGCTGTGAAGCAGTAACGCGTTTCGGTTTGAAAGGTGGGGCAGCCGTTGTAACTATACTGAGACCTTAGAACTTATATCTCAAGGTACGTGGCGCATTTACGTTGTAGATGTGTATGGGCTCCAGTAACCACTTAATACTTGGGGGCTTTGAGATCTTCCACCCATCTAAGCAACAAAAATTAATTTTTCGTCCATCGTTCACATGGTTTTTTTTTTTTTTGCTTAGGTGGATGGACGAGCTCACAGCCCACCTGATGTTAAGTGGTTACTGGAGCCCATAGACACCTACAACGTAAATGCGCCACCCACCTCGAGATATAAGTTCTAAGGTCTCAGTATAGTTACGACGGCTACCCCACCCTTCGAACCGAAACGCATTACTGCTTCACGGCGGAAATAGGCGGGGTGGTGGTACCTACCCGTGCGGACTCCCAAGAGGTCCTACCACCAGTGATTACGCAAATTATAATTTTGCGGATTTGATTTTTATTACACGATGTTATTCCTTCACCGTGGAAGTCAATCGTGAACATTTGTTGAGTACGTATTTCATTAGAAAAATTGGTACCCGCCTGCGGGATTCTAACACCGGAGCATCGCTTCATACGAATGCACCGGACGTCTTATCCTTTAGGCCACGACGAATTATGTATAAAGCAGCAAAAACCGCGTAAAATGTGTAACGATAGAACATAATCAGGTCATATCAGAATATGCACGGAGCGCGCAATTCAACAAATAGCATTACGTACTTACGGAATACGTATTTATTTTTTTCTATTTTTATACATCAATGCGAGATGTTAGTACTCCTGACACGTGCTGTTTACGATCCACGAATGACGTCACAATGGTAGAGTAACGCGCGCTGACTTCTCATCCACAGTAACGTTGGCTTTAAATTATATTTCCTTTATACTATTTTATTATTTCAATACAATAACGCGTTTAGGGTGCTGGTGGTGCTGCCCCGCTTTTGTAGCGCATCAGGGATGTTTGCAGACGCGCACATAGATTGTTTTTACGCTACCATGCGTAAGAGGTGTGCATCTCTGGTAAACAGAGTGAGGGCCAGCTCCAACAGTATCCTGAGCATGATCGCAAGCAGGCTGGACTGTATATACATGGGTCGCTGTGGTGCCATCTCCCATGGGATGTTACCACAGTAATTCATTGTGATGTAAATATAACTACTAACATAGGTCTAAGTCTTATTAACAATTTATATGAGTCATGGATACTTGAAATAAAAACATTATTATTATTATTATTATTATATAATTAATTAATTGTAGCAGTTTAATTTCTATGCATACTTTGTATTATACTAATGTGGCTTCTATCCCACGGAGATGCGATTCATAGTTCTTCAAAACGAGGTTTAAAAATCTTGAGGCTCCTTCCGTAATAGTAGGAAGCCGCTTGTCTATGTCCCTATTGTGGCAGTATTTACGTTAATGAGCGACAGAGACCACTCACCATTAGAAGAGCCGTATGCTCGTCTGTACAAGGCAATAAAGTTATACTATAGACTGGTGGTAGGACCTCTTGTGAGTCCGCACGGATTGGTACCACCACCCCGCCTATATCTGCCGTGAAGCAGTAATGCGTTTCGGTTTGAAGGGTGGGGCAGCCGTTGTAACTATACTGAGACCTTAGAACTTATATCTCAAGGTGGATTTCGCTATAACTAGTTTAGGTTTAATTCGTGTAAGTCGTGAAAAGCCACCCTTTTTTCGTTGCATAGACAATAACGACCACACTCGTAAGACATCAATTTATGAGCAAAAAAAAGAAATTAGTTTACATTCAATGTCAGTAGTCTTTACCAGCAACGCCATCTATCGACATTTTACGACAACAATAGCTTCAGTGAGATAAAAAGATGGCGCTAGTTTTTGTGATAACTACAAAACAAACGTTCCTCACATGTCATTGTAACACTGATCTCAGACGATTTTAGTTTGAACTAGAGGTCCCGCAGTAGTCGAAATTCGACTATAATTAATTAGAATTGTAAGTTTGTGCACTATTATGATTGTATTTTATACTTCTATAATTTGACCACAGACGTCAAGAAAAAAAGTTTGACAATTAATAGTATGCATGCGTGTGTGCGTCAAATACATGGTATGTAGTGTGTGTAATCTTTTCTTTATTGATTTAATGTATCTTTTATGCATTTTTTAAAAAGTATTAGCATTGTGCACTTCTTCTCTATATTCTCTATAAGTGTGGAAAAATACTCCTCCGTCCGCGCAATTTTCGTAAAAAGGGATACTAAGTTTTTGCTTCACGTATTAATATATAGAAGATAAGTTACATGATCTCTTGCTAAAACATGATACAATTATTTAGGTCTTTAGTTGGTATATTCTAAGTGCCCTTTTTTCGTTTTGAAAATTTCTTGTATACTCATCGAAATCTACTTAGAAATTACTGTGTAACTCTAAAACAATTTTAAGTTTAACGTCGATTATCTATACATATAAATAAAATTGGAGTGTCTGTTTGTAATATTGGAATAAACGCTTGCATATGAATATATATACGGTACATACACCAAAATGACATGTTTTACAAGTTTTGTCTGTCTGTTTGTTCCGGGTAATCTCTGAAATGGCTGGGCCGATTTTGACGAGACTTTCACTGACAGGTAGCTGATAATATAAGAAGTAGCTTAGGCTACTTTTTTTAGACTAGCTTCGCCCCGCGGCGTTACCCGCGGTACGACAATAACCGCGCGTAACATCGAGGGACTCAGCTATCAATAATAAAATTTAGTGTTTCCGAAGCGAAGCGAGGGCGGGTCGCTAGTATACAATAATATCGCGTGTCCGTATTTACGAATGAATGCTAGAGAATCACGAACGCCGACCGTATTGGCTATTTTCACTTTTATTAATTAAAAACTTTATACTTATAAGATACAAGCGGCCCGCTCCGGGTCCGCTCGGGTCTTTAACAAAAAATTTAACGATATTTGACGTTGTTTTATTTTTTAAAATAAAAGAACACTTATTGCGGCATAACTATAATAGTTAGACATATGCTGTCGCGACCCTTTTTGTAAATAATAATGTGTACTACAAATTCGTAGTACATTATTTTATTCTATCATCAATAGTTTTCGCAGGGCACGCGATGTAAAGAATATTTTAGGTAATTTTTTTACACCTTGGGTTACATTTTTAGAGTTTTAGTAGGGATCCCTAGTTTTTTTCAAAAAATATTATAGCCTATGTCACTCGGGAATAGTATAGCTTCCAAACAGTGAAAGAATTTTTTAAATCGGTTCAGTAGTTTCGGAGCCTATTCAATACAAACAAACAAACAAATCTTTCCTCTTTATAAGATTAGTATAGATATCGATTTTTGTAATTCCAAACACTATTTCAGTATTATCTTTCAATTCATTAAAAAATGGACGCAGCGGCCGCTTGGCAATGACAATAGCATTGTTGAATTTCTAGACTGACTGTGCTCGAGATTTTCTTAGCGTGGAATTAAGCAATTGCTTGGAAATATGTTTTTTTTATAAAAATCGTGTATCATGATCATAGCGCGATTCAGAAAACTATTATCATTAATCGATTACTACAAAATTTCGATGACTTTTAGTTGAATGAATATAATGTCAGAATATTTTTTATATAACTTTTAATTTTTTTATTATTATTGCTTAAATGGGTGGACGAGCTCACAACCCACCCGGTGTTAAGTGGTTACTGGCGCCCATAGACATCTACAACGTAAATGCGCCACCCACCTTGAGATATAAGTTCTAAGGTCTCAGTATATATTAGTATTTATAAGAGGTGCCCGGCTAAAAAGACGTGACATACTATGCATTAAAAAAAACGCATTAGAATTCACAGCACACTCACGTTATGCAATAAAATGTTTTGTACGCTGTTACTTAGAATATTATGCAAAAATTGAACGGGCGACATTATTTTTTATATTCATACAAACAAACTTTCTCTGTCGTTTGAAAATTATTTTTGGGCAAGTATCGAGACGTCGTTGCATTGGCATAAGTCATAATAATATATGGGCAACAATCAGCCCGCGAGACATTTTAAAAAAACAAAATTATAAATTATAAATTTTTAATAACAAATGCAATATTTTTTTAATATTACAAATGTAATATTTTTTTAATTGGGTTTTTTTACTTTTTTACTTGCCCATAAATTATTTTACGCGGGACCTACTACAACGCGGGACCTACTACACTCGCGAGCAAAAGTTTGGAATCACTTACTTGAAATTGATTCCGCGCAATCTTGTGTACTAAATATTTTTTTGATAATCATAAAAATGAGATCATTTTAAAGGTTGAATTCCTAACTTTAAACTGATACCAAATTCATTAAAATCAAGCCAGTATTTAAGAAGTTATCTTGGATTAAGTGAAGGAATAACGAAAAAGACGTGTTTCAATTGCTTGATACGTCGCGAGTTGCGGCCTGGTGTCGACGTCCAACAGGAGCTCCGAGATGTTCGTAGGGTAGCAGCTAGCAAGTAGACAGTTCGTCGACGACTCAAGCAAGCGAATCTGACTCCAAAAAGGCCTGTCACAGGCCTGAAACTCACGGTAGCTCATCGACAAGCACGCCTTCAATTTGCTCGTACCAATCTTAATTGAGAGGTTGAGCAATGGAGGCAAATCCTGTTCTCCGACGAGAGCAGAATGTGTTTGCATGGTAGCGACCGAAGAGGTTGGGTCTACAGGCGGCCTGGGGAGCGATTTGCGCAGTGCTGTTTCGCTAAACAGTGACTTATGGGGTCGGCTCTTGTATGATGTGGGCCGGCATTTCCTTCGACGGTAAAACCGAGCTTGTTTTCGTGCCTGGCGGGGGACGAGGAGGCGGTCAACTTCGGACGGGTACATTTCCAATATTCTGCTGGAACATGTCGTTCCCTATGCGGGATATGCCGGTGATAGCTTCCTCCTTAAGCACGATAACGCTCGTTGTCACACTGCCCGTGGAACAACTGAATACTTCGAAGAAGTCTATATCGCCACATTGGACTGGCCTGCGCTCAGCCCTGACTTGAATCCTATTCAGCACGTGTGGGATGAACTGAAGAATAGGGTTCGTTCCAGAACTTCTGCTCCTTCATGCCTGAATGAGCTGAAATCGGCGTTGATTGAGAAGTGGGAAGGTATCCCACAAGAATCAATTCAAAAGCTGATCAGGTCTATGAAGAATCGTCTTCGAGGAGTTATTAGGGCAAGGGAAGGGAACACAAAGTACTGACATTTAATTTTAAGGCTAAATAAAATTTTTATTTATTAATTTTTGTTGTTTTATGCATTCATTATTTTTCCATATTTCCTTTGTTTCCTACCTCCTTCACTTAATCCGGAATAGCTCCTTAACTACTGGCTCGATTTGAATGAATTTGGTATCAGTTTAAAGTTAAGAGTTCAACCTTTAAAATGATCTCATTTTTATGATTATCAAAAAAATATTTAGCACACAAGATCGCGCGGAATCAATTTCAAGTAAGTGATTCCAAACTTTTGCTCGCGAGTGTATAACGCGGTACCTACTACAACGAGAGACCCACTACAACACGAGACCCACTACAACGCGGGACCCACTACAATGCGAGACCTACTACAACGCAATCCAAATTTTAAGACGTAGAGTCGAGTAAGACGAGAGTTGTGCGATTTATTACAAAAAAATACGTAGAAGACAATTTTCCGCAGCTTAAAAAATTTGCAAGAAGATTGATTGGTACGTTTAGCAGTATGTACCTATAAATGCGAACAGTTTTTTTTCATTGATGAAAGTTATAAATCAACACATCGTACAAGACTGACTGATGATAATTTGGAAAATTCTTTACGTCTTTGTATATTTTTTTGATTGCTTTGATGGGTGGACGAAATCACAGCCCACCTTATGTTAAGTGGTTACTGGAGCCCATAGACATCTACAAAGTAAATGCGCCACCCACCTCGAGATCCCTTTGAACCGAAACGCATTACTGCTTCACGGCGGAAATAGGCAGGGTGGTGGCATCTACCCGTGCGGACTCCCAAGAGGTCCTACCACCAGTGATTACGCAAACTATAGTTTTGCGGGTTTGATTTTTATTACACGATGTTATTCCTTCACCGTGGAAG